>NC_044558.1:62235653-62566021 GCF_007565055.1 Rhinopithecus roxellana | reverse complement strand
TCATCAGATTCACCAAGGTTAACACAAAAGAAAAAATTTTAAAGGCAGCTAGAGAGAAGAGTCAAGTCACATACAAAGGGAATCCCATCAGGCTAGGAGCAGACTTCTCAGAAGAAACCTTAAATGCCTGAAGAGAAGGGGCCTATTTTCAGCATTGTTAAAGAGAAGAAATTCAACCAAGAATTTCATATCTCACCAAACAGAGCTTCATACATGAAAGAAAAATAAAATCCTTCTCAGACAAGTAAATGCTGAGAAAATGTTTCAACTAGCTAGACTAACAAAGAAAAATAGAAGAGAAGATCCAAATAAGTATAATCAGAACTGACAAACATGATATTTTGCAACTGATGCCACAGAAACACAAAAGATCCTCAGATAATACTATGAACAACTCTATGCACACAAATTAGAAAATCTAGAGGAGTGGATAAATTCCTAGAAACACACAGTCTGCCAGGATTAAGTCAGGAAGAGACTGAAACCCTGAGCAGACCAGTATGAAGCTCTGAAATTGAATCAGTAATAAAAATAAACCTACCAACCAAAAAATTCCCTGGACCACATGGATTTGCATACGAATTCTACCAGATATATAAAGAAGAACTGGTACCAATACTACTGAAACTATTCCTAAAAATCAAGGTGGAGGGACTTCTCTCATTCTTTGAAGCCATCCATCAGCATAATACCAAAATCTGGCAGGACACAACAAAAAAAGACAATGCCAGGCCAATGCCTCTGTTGAAAATAGATGTGAAAATCATCAACAAAATACTAGCAAACTGAATCCAGCCACACATCAAAGAGTTAATTCACCGCTATGGTGAGTTTTAACTAAACCCTTGTGGTTTAGTTAAAGCCACAACCAAGTAGGCTTTATTCCTGGGATGCAAGGTTGGTTCAGCATACATAAATAAATGTTATTCATCACATAAACATAATTAAAAGCAAAAACTATATGATCAACTCAATAGACACAGAAAAAGTTTTCAGTAAAATCCAACATCACTTCATGATTTAAAAAAAAAAAACCCTCAGCAGACCAGGCGTCAAAGAAACATACCCCAAAATAGTAAGAGCCACCTATGACAAACCCACAGCCAACATCATGCTGAACAGGTAAAAGCTGGAACCATTCCCCTGAGAACTGGAACAGAATGAAGATGCCTACTCTCACTACTCCTATTCAACATAGTACTGTCCTAGCCAGAGCAATCAGGCAAGAGAAAGAAATAAAAGACATCCAAATTGGAGAAGAAGTCAAACTATCTCCCTTTGCTGATGATTGAGTCTATCTTTAAAAAATCCTAAAGGGGCCGGGCGTGGTGGCTCATGCCTGTAATCCCAGCACTTTGGGAGGCCAAGGCTGGCAGATCACGAGGTCAGGAAATTGAGACCATCCTAGCTAACTTGGTGAAACCCCATCTCTACTAAAAATACAAAAAATTTGGCGGGCATGGTGGCGGGCGCCCATAGTCCCAGCTACTCAGGAGACTGAGGCAGGAGAATGGTGTGAACCGAGGAGGCAGAGCTTGCAGTGAGCCAAGATCACACCACTGCACTCCAGCCTTGGCGACAGAGAGAGACTCTGTCTCAAAACAAAAGAAAGAAGGAAGGAAGGAAGGAAGGAAGGAAGGAAGGAAGGAAGGAAGGAAGGAAGGAAGGAAGGAAGGAAGGAAGGAAGGAAGGAAGGAAGGAAGGAAGGAAGGAAGGAAGGAAGGAAGGAAGGAGAAAAAGAAAAAAAAGAAAAAAGAAAATCCTAGAGACTCTACCAAAAGGTTCCTGGAACTGACAGACAATTTTAGCAAGGTTTCAGGACACAAAATCAATGTACAAAAATCAGTAGCATCTCTGCACCCAATAATGCCCAGGCTGAGAGTTAAATCAAGAACACAATCCCATTTACAATAGCCACAAAGAAAATGAAATACCTAGGAATACAGCTAACCAAGGAGGTGAAAGATCTCTGCAAGAAGACTACAAAACACTGCTGGAAAGTATCAGAGACAACACAAAAAACATTCCATGCTCACAGATTGGAAGAATCAATATCATGAAAATGACCATACTGCCCAAAGCAATTTACAGATTGAAGGCTATTTCTATCAAACTACTAACATTCAGGCCAGGTGCAGTGGCTTATGCCTGTAATCCCAGCACTTTGGAAAACCAAGGTAGGTGGATCACCTGAGGCCAGGAATTCGAGACCAGCCTGACCAATATGGTGAAACCCTGTCTGTACTAAAAATACAAAAATTAGCCCGGTGTGGTGGCATGTGTCTGTAGTCCCAGCTACTTGGGAGGCTGAGACAGGAGAATCACTTGAACCCAGGAGGCAGAGGTTGCAGTGAGCCAAGATCACGCCACTGCACTCCAGCCTGGGTCACAGAGTGAGACTCCATCTCAAAACAAAAAAAAAAAACTACTAACATTCTTCACAGAATTAGAAGAAACTATTCTAAAATTCATATGAAAACCAAGAAAGAGCCCAAATAGTCAAAGCAATCCTAAGCAAAAAGAATAAAGCCAGAGACATCACTGTACCCAACTTCAGCCTATACAATAAGGCTATAGCAACCAAAACAGCACCGTACTGATACAAAACAGATACATAAACAAATGGAACAGAAGAGAGAACCCAGAAATACAACTGCACACCTACAACCATCTTTTCTTCAACAAAGTTAACAAAAACAAGCCAAGGAGAAAGGAGTCACTGTTCAACAAATGGTGGTGAGATAACTGGCTAGCCATATGCAGAAGAATAAAACCAGGCCCTTATTCACAATATATAAAAATTAACAATATATAACATTTTTCACAATATATAAAAATTAACTCAAATGGATTAAAAATTTAAATGTAAGACCTTAAATTATAAAAATCCTAAAAGAAAACCTGAGAGATACCATTTGTGGCATTGGCCTTGAAAAACAATTTTTGACTGAGTTCCCAAAAGCAATTGCCACAAAACCAAAAATTGGCAAGTGGGACCTAATTAAACTAAAGAGCTTCTTCAGAGCAAAAGAAACTATCAACAGATTAAACAGACAACCTACAGAATGGGAGAGAATTTTTGCAACTATGCACCTGACAAAGATCTAATATCCAGCATCTATAAGAAACTTAAACAAATTTACAAGAAAAAAACTATCCCATTAAAAAGTGGGCAAAGGACATGAACAGACACTTCTTGAAAGAAGATATACAAGCAGCCAACAAACATGACAAAATGCTCATCATCACTAATCATTATTGGGGGGATCCAACCCCCAGTATTTCAACATAGGTTCTTTCTATTTTCCCTAAGTGTTGGCTGGTCTGAGAAATAAAGAGAAAGAGTACAAAGAGAGAAATTTTAGAGCTGGTTCTCTGGGGGTGACATCACATATCAGTAGGACTGTGATACCCACCAGAGCCACAAAACCAGCAGATTTTTATTAAGGACTTCAAAAGGGGAAGGGGTGTACGAACAGGGAGTAGGTCACAAAGATCACATGCTTCAAATGGCAAAAAGGAGAACAAAGATCACATGATTCTGAGGCCAATAAAGATCACAAGGCAAAGGACAAAGCAAAGATCACAAGGCAAAGGGCAAAATCAAAAACTCCTGATAAGGGTCTATGTTCAGCTGTGCACATATTGTGTTGATAAACATCTGAAACAACAGAAAACAGGGTTCGAGAACAGAGAACTGGCCTGAGCTCAAGTTTACCAGGGCAGGGTTTCCCAATCCTCGTAAGCCTGAGGGTACTGCAGGAGACCAGGGTGTATTTCAGTCCTCATCTCAACTGCATAAGACAGACACTCCCAAAGTGGCCGTTTATAGACCTCCCCCCAGGAATGCAATTCCTTTCCCAGGGTCTTAATTATTAATATTCCTTGGTAGGAAAAGAATTTAGTGATATCTTCCCTACTTGCACGTCCATTTATAGGCTCTCTGCAAGAAGAAAAATATGGCTGTATTCTGCCCAACCCTGCAGGCAGTCAGACCTTATGGTTGTCTTCCCTTGTTTCCCTGAAAATTGCTGTTATTCTGTTCTTTTTCAAGGTGCACTGATTTCATAGTGTTCAAACACACATGTTTTACAATCAATTTGTACAGTTTAACACAACAGTGGTCCTGAAGTGATGTACATTCTCAGCTTATGAAGATAACAGGATTAAGAGATTAAATATAGGTATAAGAAATTATAAAAGTATTAATTTTGGGAACCGATAAATGTCCATATTAAAATGAAATCTTCACAATTTATGTTCAGAGATTGCAGTAAAGCCAGGCGTAAGAAATTTTAAAAGTATTAATTTTGGGAACTGATATATGTCCATATTAAAATGAAATCTTCACAATTTATGTTCCTCTGCCATGGCTCCAGCCGGTCCCTCCATTCGGGGTTCCTGACTTCCCGCAACAAATCATCAAATAAGTGCAAATCAAAACCAAAATGAGATACCATCTCACACCAGTCGGAAGGGCTATTAATAAAAAGTCAAAAAAAAATAACAGATGCTGGTGAGGTTGCAGAGAAAAAGGAATGCTTAAACACTGTTGGGAGTGTAAATTAGTTCAACCACTGTGGAAGACAGTATGGCGATTCCTCAAAGACCTACAGACAGAAATACCATTCAACCCAGCAATCCCATTCCTGGGTATATTACCCAAAGGAATATAAATTGTTCTGTCATAAAGACACATGCACGTGTATGTTCACTGCAGCACTATACACAACAGCAAAGACATGGAATCAACCTAAATCCCCACAATGATAGACTGGATAAAGAAAATATGGCACATATTCACCATGGAATACCATGCAGCCATAAAAACAAATGAAATCATGTCCTTTGCAGGTCATGGATGGAGCTAGAGGCCATTATCCTTAGCAAACTGGTACAGGAACAGAAAACAATATACCACATGTTCTCATTTATAAGTAGATGCTAAATAATGAAAACACATGGACACACAGAGGGGAACAACACAAACTGGGGCCTATTGGAGGGTGAAGGGTAGACGGTGGAGGTTGGGAGGAGGTAGAGGATCAGAAAAACTAACTAATGATTACTAGGCTTAATATCTGGGTGGGGAAATAAGATGTACAACAAACCCCGTGACACAAGTTTACCTATACAACAAACCTGCATATGTAGCCCTGAACTTAAAAGTTAAAAAGAAACCAGGGCCAGGCACAGTGACATGTACCTGTAATCCCGGCACTTTGGAAGACCAAGGCAGGCAGATCACCTGAGGTCAGGGGTTCGAGACCAGCCTGGCCAACATAGTGAAACCCTGTCTCTACTACAAATACAAAAATTAGGCAGGCATTGTGGCTTGCATCTGTAATCCTAGCTACTCAGGAGACTGGGGCAGGGGAATCACTTGAACCTGGGAGGTGGAGTTTGAAGTAAGCCAAGATTGTGCCGTTGCACTCCATCCAGCCTGGGCAACAGAGCAAGACTCCATCTCAAAAAAAAAAAAAAGAAAGAAACCAGAAAGAATAGTCTTATAAACATTAAATAAATTCAGCTAGTAATTAAAATCCTTCTTCAAAATAAATTCCAGTAAATTCTATTATATCAAATAATTAAGAAATGAATAGTTTTAGTATTATATAAAATATCCAACAAAAAAAGAAAAAGGTTGATTTTCCAACCCTTTTTATGAGATTAGCCTAGCAATGATACCATGATCTCAGGACATTTCAAAGACTGTAAGAAAAAATGGAAATCACAGGTCCATCTCATTTGTGAACATTATTACAAAAGTCCTAAATTTAAAACTAACAAACCAAATTCATCAATAAATGAAAAGAGTAACATATAATGATAACACTGGATTTGCTCCAGAAATGCAATGTTTATTAAACATGGGTTTGGTATTGTGGTAAAATAAGAAATACATATATATATATTTGGTCTCAGTCTCTTTTTTCATTTTTTGGTCTCAGTCTCTAGTTGCTGGCTCACAGCTCCCAAAATCTTTGGAATCTATGGAGTTATAAGTGTATCTTTTGTATGCTAACAAGGCACGATTAAAGAATTGGGACTTTCAACCCCACCCCCCAACCTCCAGGGAGGGGAGAGGAGCTGAAGATTGAGTTGATCACCAATGTTTGTACAGAGGCTTCATTAGTAGTCATGAATGATTACATCGTAATACACAGTTATGCCTATATAACAAAGATAATGAAGCCTCCATAAAACCCAAAAGGAAATATTCAGAGATACCAGGTTGGTGAACAATGAGGACTAAGCTCTGATTTTTTATCTTGCCCAAATTTCTACCTAAGGGGTCTAGGGAATCATGTCCTACAAACCATAAATTCTCATCAGATGGGTTTATTTGACCCTATATATTGTGACTTGCTTTTCAATCTGACTCTGGCATAACATTACGAGACAAGGAACAAATATTTAACCCCAAAATATATTTCCTTGCCATACCTTGAAATTGCCCTGCAAAGTTTATGTGGGAAAAATCCACATTCTATAGAGAATCCCCTTTCCCCTTTGTTTTTCTTCCTTCCTTTCCAGATCCAGGAGATAATCAGCTAAGAGCCAGGCACCCTTTTAAGTTCCATAAGAAACATTTTACAACCTGCTCTCTCTGAAGTCCCCTATCTGAGCGCTTCCTCTGTACAATAAAACTTGGTCTCCACAATCATTTATCTTAACCTGAACATTTCCTTTGATCCCAGGTCTTCAGATAAACTCAACCAATTGTCAATCAGAAAATGTTTAAACTTACCTATGGCCTGGAAGCCCCCTCCACCCTGCGCTTTGAGTTGTCCTACTTTTCTGAACGAAACCAATGTATTTCTTATGTGTATTTGATTGATGTCTCATGTCTCCCTAAAATATATAAAACCAAGCTGTACCCTGACCACCTTCGGTACATGTTCTCAGGACTCCCTGAGGGTTGTGTCACAGGCCATGGTCACTCATATTCGGCTCAGAATAAATCTCTTAAAATATTGTACAGAGTTTGACTCTTTTTGTCAACAACAAGAACACATCCACTTGCTGAGTGAGTGGCACCCCGCCAACTCCACTGGAGAGAAGCTCCTGCACTTGGGACCCTTCCATGACTCAACCTGTGTATCTGTTCATCTGGCTGTTCATTTGTATCCTTTAAAATATCCTTTGTAATAAATGGCCAAATGAAAGTAAAGTGTTTCCCTGAGTTCTGAGCTGCTCTAGCAAATTAATAAAAAACTAGGAGGGGATTGTGGGAGCCCCCAATATATGGTTGGTCATGTAAACTGGCCCTACTTTATTGATAACAGAATGTCAAGTTGCCTCGTATGTATAACAGCCAAAACTGTGAATCATGTAGTCCAGGCATATGCAATAGAAAAGATTTGACATCTAACAACACTCAGAACCAATGTTTCCTCCCCATGGAACCAAGAACACCAGAACATTACCAGAACTTGAATACTGGAACCCTTTCAGAAGTGAGGGGTCTGTTGGCCAGGAATATCCAGATCTAAAATCCACCTAAACATACCTTATCATAAATGGTCAAATTTGAAGCCCTCCAATTAGACCCTGCCAAGCCAACATTCCTAATACTTTCCTTTGCCCTCCAACCACTTAGGACTTGCGCCAGACCCCAAATCAAGGAGACAAATTTGAGTTGCACTTCCTATCTCCTTGCTGGTTGGCCTCGCAATAAAGCCATTCTTTTCTCAAAAGCTGCTGTTATAGTATTGGCTTCTATGCATGTCAGAAAACAAACCTGTTCTCTTAGCAACAATCAGAAGTATAGATGACAACCTATTACATGTGATTAGCACCTGAAGGAGGCAGGGAGCCTCATGGGACTGGACCCTCAACCAGTGGGACCTGATGCCACCTCCGGGTAGAGCACGTCAGAACAGAGGTAAGTTAGAGGCTGCATGCGGTGGCTCATGCCTGTAATCCCAGCACTTTGGGAGTCCAGAGCAGGTAGATCACTTAGGTCAAGAGTTCAAGACCAGCCTAGCCAGCATGATGAAACCCTGTCTCTGCTAAAAATATAAAAATTTAGCCAGGTATGGTAGTGCATGCCTGTTGTCCCAGCTACTTGAGAGGCTGAGGCAGGAGAATTGTTTGAACCCAAGAGGCAGAGGCTGCAGCAAGCTGAGATCATACCACTGCACTCCAACCTGGGCAACAAAGTGAAACTCTGTCTCAAATTTTAAAAAATAAATAAATAAATAAAATTGAGGTAAGTTAAAGGACACCCAGTTGGTGTTCACTATAAAATCTGGTGTCCGAAATGTTCTGTTGAGTGACTGTAAGAGAGTGGGAAAAGTTTTTTTTCCCAAAATGGGAAAAATAAATCATTAAAATTTAATGCATTAACAGAAAAAGGATAGAAACTATATGAATACCCAGATAGTTATAGAAAAAGCGTTGGATAAAATTCAACATCCATTTATTTATTTATTTATTTTATTATACTTTAAGTTCTAGGGTACATGTGCATAACCTGCAGGTTTGTTACATATGTATACTTATGCCATGTTGGTGTGCTGCACCCATCAACTCGTCAGCACCCATCAATTCATCATTTATATCATGTATAACTCCCCAATGCAATCCCTCCCTCCTCCCCACTCCCCATGATAGGCCCCAGTGTGTGATGTTCCCCTTCCCGAGTCCAAGTGATCTCATTGTTCAGTTCCCACCTATGAGTGAGAACATGCGGTGTTTGGTTTTCTCTTCTTGTGATAGTTTGCTAAGAATGATGGTTTCCAGCTGCATCCATGTCCCTACAAAGGACGCAAACTCATCCTTTTTTATGGCTGCATAGTATTCCATGGTGTATATGTGCCACATTTTCTTAATCCAATCTGTCACTGATGGACATTTGGGTTGATTCCAAGTCTTTGCTATTGTGAATAGTGCCACAATAAACATATGTGTGCATGTGTCTTTATGGCAGCATGATTTATAATCCTTTGGGTATATACCCAGTAATGGGATGGCTGGGTCATATGGTACATCTAGTTCTAGATCCTTGAGGAATTGTCATACTGTTTTCCATAATGGTTAAACTACAAACAAATATACAAGAAAAAAACAAACAACCCCATCAAAAAGTGGGGAAAGGATATGAACAGACATTTCTCAAAAGAAGACATTCATACAGCCAACAGACACATGAAAAAATGCTCATCATCACTCACCATCAGAGAAATGCAAATCAAAACCACAATGAGATACCATCTCACACCAGTTAGAATGGCAATCATTAAGAAGTCAGGAAACAACAGGTGCTGGAGAGGATGTGGAGAAATAGGAACACTTTTACACTGTTGGTGGGATTGTAAACTGGTTCAACCATTTATTATTTTTTAAGAAACTATTAACAAACTAGGAATAAAATGAAACTTCTTCAACCTGACAAAGTATCTACAAAAACCTAGAGCAAACATCCTACATACTGATAAAACATTGGAAACTTTGCCTTTGAAATCATGAATAACACAAAGATGATTGCCAGGTCAAATTCTAGCAACATTGTGCCATAGCTCTTAGCCAACAACGTTAGACAAGAAAAAGATAAACACTATGCAGACTGAAAAGGAAAAAACAAAATTGACTTTATTCATAGATGATTGTATACAAAAAATCTGCAGTAATCTACAGATAACCTGTTGGAATTAATAAGCAAAGTGGCGTGATAGAATAGAAACATAAAAATTCATTTTATTTCTACACGCCATCAATTAAAAAGTTTTTTTAATTTTAAAGGGTTACCAATTACAATGTTGTCACAATTTTTAAGTACTGCTTTAAATATAATAAAAGATGTATAAGACTTCTATGAAACCCTTTTGAAAGATATAAAATAAGACTCAAATAATGAAATAGATATTATACTACTGTTTTGGAAGAGTTAACATTGTAAAGATGCAAATTACCCTCTAACTGAGCTACAGAGTCAAAGCAATTGCAATTAAAATCCCAACAGTTTTGTGTGTGTGTGTGTGTGTGTGTGTGTGTATGTGTCTGACAGAGTCTCACTCTGTCACCCAGGCTGGAGTGCAGTGGTGCGATCTTAGCTCACTGCAACCTCTGCTTCCCAGGTTCAAGCAATTGTCCTGCCTCAGCCTCCTGAGTAGCTGGGATTACAGATGCACGCCACCATGCCTGGCTAATTTTTATATTTTTAGTAGAGACAGGGTTTCACCATATTGGTCAGGCTGGTCTCCAACTCTCAACCTTGTGATCCGCCAGCCTTGGCCCCCCAAAGTGCTGGGATTACAGACGTGAGCCACCTTGCCCAGCAAAAAAAATCCCAACAGTTTTTTAATGAAATATGACAAAATATTTACAAAATTAAACAAATGCATTAGCCAAGAACATCGTTAAAGAACAAAGTAAGAATTCTTGCTCTATCAAATATCGACTTAATATAAAGAAATATTAATTAAAACATGTTAATGATGCAAATATGGACTAATAACAGACCAATGGAATAACGTAGGATAATCAGAAAGAGACCTACATGTATTTAGACCCTTGAGTTATCATAAAAATGACAATGAAGAACAGTGGAGAAAGAGTAGACTTTTTAATAAATCATTCTGGAAAATATAAAAATCATATGGCAAACAAAAAAAATGTAATCCCTACCTCACAACATCCACACAAATCAATTCCAAATAGATTATAGAACTAAACAGAAAGCAAAATATACTGTTTAGATGAGTCTGGACACAATAGCTCACACCTATAGTCTCACCATCTTGGGAGGCTGAAGCAGGAAGATCACTTTATCTCAGGAGTTCGAGACCAGCCTGGACAACATGGCAAAACCCCATGTCTACAAAAAATTAAAAAATTAGCCAGGTATGGTGGCACACCCCTGTAGTTCCAGGTACTTGAGAGGCTGTTGTGGGAGGATCACTTGAGCCTAGGAGGTTGAGGCTACAGTGAGCAGAAATTTTACCACTGCATGCCAGCCTGGGCAACAGAGCAAGACTCTGTCTCAACAAGAAAAAAAGAAAAAAAAAATTTTAAAAAATTGGGGCACTTTGGAAGGCAGAAGAGGGCAGATCACGAGGTCAGGAGTTTGATACAAACCTGACCAATATGGTAAAAACCTGTCTCTACTGAAAATACAAAAATTAGCCAGGCATGGTGGCAGGTGCCCATAGTCCCAGCTACTTGGGAGGATGAGGCAGGAGAATCACTTGAACCTGGAAAGCGGAGGTTGCAGTCAGCCGAGATCATGCCACCACACTCCAGCCCAGGTGACAGAGTAAGACTCTGTCTCAAAAAAAAAAAAAAAAAAATGTAGCTGGTCATGGTGGCTTACATCTATAATCCCAGCACTTTGGGAGGCTGTGGCAGGCAGATCACAAGGTCAGGAGTTCGAAACCAGTCTTGACAGCATAGTAAAACCCTGTCTCTACTAAAAATACAAAAAATTAGCCAAGTCTGGCAGTGTGCACTTGTAATCCCAGTCACTAGGGAGGTTGAGTCGAGAAAATCACATGAAACTGGGAGGCGAAGGTTGCAGTGAGCTGAGATCACACAACTGCACTCCAGCCTGGGTGACAGAACAAGACTCCATCTCAAAAAAAAAAAAAAAAAAAAAAAAAAAGGTTAAAATATAGAAAGGTATCTTTATTATGTCAGAATAAGCAAAGTTTTTTTAAAACACCATCAAAAGAAACCACTAGCCATAAAGAAAAAGAAAAATAAAGTAATCACATTAAACTATTAATTTTGTTCTATAAAAGGTACTAAAGAAGAGCAAGCCACAAAGTGAAAAGAGACATTTGTAACACATATAATGACTAAGAATTTGTATACTTGGTATCTAGAATAGATGAAGAACTCATGTGAATCCTTACTGAAAGCTCCATAAAAATGGTCAAAAGCTTGAACCAGAATTTTACAAGGAATAAATTCAAGTGGCAATGAAAATATGAGAGGGAATTCAACCACATTAGTAATCAGGGAAATGTAAATTAAAACCTCAGTGTGTTACCACTATGCATCCATAAGATCAGCCAAAAGTTGTAAAGCCTGACAAAACTAACATAATGAGGACTTTCATAACCTGCTGGTAGGAGTGAAAGTGGTGCAACCACTTTAGAAAACATTTTGGCAAGTATGAAGATATGCAAGTCCTAGGACTCAGCAATTCCACTGCCACATATAAACACTAAAGAAACTCATGCATATGCCCCAGGATAATTATTTAAAAAACAAACAAACTGTTAATAGATGCATTGCTGACAATCCCCAAACCTATTAACCTATTAACCCATTAATATTAACAAATGTCCATTAAGAGTATAATAGATAAATTTTGGTACAAGTCCTACAATAGAATATAGCGCCAAAATGAACAACGTGCAGCTACACAGTCACTGATGTATCTAAAAACATACTATTGAATAAAATAACCCAAGCCAAAAAAGAAAGCCTACAGAAAGATTCCAGTTAAGTTTAAAAGCAAGAAAAACAAATTATATTTTATTGGATGCACAGTTAAGTGGTACCTTGTAAAGAAATGTAAGGAAGTAATGATTATCTCTAGGCATGGAGAGAGTTGCAGTCAAAAAGGGCTTTCTGGAGGTGTGGCTATCCTCCATTAAGTGGCCTGAGAATTTGGGGGCCTATCTGGGATTTGCATTCTCCTCTGGGGAAGGGTCTCCGGTCCCCTCTCATAAGGAGACTCACCCTGCTGCCTTGTTACAGTGGCCTCAGGGGCTAGGGATTGAGACCCACCTGGTGTGATGAATAAACACAGACTCTCAGCAACACAGAAGGAAAAGGCCTACAGATACCATGGTGACCAGACAGCTGTGCACAGACCAAGGTAAGAAAAGCTGTGGGGGCAGTGAATTATTTCCTTGGTGGTCGGGACATCCTTGAGGTTGAAAGTGTGTGAATGAGATGCACAACTGAGTGTGAAGTGAGTCTGGAATCCAGATCTGTGGTTCCATGGTCTCCTCATATGGCTTATGGTGGTTTGCCTGTTGTGGGGTTTATACTGACCCACCAATGCTAAGAGGGATCTGAAAATTCCTGTGAGGAAAGTGGCCAGAGAAGGACAAAGCAAAAGCTGAAGAGTGCAAGAAATCTCCAATGCGGGGGTTGAGCCTATAGAGAAAAAGTGCAAGAAATCTCCAGTAATGGGGGTTGAGCCTCTAAGGAAAAGGGTGCAAGAAATCTCTAGTAAGTGAGGTTGAGCCCCACAGACTCAGAAAGAAACCTCCTTCAGGATGGGAAATACACCAAGTAAGACAAAAGATAAGAAAGATTATAAAAATAATACTTTTTATAATTTTTTTAAATGTTATATATTTTTATAATTCTGATAGTCCCCTAGGCTTAATGTTAGAATATTGGAAGGATAATGAAAGGACCAAACACAAGAAAAAAAACAGCAAATGATAAAATACTGCTGTTTCATTTGGACCAGGGAATCTATCCTTAAACTCCCATTTTTCTGGCCAAAATTTGGGTTCAATGAAGGCTGGATCTGTCAACTTTTAATAGTCCAGTCTCCCAAGAAGAGATAGACTATGCCTTGTGCTGACGACAGGGACCTGTCCTTCTCTACCCACTAAAAGCTGTAAAAGATAGACACAAGTCAGAGAATGCTTCCCCTAAGGAAGTTGAAACTCTTACCCCTGAGCAATCTATGCCTTGGGACCCACTAGACCATCTTCCCCCACCAAATCCCCCTAACTTTCCTCTCCCTCAAGCAGCTGCTGTCCCAGACCCTTCCCCTGCTCATGTTATTCCTCCCCTTTATAATCCTGAGTGCCATCCTTTCAGAGGACTTCAGTGTGAGATAGAGCAGTGCAAAAAGGATATCCAAAATTTCCCTTTCCTCAGTGCCTCCAAGGAGTCTGCTCCAACTCTCATTCCCTTAAGGGAAGTACCCCTTGGAGGAGGAGGCATTGGCTTTATAAATGCTCCATTAACTAGTTCAGAGATCTGAAACCTGAAAAAAGATCTTAAGCTGCTCTTGGATGACGCCCATGGAGTGGTCAGTCAAATTGATCAGTTTTTAGGATCCCAGGTATATACTTGGGCTGAGTTAATGTCTGTCTTAGGTATCTTATTCTCAGGAGAAGAAAGCAGCATGATACACAGGGCCACTATGACCATTTGGGAATATGAACACCCTCCCGGTCCAAACGTCTCAGCAGCTGAACAAAAATTCCTAGCCCAAGATCTTCAATGGGATAACAACAATATAGCCCATTGAGGAAATATGAAAGACCCTAGAGAGGTAATAATAAAAGGGATTTGAGAATCAGTACCCCATGCCCAAAATCTTACCAACGCCTTTAATAAACGACAGGGAAAAGATGAAGGACCGATAGAATTCTTAGAAAGGCTCAAGGAGCAAATGAGAAAATACACTGGCCTAGAATCAGAAGACGCCCTTGGACAAGGAATGTTAAGGATCTATTTTGTCACCAACAATTGGCCAAACATTACAAAGAAATTACAAAAAATAGAAAACTGGAGGCCGGGCAAGATTGGTCACTTTAAAAGACGATGTCCCGAATGGGAAAAAGAAGAGAAAGGCATCCCACTTATGGCTTTCAGTGAAGACTAGGGAAGTCAGGGTCTCTATCTTTTTTATCTCGAGTCCCACCAAGAGCCCTTGATAAATTTAGAGGTGAGACCTAAACCCGAGCTTATTACCTTTTTAATCGATTCAGGGGCAGTTCACTCCTCAGTTTGCTACATTCCATCCAGTATAACTTGTTCACAAGAAGAACTTTTTATCTCAGGGATAAAAGGGGAAGGATTTAAAGCAAAATTTTAGGCCGGGCACAGTGGCTCAAGCCTGTAATCCCAGCACTTTGGGAGGCCCAGACGGGTGGATCACGAGGTCAGGAGATCGAGACCATCCTGGCTAACACGGTGAAACCCCAGTCTCTACTAAAAAATACAAAAAACTAGCCAGGCGAGGTGGCGGCGCCTGTAGTCCCAGCTACTCGGGAGGCTGAGGCAGGAGAACGGCGTGAACCCGGGAGGCGGAGCTTGCAGTGAGCTGAAGTGAGCTGAGATCGGCCACTGCACTCCAGCCCGGGCGGCAGAGCAAGACTCCATCTCAAAAAAAAAAAGCAAAATTTTAGAGGAGACAAAACTCAAATATAAATCCGATCAGCTAATACTAAATTTCTGTTAATTCTAGAAGCAAGGACAAATCTATTATGAAGAGATTTAATGCTAGAGTTGGGCTTAGGTCTCCAAGTTAATCATGGAAAATGTATCCCCTCCCTAAACTTACTCACCACCACAGATGAGGAACACATTCACCCAGAAGTATGGTCAAAAGACAGGAATCAAGGAAAGTTACAGATCCCTCTGATTCATGTTAAATTAAAAACTCCTGGTAAAGTAGTAAAGAGAAAACAATACCTATTCCCTTAGAAGCCAGGATAAATTTAAAACCTGTAATCGAAGGTCTTCTCCATGACAGGCTTCTCGAAACTTGCATGTCCTCCTGTAACACTCCAATACTGCCAGTAAAGAAGCCAGAAGGGTCATACTGGTTACTGCAAGACCTTCAAGCTGTTAATCAGATAGTCCAAATTACACATCCTATTATTCCCAACCCTTACACTGTTACCAGTAGGAAGGCTAAAGTGGGTTTAACCCTCTTATTCTGTATTTCTTTCCCACCCCTCTCTATTGTTAGTCCCTCATTATTAATGTAACCTAGTCAAGCTCACCCCTAACTATTACCTTTCACACTTGCCTTGTGGAGATTTGTCAAGCCAAATGCAGCTCTCCACCTCAGAAAAGTATCTCTGTCCTTCCTGGCTCTCCTCAGATTGGGCATTTGTTAACAGGGATAAGCTAGTTTGGGAAAATTTTGATGAAGATTCCAGTATGAACTGGGAGTCTTGTCCTCCTAGCGCAGAGCTTCTCTGCCAAGGCTGGTCCAATGTTCTATGGAATACTAAAGAGCAAGGATGGACCACCCCAACTAGTACTTGCAGTTTCCTAAAACTATATATTTATTTTGCTAAAGGAGTTACTCCTCCCAGTTGTCAGCTGAACCAATGTAATCCAGTACAGATTACCATCTCTGCTCCCCAGAGTTCTTCCCCTTCATTAAGCCATTTATATGGTATAGGAGCAGAAGTCTCAGGGAACGACCCTATAGGATCCTTTGAAATATGCTTCATTGCTTCCCCACCTCCTGCACCCCTTCTCCCTCTCCTAAATTCTCCTCTAACCAAACCTTTTTTCATTATATACCCAGTGATAAAACCAAAGTAGCTATTGTAGAGGTTAAAGATTTAAAACAAACTATAGCAATTGAAACAGATGCAAATGCTTGGCTGGAATGGATTAAATATTCTGTTCACATGCTAAACAAAAACAACCTGGCTTGTATGACAGGCAAGCCAGAGACCCAAGCTGTCCCCTTTCCACTTGGGTGGTCCTCTCACAGACTGGGCATGAGCTGTATGGTAGCTCTCTTTCAAAACCCCACTGCCTGGGGTGATGAGTCATGCAAGACTCTCTCACTGCTATTCCCAGAAGCCAAAGGCCCTGCAAATCATCCTCCGAGGACCATCTGGCCTCTCACTTCTGATGTTTTTCACCTCGTGTCTCGCAAGACAAGGGAAGAATTTAATGTCCCTCTGAGACCTAGCTGGGTGCAGTGAAACTAAGCCCTTCCAAGAGCTTACCCATCAGTCTGCCCTCGTTCATCCCCAAACAGACATGGTGGTACTGCAATAGACCACTATTGGGTACTCTGCCCAGTAACTGTAGTGGCACTTGCGCTGTAGTCGAGTTGGCCATCCCTTTCACCCTAGCATCTCGTCAACACAATAAGAAAGATAATCAGAAAAAAAGAAGTGCCCCCACAGGTCTTTTGACTTTCATGTGTATATAGATGCTATTGGAGTTCTGCAAGGAGTGCCAGATGAATTTAAGGCCTGAAACCAAATAACTGCAAGGTTTGAGTCAGCATTGTTCTGGTGGTCAACTATAAATGAAAATGTAGATTGAATAAATTACATCAACTATAATCAGTAGAGATTTGTCAATTATACAAGAGATGCCATCAAAGGAATAGCTGAACAATTAGGCTCCAACAGCCAGATGGCTTGGGAAAATAGGATAACCCTTGATATGATGTTAGCAGAGAAAGGCAAAATCTGTGTTATGATTGGAGTTCAATGCTGCACTTTTATTCCTAATAACACAGCCCCCGAAAGAACAATTTAAAAAAAGCCCTACAAGGCCTTACCTCCCTATCAAATGAATTAGCCAAAAATTCTGGAATCAATAACCCCTTTACAAGCCTCATGGAAAAATGGTTTGGGAAATGGAAAGGAATTATGACCTCAATATTCACCTCCCTTGCAATTGTTATAGGCGTGCTCATTCTTTTTTTTCTTTCTTTTTTTTTTTTTTTTTTGAGACGGAGTCTCCCTCTGTCACCCAGGCTGGAGTGCAGTGGCTGCATCTCAGCTCACTGCAAGCTCCGCCCCCCCGGGTTTATGCCATTCTCCTGCCTCAGCCTCCTGAGTAACTGGGACTACAGGCGCCCGCCACATCGCCTGGCTAGTTTTTTTTGTATTTTTTTAGTAGAGACGTGGTTTCACCGGGTTAGCCAGGATGGTCTCGATCTCCTGACCTCGTGATCCACCCGTCTCGGCCTCCCAAAGTGCTGGGATTACAAGCTTGAGCCACCGCACCCAGCCAGGTGTGCTCATTCTTGTAGGATGCTGTATCATACCCTGTATTTGTGGTTTAGTGCAAAGACTTACAGAAACAGCCCTCACCAAAACTTCCCTTAGTTCTCCCCAGCCCTCTTCCGATAAACTCTTCCTTTTAGATGTCGAAGAAGAACAACAGAGCTGGGATATGCTGAGACATTTTGAAGAGAAAAAACTATAAAATTAAGAGGGGGAAATTGTCAAAAATGATAAATTCCTCTTCAAAAGGCCCTAGTCCCTTGTCCTTTGTTTTTAAGACTGACTTCCTTTTACCTCCTTGTTGCTAGTTACCCGTGCTGTAAACAACTCTTCCTGTCCTTGCCGTGCCCTGACATGCCCAGACATGCCTCACACCATAACAGATAGCCTCCCCCTTCCTGCCTAGTTAGCTGTATTCAATTTCAATCATTAGGCAATCAAGTTAGCTTAGATTGTGCAGTTCAACCCCAGCCAATGGGGAAAGAACACAACAGTAGGGCGCCGAGTACATTAGGGATAAAAACCCCTGCCCCACCCCACTCACTGTGCTCTTGCAGTTGTGACTGGCACAAGCTGCACCCTTCTGCAGAAGTAAATTTGCCTTGCTGAGGAATTTTCTGCCTGCGTGTTGGTTTCCTTTGTGGCACCAAGCGCTTGTTTCTAAGAAGGATTTTAACTTCAATGTTAAAGGCCTTCTTAAATTCTTATAAAGACCACGTAGAGTGTCAGTTTTACTTGTTTTTCTCCTATAACTTTCTTGGATTACACCAGCCCTTTAGAAAGAATATTGGACGCGGTGGCTAAAGCCTGTAATCCCAGCACTTTGGGAGGCTGAGACAGGCAGATCACGAGGTCAGGAGATTGAGACCATCCTGGCTAACATGGTGAAACCCCGTCTCTACTAAAAAAATACAAAAAAACTAGCCGGGCATGGTGGCGGGCACCTGTAGTCCCAGCTACTCGGGAGGCTGAGGCAGGAGAATGGCATAAACTCGGGAGGTGGAGCTTGCAGTGAGCTGAGATGCAGCCACTGCACTCCAGCCTGGGCGACAGAGTGAGACTCCATCTCAAAAAAAAAAAAAAAAAAGGAAGAATATTGGAAATACTCATCCAGTCTTACATGGGCAGTGTTGTGAATAATAAAAAAGTATTAACATGAAAGTTCTTACCCATGTCAACCTTCCCATAATGCCTGTAGAAAGGCTGACCCACCCTCAAGTCCAAATGAGGGAAGTAGCCTGGAAATTCCAGGCTAGAGCCATCTGAGAGGTGAATCAGGACCTAAGTTAGAGATGGAGATGGTGGAGACAGCACCTGGAACAAAGGAAAAACTTCCGAAAACACAACTCTAGAGGAAGTTTTTTCTGACTCTAGTCAAGAAAAAAGTCTAATCTTTGAAGCTAGGTGGAGGTACAGGTGAACAGTTGTATTAAGAGAACTTAAACTGTGATGGATATGTCAGAATTTATGGAAAAGAGATTATCAGGCCAGTAGCTGGAAAGCAAGAGCAGCCTCCAAAGAATGGGGCAAGCATTGGAAAATCGGTACCAGGACCCACAGGTTGGGTGAGAAATAGGTAAGAAAGAGAGATCAAAACCCAAAAGAGAGGTAGAGATGAATGACAAGTAATAACACGTTAGAATTCAGACAAGGTTGGAAACAGGGCAGAACATTACAAAAGTCAAGAGTCTCTGAGCATTTGCCCTTAGTGAGCACCTCTGGAGACAATAACATGGGTTCCTACTCTTGAAGAAGTTCTTACCACTTCTTAGTTAACAATCATGGGGGCTCTGACAGTTCAAGCTTTCCTCAATCCAGGATGACTTTACCACATATATTTTACACTGTTATTGAGAGAAAATTTGCATGTAATTATATTGTACCTACTTTAAGTGTCCAATTTGACAAATTTTGATAAACATGTACATCCATATAACACTATAATCATGATATGAAACATTTCTATCTCTCCAAAAAATTCTTTCATATTTCTTAGCAGTCACTGCATTCTCTCCTGCACAGGGTGGCCTCTGATCTTTTTTTTATATGTTTGCTTGTTTTGTTTTGTTTTTTAACTTTTAAGTTGAGGTGTACATGTGCAGATTTGTTACATAGGTAATCTCGTGTCTGGGGGGTTTGTTATACAGATTATTTCAGTGTGTGTTGTTCCCCTCTATGTGTCCATGTGTTCTCATTATTCGGCTTCCTCTTATAAGTGAGAACATGTGTATTTGGTTTCCTGTACAAGTGTTAGTTTGTGTGATGGTTAATACTGACTGTCAACTTGATTGGATTGAAGGATACAAAGTATTGATCCCAGGTCTGTGTCTGCGAGGGTGTTGCCAAAGGAGATTAACATGTGAGTCAGTGGGCTGGGAAAGGCAGACACACCCTCAATCTGGGTGGGCACAATCTAATCAGCTGCCAGTGCCGCTAGAATATAAGCAGGCAGAAAAAAATGTGAAAAGAGAAACTGGCCCAGCCTTACAGCCTACATCTTTTTCCTGTGCTGGAGGCTTCCTGCCTTTAAACATCAGGCTCCAAGTTCTTCCCTTTTGGAACTCAGACAGGCTCTCTTTGCTCCTCAGCCTGCAGATGGCCTATTATGGGTGATTGTGTAAGTTAATACTTAATAAGCTCCCGGATATAGATTAGATATAGATATAGATATATAGATATTCCATTAGTTCTGTCTCACTAGAGAACCCTGAGTAATAGTTTGCTAAGGATAATGGCCTCCAGCTCCATCCATGTTCCTGCAAAAGACATGATCTCATTCTTTTTTATGGCTGCATAGTATTCCATGATGAATACGTACCACATTTTCTTTATCCAGGCTATCATTGATGGGCATTTAGGTTGATTCTGTGTTTTTTGCTATTGCAAATAGTGCTGCAGTGAACATACATATGCATGTGTCTTTAAAATAGAACAATTTGGCCAGGTGCAGTGGCTCATGCCTATAATCCCAGCACTTTGGGAGGCCAAGGCAGGCAGATCACCTGAAGTCAGGAGTTCAAGACCAGCCTGACCAACATGGTGAAACCATGTCTCTACTAAAAATATAAAATTGGTCGGGCGTGGTGGCTCACACCTGTAATCCCAGCACTTTGGGAGGCCGAGGCAGGTGGAATCACCTGAGGTCAGGGGTTCACAACAGCCTGGCCAACATGGTGAAACCTCGTCTCTACTAAAAATACAAAAAAAATCCTAGGATCGAGCAATCCTCCCACCTCAGGCTCCCAAGTAGCTGGGACTACAGGTGTACCCCACCATGCCCAGCCAATTTTTTTATTTTTTGTAAAGACAGGATTTCACCATGCTGCCCAGGCTGGTCTTGAACTCCTGAGCTTACACAATCTGCCCAACTCCCAAAGTGCTAGGATTACAGGCATGAGCCACCATGCCTGGTCAATATTTTGATTAATATAGTTTATTAGTCTGTTCTTGCACTGCTATAAAGAAACACCTAAGACTAGGTAATTTATAAAGAAAAGAAGTTTAATTGGCTCACAGTTACACAAACTTCACACTTCTACATTTCCACAGACTTCACAGTTCCACAGGAAGCATGATGCTGGCATCTGCTCGACTTCTGGGGAAGCCTCAGGTAACCTACAAACATGGCAGAAGGCAAAGGGGAAACAAGTACTTCACATGTCCAGAGCAGAAGGAAGGGAGAGAGAAGGGAGGTACTACACACTTTTAAATGACCAGATCTCATAAAAATTCTCTGACAGCACCAAGGGGGAGAGTGTTAAACCATGAGAAATTGCCCACATGATCCAGTCACCTCCCACTAGACCCCACCTTCAACACTGAGGATTACAATTCGACATGAGATTTTGTGGGGACCCAGATCCATACCATATAATTCTCCCCCTGGCCACTCCAAATTTCATGTTCTTCTCATGCTGTAAAATACAATCATCCCTTCTCAACAGTCCGCTAAAATCTTAACTCATTCGAGCGTTAACTCCAAAGTCTATCTGAGACAAGGTAAGTCTTTTCCCCCTATACGCCTGTAAAATAAAAAATAAGTTAGTTACTTCCAAGATACAATGGGGATACAGGCATTGAGTAAGTACTCCCATTTCAAAAGGGAGAAATCAACCAAAAGAAAGGGGCTACAGGCCCCATGCAAGTCTGAAACTCAGCTGGGCAGTCATTAAATATTAAAGCTCCAAAATAATGTCTTTTGACTCCATGTCTCACATCCAGGGCACATTGGTAAAAAGTGTGGGCTCCCAAGGCCTTGAGCAGCTCTGCCCTGTGGCTTTGCAGAGGTTAGCCCCCACATCGCCTCTCATGGGCTGGCATTGAGTGCCTATGGCTCTTCCAGGCTGAGGGTGCAAGCTGCCAGTGGATCTACCATTCTGGGGTCTGGAGTATGGTGGCCCTCTTCTCACAGCTCCAATAGGCAGTGTCTCAGTGGAGACTCTGTGTGGGAACTTCAACCTGACAATTTCCCCTCTGCACTGCCCTAGTAAAGGTTCTCTATGAAGGCTCTACCCATGCAGCAGGCTTCTGCCTGGATATCCAGGCTTTTCCATACATCCTCTGCAATATAGGCTGAGGCTCCCAAGCCTCAAAATGCACTCTGTGCACCTGCAGGCTTAACATCATATAGGAGTTGCCAAGGCTTACAGCTTGCCCCCTTTGAAGCAGCAGCCTGAGCTGTACCTGGGTCCCTTTGAGCCATAGCTGGAGCTGGAGTGCTGGGATGGAGGGAGCAGTATCCCAAGGTTGTACAGGGCAGTGGGGCCCTGGACCTGGCCCATGAAACCATTCTTCTCCTTTAGGCCTCCAAATCTGTGATGGGAGGGGCTGCTGCAAAGGTCTCTGAAATGCCTTCAAGGACTTTTCCCCATTTTCTTGGCTATCAACATTTGCCTTCCTTTCAGTTATGCAAATTCTTCCCCAGAAAGTAGGCTTTTCTTTTCTACCACATGGCCAGGCTGCAAATTTTCCACACTTTAACACTCTGCTTCCCTTTTAAATACAAGTTCCAGTTTCAGGTCACTTCCTTGCTCACACACACGAGCATAGGTTGTTAGAACCAGCCAGACCAAATCTTGAGTGCTTTGCTGCTTAGAATTTTCTTCTGCCAGATACCCTAGATCATCACTCAGGTTCAAAGTTTCACAGATCCTTAGAGCAGGGACACAATGCTGCCAGGTTATTTGTTAACACATAACAAAAGTGACCTTTGTTCCAGTTCCCAATAAGTTCCTCATCTCCATCTGAGACCTCATCAGCCTGAACGTTATTGTCCATATCACTCTCAGCATTGGGTCACAATTATTTAACCAGTCTCTAGGGAGTTTCAAATTTCAATCATCTTTCTGTATTCTTCTGAGCCCTCCACACTCTTCCAACCTCTGCCCATTAACTAGTTCCAAAGTCACTTCCACATTTTCAGGTATCTTCATAGCAATGCCCCACTTCTCAGTACTAATTTTCTGTATTAGTTCATTCTCACATTGCTATGAAGAAATACCTAAGAATGGGTAATTTATAAAGAGAAGAGGTTTAATTGGCTTACAGTTCCACTGACTGTACAGGAAGCATGATGCTGGCATCTGCTCAACTTCTGGGAAGGCCTCAGGAAACCTATAAACATGGCGGAAGGCAAAGGGGGAGTGAACACTTCACATTGCTGGAGCAGAAGGAAGAGAGAGAGGGAGGAGGTTTAAATGACCAGATCTCATGAGGACTCACTCACTATGACAGCACCAAGGGGGGATGGCATTAAACCATGAGAAACCACCACCATGATCCAATCACCTCCCACCAGGTCCCACCTTCAACACTGAGGATTTCAATTTCACACGAGATTTGGTGGGGACATAGATCCAAACCATGTCATATAGCCTGAGAATAAGTCTAGAAATCTAATACTGTAGTTATCCAACTTTGTTTTCTTTTTTAAAATATTTCTAGTTATACAAGACACTTTGATTTCCATGTAAGTTTTAGGATTCTCTTGCTAATTTTTACCCAAAAAAAGCCCAATGAATTTTTTTATTTTAGGTTGTGTTAAATATATAAATCTATTTCTGAAAAATAGACTTAACAGTATTGAGTCTTCCAATCCATGAACATGATATGTTTCTCTATTTATTTAAGCCTTCTTTTTTTCAACTTTATTTTATATTAAGGGGGTACATGTGCAGATTTGTTACTTGGGTGTATTGCATGATATTAAGGTTTGGGGTATAAACAATCCCATCACCCAGGTATTGAGCATAGTACCCAATAGTTAGTTTTTCAACTCCTGTCCCCTTTCCTTCCTTTCCCCTCTAGTAGTCCTCAGTTTCCATTGTTGTCTTTATGTCCATAAGTACCCAATGTTTAGCTCCCACTTATAAGTGAGAACATGTGGTATTTGCTTTTCTGTTCCTGCATCAATTCACTTTAGACAAGGTAGGCCTTCTTTAATGTCAATGTTTTGTCATTTCCAATGTATAACTCTTACCCACATTTTGTTATATTTATCCATATGATTTTATGCTATTTTAAATAACTTTAAATTTTATTGTAGTTATTTTTGCTAGTTAATAGACATAAAGTTAATTTTTGTATATTTACCTTATATTCTGCAACATTCAAAACTCACCTAGTTCTGGTATGTATTTGTAGCTTCCTCAGTATTTTCTGTATACATGATCCTGTCACTTGCAAATAAAGACAGTAATGTAGTCAAAGTTTTTATTATAAGTGGGTTTTCAAATTTTCAAATGTTTTGTTTGCCTTTATGAGTTTTATCCTCTGCTCTTTCATGTGCTAAATAACATTAACAATTTTTTAAATGTTAAAACAATTTTGCATTCCTGAAATACACCACACTTGATCATGGTATATGAGCATGTTTTTTACATTACAGGAATTAATTTGTTAAAATTATGTTAAGAATTTTTGTATCTGTGTTTGTGAAGTATATTAATCTGTAATTTTTCTCTTTTTATGTCTTTGCAAGGTTTTGGTATTAGGATTATTCTGGTCTCACAAAACAAGTTAAAGAATCTTCTGTCCTACTCTGGTTTCTGAGATTTTCTATGGGATCAGTATTATTTCTTCCTTAAAATTTGATACAATTTACCAGTGAAGCTATCTGTGTCTGCAGTTTTCACAGTGGGAAGCTTTTTAATTGTGAATTTAATTTCTTTTAATATATAAGTGTTTTTTGTTCAACTGTCATTTTAAGTTCAGGGGTACATGTGCAGGATGTACAGGTTTGTTACACAGAAAGACATGTGCCATGCTGATTTGTTGCACAGGTCATTCCATCAACCAGGTCTTAAGCCCAGCATACATTAGCTATTACTCCTGATGCTCTCCCACCCGCTACCTTACCCCCGAGAGGCCCCAGTGTGTGTTGTTCCCCACCATGTGTCCATGTGTTCTCATCATTCACCTCCCACTTATAAGTGAGATCAGTTGGTGTTTGGTTTTCTGTTCGTGCATTAGTTTGCTGAGGATAATGTCTTTCCATCCATGTCCCTGCAAAGGACATGATTTTGTTCTTTTTTTATGGCTGCATAGTATTCCATGGTGTATATGTACCACATTTTCTTTATCCAGTCTATTATTAATGGGATTTAGGTTGATTCCATTACTTTGCTACTGTGAATAGTGTTGCTATGAACATACATGTGCATGTGTCTGTATAATAGAATGATTTATATTTCCTTGGGTATATATCCAGTAATGGGATTGCTAGTTCAAATGGTATTTCTGTCTCTAGGTCTTTGAAGAACTGCCACAGTGTCTTCCACAAAGGTTGAGCTAATTGACACTGCCACCAACAGTGTAAAAGTGTTCCTTTTTCTCTGCAATCTTGCAAGAATTTTTTTTTTTTTTTTTTTGGTACTTTTTAGTAATAGCCTTTCTGCCTGGTGTTTGATGACATCTCATTGTGGTTTTGATTTGCATTTCTCTAGTGATCAGTGATGTTGAGCTTTTTTTTTTTTTTTTTTTTTATGTTTTTTGGCCACATGTGTGTCTTCTTTTGAGAAGTGTCTGTTCATGTCCTTTGCCCACTTTTTAATTGGGTTGTTTTTTGTTTGTTTGGTTTTGGTTTTGGTTTTGGTTTTGCTTTGTAAATTTAAGTTCCCTGTAGACTCTTGGTATTAGTTCTTTGTCAGATGGAGAGATTGCAAAAATTTTCTCCCATTCTGTAAGTTGTCTGTTCACTCTAATGACAGTTTCTTTTGCTGTGCAGAAGCTCTTTAGTTTAATTAGATTCCATTTGTCAATTTTTGCTTTTGTTGCAATTGCTTTTGTCTTCTTCATCATGAAATCTTTGCCCATGCCTATGTCCAGAATGATATGGCCTAGATGTTCTTCTAGGGTTTTTATAGTTTTGGGTTTTACTTTTAAGTCTTTAATCCATCTTGAGTTAATTTTTGCATATGGTATAAGGAATGGACCCAGTTTCAATTTTTGTCATATGGCTAGCCAGCTCTCCTAGCACCATTTATTAAATAGGGAATCCTTTCCCCATTGCTTGTTTTTCTCAGGTTTGTCAAAGATCAGATGGTTTTAGGTGTGCGTTTGTATTTCTGAGCTCTCTATTCTGTTTCATTGGTTTATGTGTCTGTTCTTGTACCAGTACCATGCTGTTTTATTTACTGTAGCCTTATAGTATAGTTTGAAGTTTGGTGGTGTGATGCCTCCAGCTTTATTCTTTTTGCTTAGAATTGTCTTGGCTATTTAGTCTCTTTTTGGGTTCCATATGAATTTTAAAATAGTTTCTTCTAATTCTATGAAGAATCTCAATGGTAGCTTAATTGCAACAGCATTGAATCTATAAATTACTTTGGGCAGTATGGACATTTTCACAATATTTATGCTTCCTATCCACAAGCACAGAATGTTTCTCCATTTGTTTGTGTCCTCTCTTATTTCTTTGAGCAGTGGTTTGTAGTTCTTCTTGAAGAGGTCCTTCACCTCCCTTGTTGGCTGTATTCCTAGGTATTTTATTCTTTTTGTAACAATTGTGAATGGGAGTTCATTCATAATATGGCTCTCTGCTTGCCTGTTTTTGGTGTATAGGAATGCTAGTAATTTTTGCACATTGATTTTGTATCCTGAGACTTTGCTGAAGTTGTTTATCAGCTTAAAAAGCTTCTGTGCTGAGACAATGGAGTTTTCTGTATATAAGATCATGTCATCTGCAAACAAACATGAGTTGACTTCCTCTCTTCCTATTTTGAATACTCTTTATTTCTTTCTCTTGCCTGATTGCCCTGGCCAGAACTTCCAATAGTATGTTAACTAGAAGTGGTGAGAGAGGGTATCCTTGTGTCAGTTCTCAAGGGGAATGCTTCTGGCTTTTGCCTATTCAGTATGGTGTTAGCTGTGGCTTTGTCATAGATGGCTCTTATTATTTTGAGGTATGCTCCTTCAATACCTACTTCACTAAGAGTTTTTAATGTGAAGGGATGTTGAATTTTATCAAAGGATTTTTCCGCATGTATTGAGATAATCATGTGGTTTTTGTCTTTAGTTCCATTTATGCAAAGAATTACATTTATTTATTTGTGTATGTCAAACCAAACTTGCATCCCAGGGATGAAGCCAACTTGATCGTGATGAACGAGCTTTTTGATGTGTTGCTGGATTCAGTTTGTCAGTATTTTACTGAAGACTTGTGCATCAATATTCATCAAGGATATTGGCCTGGAGTTTTGTTTTTTTGTTGTATCTCTGCCATGTTTTGGTACCAGGATGATGCTGGCCTCATCAAATAAGTAAGGGAGGAGTCCCTCCTTTTCAATTTTTTGCAATAATTTCAATAGAAATGGTACCAGCTCCTCTTCAAACCTCTGGTAGAATTCAGCTGTGAATTTATCTGGTCCTGGGCTTTTTTTTTTTTTTTTTTCAGTTGGTAGTCTATTTATCACCACCTCAATTTTTAAACTCTTTATTGGTGTATTCACCGATTCAATTTCTTCCTAGTTCAGTCTCAGGACGGTGTACATGTCCAGAAATTTATCCATTTCTTCTAGATTTTTTAATTTGTTTGCTTGTTTGTTTGTTTTTTGGGACAGGGTCTTGCTCTGTCACCCACACTGGTGTGCAGTGGTGTGATCTCAGCTCACTGCAGCTTCCACCTCCTGAGTTCAAGTGATCCTCCTGCCTCAGCCTCCCTAGTAGCTGGGACTATAGGCATGTGCCACCACACCTGGCTAATTTTTGTATTTTCAGTAAAGATGGGGTTTCACCATATTGGCCAGGGGGTCTCGAACTCCTGACCTCAAGTGATCTACCCACTTCAGCCACCCAGAGTGCTGGGATTACAGGCATGAGCCACTGCAAGCAGCCTAGATTTTCTAGTTTATATGCATAGTAGTGATTATAGTATTCTCTGATGGTTGTTTGTATTTCTGTGGGGTCAGTGCTGATATCGCCCTTATCACTTCTGATTGTGTTTATTTGAATCGTCTATCTTTTCTTCCATATTAGTCTAGCTAGCAGTGTATCTATTTTAATAATTTTTTTCAAAAAACAAGCTCTTAGATTCATTGATGTTTTAATGGATTTTTTTTGAGTCAGTTCAGCTCTCATCCTTCAGTTCAGCTCTTATCTTGGTTATTTCTTGTCTTCCACTAGTTTTGGGGTTTGTTTGCTCTTGGTTCTCTAGTTCTTTTTGCTGACATGTTAGATTGTTAATTTGATGTTTTTATAGCTTTTTGATGTGGGCAATTAGTGCTATAAATTTCCCTCTGAACACTGCTTTAGCTGTGTCCCAGAGATTGTGGTACATTGTCTCTTTGTTCTGATTAGTTTCAAATAACTTCTTGATTTCTACCTTAATTTCGTTATTTACCCAAGAGTCGTTCAGGAGCAGGTTGTTCAATTTCCATGTAGTTGTGTAATTTTGAGTGAATTTCTTAATCTTGAGTTCTAACTTGATTACACTGTGGTCTTAAAGACTGTTATTATTTCAGTTCTTTTGCATTTGCTGAGGAGTGTTTTACTTCCAAATATGTGATCAATTTCAGAGCAAGTGCTGTGTGGCAATGAGAAGAATGTATATTCTGTCGTTCTGAGGTTGAGTGTTCTGTAGATATCTGTCAGGTCCACTTGATCCAGAGCTGAGTTAATGTCCTGAGTATATTTGTTAATTTTCTTTCTCAATGACCTGTCTAATATTGCCAGAGGGGTGTTAACATCTCCCACTATTATTCTGTGGGAGTCTTAGTCTCTTTGTAGGTCTCTAAGAACTTGCTTTAGGAATCTGGGTGCTCCTACATTGGGTGCACATATGTTTGTGATAGCTCTTCTTGTTGAATTGAACCCTTTACCATTACATAATGCCCTTCTTTGTCTTTTTTGATTTTTGTTGGTTTAAAGTTTGCTTTGTTAGAAACTAGGATTACAAAAAAACTAGGATTACAAAAAAAAAAAAGCAATCCCTGCTTTTTTCTGCTTTCCATTTGCTTGGTAAACTTTCCTCCATCCCTTTATTTTGTGTGTCTTTGCACATGAGATGTGTCTCTTGAAGACAGTATACCAATGGGTCTTATCTCTTTATCCAATTTGCCATTCTGTGTCTTTTAATTGGGGCATTTAGCCCATTAGCATTTAAGGTTAGTATCATTATGTGTGAATTTGATCCTGTCATCATGATGCTAGCTGGTTATTTTGCGGACCTTGTTTATGTGGTTGCTTCATAGTGTCACCGGTCTGTGTACTTCACTGTATTTTTGTAGTGGCTAGTAATGGTTTTCCTTTCCACATTTAGTGCTTCCTTCAGGAGTTCTTGAAAGGCAGGCCTGGTGGTGACAAATTCCCTAAGCATTTGCTTCTCTGAAAAGGGTCTTTTTTCTCCTTTGCATATGAAGCTCAGTTTGGCTGGATACAAAATTCCGGGTTGGAAATTCTTTTCTTTAAGAATGTTGAATATTGATCCTCAATCTCTTCTGGCTTATAGGGTTTCCACTGAGAGATTTGCTGTTAGTCTGATGGGTTTTCCTTTGAAGGTGACCTAGCCTTTCTTTCTGGCTGCCCTTAACATTTTTTTCTTTCATGTGGACCTTGGAGACGCTGAGGATTATGTGTCTTGGGGTTGATCTTCTTGTGGAGTATCTTACTGGGGTTTTCTGCATTTCCTGAATTGGAATGTTGACCTGTCTTGCTATGTTGTAGAAGTTCTCCTGGATGATATTCTGTAGTATGTTTTCCAACTTGGCTCCATTCTCCCCATTTCTTTCAGGTACCCCAATCAGTCATAGATTCAGTCTTTTAAAACAGTACCATATTTCTCTGAGGTTTTGTTCATTCCTTTTCATTCTTTTTTGCCTGTCTTAGTTCAGGAAGATAGTCTTCAAGCTCTGAGATTATTACTATTCTTGTCTGCCTGTCTTATTTCAACAAGATAGTCTTGAAGCTCTGAGATTCTTTTCTCCACTTGATCTATTCTGCTGTTGATACTTGTGATGCATTGTGACATTTTCATGTTGTGTTTTCAACTCCATCAGGTCTGTTATGTTTCTCTCTAAACTGGCTATTCTGGCTATTAGCGTCTATATTATTTTGTTTTGTATTTTGTCAAGGCGGAGTCTTGCTCTGTCACCCAGGCTGGAGTGCAGTGGCCTGATCTCAGCTCACTGCAACCTCTGCCTCCCTGTTCAGTGATTCTCCTGCCTCAGTCTCCCGATTAGCTGGGATTACAGGCACATACCACTACGCCCAGCTAATTTTTCTGTATTTTTGATACAGACAGTTTTCACCATGTTGGCCAGTCTGGTCTCAAACTCCTGACCTCGTGATCTGCCTGCCTCAGCCTCCCAAAGTCCTGGGATTATAGGCATGAGCCACCACGTCCAGCCTCCTATATTGTTTTATCGTGATTCTTAGCTTCTTTGCGTTGGGTTAGAACATGCTCTTTTAGTTCAGTGAGGTTCATTATTACCCATCATCTGAAGCCTGCTGCTGTCAATTCAGCCATCTCAGCCTGAGCCCAGTTTTGTGTCCTTGCTAGAGAAGTGTTGCAGTCATTTGGAAGAGAAGAGGCCCTCTGGCTTTTTGAGTTTTCAGCTTTTTTGCATTGATTCTTTCTCATCTTTATGGGCTTATCAACCTTCGATCTTTGAGGATGCTAACCTTCTAACGGACTTCTTGTAGGGTCTTTCTTGTTGATGTTGTTGCTGTTGTTTTCTGTTTGTTTGTTTTTCTCTTAACAGTCAAGCTACTCTACCGCAGGGCTTCTGTGGTTTGCTGGGGTCCACTCCAGACCCTAGTTGCCTTGCTTTTTCCAGTACTTGGAGGTATCACCAGTGAAGACTGTGAAACAGCAAAGATGGCAGCCAGCTCCTTCCTCTGGAAACTTCGTCCCAGGTGGGTCACTGAGCTGTTGCTGGCCCAAACATGCTGGTAGGAGGTGTCTGGAGACCCCTGTTGGGAGGTCTCACCCAGTCAGGAGGAATGGGATCAGGGACCCACTTAAATAAGCAATCTGACTGCTTTTTGGTAGAGCAGGTGTACTGCACTGGGAGGAACCCTTCCTTGTCCAGACTGTTTGTATTCTCCAAAGCTGGCAGACTGGAATAGACTGAGTCAACCAAACCACAAAGATAGCAGCTGTGCCTCCCCTCAGCGCTCTATCCCAGGGAGAGATCAGAGCTTTTTCTGTAGAACCCTGGCTGGAGTGGCTGAAGCCCCTGGAGAGAGGTTCCACCCAGTGAGGAAGAATGAATTGGGGTCCTGCTTAAGGAAGCAGTCTGACCACCATCTGGCAAGGTGGCTGTGTTGCTTTGTGGGGGATCTTTCCTCATCCAGACTTTATGTTCTCCAAAACCAGCAGAATGGAATGGCTGAGTCTACCAAACTACAGCAATTATGAATTTAATTACTTTTATAGATATAAGGTTATTCAGATTTGTATTAATTCTTATGTCATTCTGGTCATTAGCATCTTTCAAGTAATTTTAAAATTTTATTTAAATTGTCAAATGTATTGGCATAAGGCTGTTCATAATATTGCTTTTTAATTCTTTTAATACCTGTAGGGTTTGTAGTGATACCTCTTCTTTTGTTTTTTGATATTGATAATTTGTGTTTGTCTGGGTTTTTTTAGTCAATTTAGTTGATAATTTATCCATTTTATTGATTTTTTTCAAAGATCTAATTTTTTGCCTGTAATCTCAGCAATTTGGAAGGCCAGCCCACTTGAGCCTAAGAGTCCAAGACCAATCCTGGGCAACATGGTGAGACTCTGACTCCACAAAAAATCAAAAAATTTAGCCAGGCATGGTGGTGTATACCTGTAGTTCCAGCTACCTGGGAGGCTGAGATGGGAGGTTCACCTGAGCCCAAGAGGTTGAGGCTTCAGTGAGCCATGATTACATCACTGCACTCCAGCCTGAATGATGGAACAATACCCTGTCTCAAATTTTTAAAAACTAATTTTTGTTTCATTGGCTTTTCTCCTTTATATTCATTGATTTCCATTCTTTATTATTTTCTTTGTTCTATTTACTCTGAGTTCATCTTGCTCTTCTTGATCTACCTTGTTAAAGTGGAAGCTTAAATTATTGGTTTTAAATATTTATCTTTCTAACATAAGCATTTAAAGACATAAAGTTTCTTCCAAGCACTGATTTAGCTGCATTTCACAATTTTTTATATGAAATTATTATCATTTCATTCTAAATATTTTCTAATTTCCCTTGTGATTTCTTCCTTTACCCATGGGTTATTTAAACATATGTTGTATGCGAGGCCTGTAATCCCAGCACTTTGGGATGCCAAGGCAGGAGAACTGTTTGGGGCCAGGGGTTTTTTTTTTTTTTTTGAGACGGAGTCTCGCTCTGTCGCCCAGGCTGGAGTGCAGTGGCCGGATCTCAGCTCACTGCAAGCTCCGCCTCCCGGGTTTACGCCATTCTCCTGCTTCAGCCTCCCGAGTAGCTGGGACTACAGGCGCCCGCCACCTCGCCCAGCTAGTTTTTTGTATTTTTTTAGTAGAGACGGGGTTTCACCGTGTTCGCCAGGATGGTCTCGATCTCCTGACCTTGTGATCCGCTCGTCTTGGCCTCCCAAAGTGCTGGGATTACAGGCTTGAGCCACCGCGCCCGTCGGGGGGGGCCAGGGGTTTGAGACCAGCCTGGGCAAGATCTCGTCTCTATAAAAAAAAAAAAAAAATTAAATTAGCCAGGTATAGTGGCACATGCCTCTAGTCCCAGCCACTCAGGAGGCTGAGACAGGAGGATCATTCGAGTCCAGGAGTTTGAGGTTACAGTAAGCTATGATCACACCACTGCACTCCAGCCTGCGCAACAGAGTGAGACTCTGTTTCTTAAAAAAATCATTATAATAGGCTGGGCATGGTGGATCACACCTACAATCCCAGCACTTTGGGAGACCAAGGTGGGTGGATCACGAGGTCAGGAGTTTGAGACCAGTCTGGCCAACATGGTGAAACCCCATCTCTACTAAAATACAAAAAATCAGCCGGGCATGGTGGCAGGAGCCTGTAGTCCCAGCTACCCGGGAGGCTGAGGCAGGAGAATCGCTCGAACCTGGGAGGCAGAGGTTGCAGTGAGCCAAGATCGCGCCACTGCACTCCAACCTGGTGACAGAGCAAGTCTCCATCTCAAAAAAAAAATAATAATAATAATAATAATAATAAAAGTATGTTGCTTAAATTCTAGATATTTTATTGTTGTTTATTTCTAATTTACTCCCCTTGTGGTAATAGAAAATATTCAGCTTTATCTTAATTCTTTGAAATTTATTGAGTCTTGTTTTATAGCCCAGTATATGGTTTATTTTGGTGAGAAAGTCTTTCTTGCTATTATTCATGAAGTGTACTATAAATGTCAATCACATCAAGTTGGTTGACAGTGTTTTGTAAGTTTTCTACATACATACTATTTTTTGACTACTTGTTGAATAAATGGTTGAGAGAAAAATGTTGAAATATCCAACTGTAGTCATCTCAGCTCTATCAGTTTTTCCCTCATTCACTTCATTTTGAAGCTCTCTTATTGAGTCCACACACATTTCAGATTGTTCTACCTTCTTGATGAATTTAACTCATTATCATTATACAAATCCTTGTTTATTACTAGAAAATTTCTTGTTTGGAACTCTATTTTGTCTTACATTAATACAACCACTACAGTTTTCTTTGCTGTTGTTGTTGTTGTTGTTTTACTTTAATCACCTTCTTGACAAGTACAACTATTTTCATGACATATTCTCATGTTTATATTTATATTTAAAGTCCATTTCTTATAGAACAAAACGCTGGTTGCCAGGGGCAGGCGTGAGGAGGAAATGAGGAGGTGTATGTCAGAGAATGCAAAGTGGCAGATATGTAGGATGAATGAGTCTAGAGATCAAATGTGCATTCAACACGAGGATTATAGGTAATAAAATTGTACTCTATGTGGGATTCAAGCTAAATGAGTATATTTTCGCTCCTCTTGTCACAAAAACAAAAACCATGAGTAACTGCATGAGATGATGGATATGAAAATTTGCTTCACCATAGTCAACCTAATTGAAGATGTTTGCCAGTTTCTACTTAGGAGCTCTCCTGTCTGCAATATTGCCGCTTCTCGGGTGCTGTAGAAAGCTGCGGTACTAGAGTTCCACCTAGTGTTTGTCTGTGGTACTGCATACTCTGTTGCTGGACCAAACGGCGTTGACCACCTTTGTTCTTTTTTTTTTTTTTTTTTCAATTATTATTATTATTATACTTTAAGTTCTAGGGTACATGTGCACCACATGCAGGTTTGTTACATATGTATACATGTGCCATGTTGGTGTGCTGCACCCATTAACTCATCATTTACGTTAGGTATATCTCCTAAAGCTATTCCTCCCCACTCCCCCCTCCCCACAATAGGCCCCAGTGTGTGATGTTCCCCTTCCTGTGTCCAAGTGATCTCATTGTTCAAATCCCACCTATGAGTGAGAACATGCGGTGTTTGGTTTTCTGTTCTTGCGATAGTTTGCTGAGAATGATGGTTTCCAGCTGCATCCATGTCCCTACAAAGGACACAAACTCATCCTTTTTTATGGCTGCATAGTATTCCATGGTGTATATGTGCCATATTTTTTTAATCCAGTCTGTCACTGGTCAGCCCAAACCTGAGCCCTGTTCCTGTCAGTGCTTAAATTTGGGCAGCTCCCTCAGCAGCACCTTCAAAAGTCAAAATGCTAGATGTACATTTCACTCCTTTCCCTTCCCAGGAAGAAGTCAAGAGCTGGAGGTTTCCTCCAGATTATATCGTGCCGTGCCAGAGGGAAGGGCTCTGGTGAGTGAATGTCATAAATTTTCCTGCTAAGTTTTGATGGAGTTGCCTTCACACTCGACTGAGGGGCAAGAACCTATTAACTGGTTTCTGGATTTTTCAAACAGGTTTATATATTGTTAAGTTCATGTTTTCATGGAGGAAAGAGGGTCTGGGATTTTTTTATTCTGCCATCTTGCTGATGCCTTTTATCATTTTTCTCTGGTTAGTGGTCACATGTATCTGCTTCTTTGTATTTCTACTAATTGTTCTATTAGATGCTGGACATTATGGATATTCTGTTGTTGGGTGTCTGGATTTTGTTTTCTTTTTTTTTTTTTGAGATGGAGTCTCTGTCGCTCAGGCTGGAGTGCAGTGGCACAATCTCAGCTCACTGCAACCTCCACCTCCCAGATTCAAGTCATTCTCCTGCCTCAGCCTCCTGAGTAGCTGGGATTACAGGCGCATGCCACCACCTCCAGCTAATTTTTGTATTTTTACTAGAGAGGGGGTTTCACCATATTTGTCAGGCTGGTCTCGAACTCCTGGCCTCGTGATCCGCTTGACCTTGTTCTAGTAGAGAGTTAAGGTACTTAAGGTTCAGTTTAATGTTTTCAAGCTTTGTTTTTAAGTTTTGTTAGAATAGGTTAGATTAGCTTTTATTCTTGGACTGATTTATACCTATACCTAAGGTGTGGCCTTTCCGAGGTATCTGCTGAATGCCCCCAGTTTTCAATGATATCTTTCCAACCTGAATGGTTGGAGCTCTAACATCTCCCATTCTGTATGAGTTCTAGTGGTTACTTAACTTACAGCTCCTAGTAATATTCAGCCAAAGTCTCATGAGATTCCTACATAAGTTTCTGAAATTCTTTCTCACTATACCTCACTCCTCTTCTGCCCTACAAATTTAAACAATCTCTGCCTCTCAAAACTCTGATCTCTGTCTTCTCAGCTTAGGCCCTCCTGGATTCCAGGTCTAGAAAGTGTGTCAAGACAGAATAACTAATGTGATAGTAGGGCTCACCTCAACTACTTCCCTTCTCTAAGGGATTAAGGTTCTGTGCTATATGTTTTCTAATAGCTGAAAACAGATATTTTATATGTTGTCCATTTTGTAGTTGTTTACATCAGGAGGACTAGACTGGTACCAGTCACTCCTTCATGGGTGCAAGCTGAAGACCCTTACCCTCATTTTTAACTTTCTAAAACCTTTACTGTTTTAAATTCTAGTGCATATTCCACTCTCTCCATTAACTTCCCTTAATCCCTTCTCAATAAACTACGCAGCTCTTTTGTAGCAGTTGTCACATATTCCATCCTGTACCTGTTAATCTGCAGGCAGATCCTATGTCTTGATCATCCAATAATGCCTAACATGTGTGGAGCTCCAAAACATTTATTTATAAGTTAACCCAATTAAAAAATGGGCAAAGGACCTGAACAGACATTTCTCAAATATAATGACCAATAAATACATGAAAAACTGACATTTCTCATATAAATGACCTGTTTCTCATTTATGTTTCTCATTTCTCATTCATGTTTCTCATTTATATAAATGTGTCTCATTTATATGAGAAACAGACATTTCTCATATAAATGACCAATAAATACATGAAAAACTGCTCAGCATTACTAATTATTAGGGAAATGCAAATAAAACCACAATGAGATATTGCTTCATACCTGTTAGAATGACTTTTATCAAAAAGACGAAAGATAACAAGTGTTGGAGAGGATGTGGAGAAAAGGGAACTCTTATACATTGATGGTGGGAATGTAAATTAGTACACCCATTATGAAAAATGATATGGAGGTTCCTCAAAAAACTAAAAATAGAATTACCATACAACCTATTAATCTCACTTCTGGATATATATCCAAAGGAACTGAAACAAATATGTCAAAGGAATAGCTGCACCCTCCTGTTCATTGCGACATTATTCATAATAGTCAAGATATGAAAACAACCTAAGTGTCCATCAACAGGTGAATGGATAAAGAAAATGTAACATATATACACAATGAAATATTATTCAGCCTTAAAAGGGGGGACATCCTATCATTTGCAACAATATGGATGAATCTGTAGGACATTATGCTAAGTGAAATAAGCTAGGCACAAAAAGACAAATACTTCATGATCTCACTTATATGTAAAATCTAATAAAGTTGATCTCATAGAAGTAGAAACTAGGAGGATGGCTACCAGAGTTTGGGGAGCGGGGTGGAGAGGAGGGAATGGGGAGTTGTTGATCAAAGGGTACAAAGTTTCAGGTAGGAAGAATGGTTCTTGGGATCTATTGCAACAGTGGAGTGAATATGGTCAATAATAATGTGTTATTTATTTCAAAACAGGGCGTAAATTTCAGATGTCTCACCATAAAAAAAGATAGGTAAGTGAGGTGATGGATATGTTAATTAGCTTGATTTAATCCTGCCACATTTATACATATATCATCACAGTGTATCCCATAAATGTATGCAATCATGATGCATTGCTCAAAAATATTGTTAAATAAATGTTTTAAAATTTTTGACTTGTTGAAACACTGAAATAACCTAAAAAGATACTGTCTTCTTTTCAGTTGAAATACATACAAAGAGAATAAATAACCTCCCCTCTTAGTGAAATGTTGGCGTATATATAGTTACAGTCCCTCCCAACCCAAAGATTCCAAGAAAAAAATGGTTAGGCAAATTGTGCTACAGCTACATAATGAATATTATATTATTATTTTAAATGTGGGATATATAACATGCTTATGATAAAATGTTAGGTGAAACATCAGGATTCAAATTGTACATATGATAATAATTATAGCTATGTAAAAAGTGCACATAAAAAACTAGAAATAAATTTTTAATAGCAGTTATTATAATGTGTATGTATTGTTGACATATGTTTTTTTATCATGATCTAAGATTAGTCTTGAAAGACAGTTGGTTTGGTTTTCCAATTATCTTCATGAAGGATGGCTTAGGATGACCAGTTATTTCAAAGCGAAACTTTATTTTTATTACATGTCGTCCAACATCTTACTGGATTTAGCTAAGAGCCTTATTGAGAATACTAGTTCATGTAGTTATCTACAAGTACATTTTGAAACTAGTTTATCCTGAAGGGCTCACCAGGAAGTTTTACTGCTCATATTGAGGTATTATAAGCTTTATTGAGACTTTACTTGAGACCGAGTCACCTTTTCTTCACCTAAGACTCTCCACTCTGCCTCTCTTCTGCCAATGTCACGCACTTGTTCAGTTTTTCCAGGAAGTGCCATGTCAGTCTGTTCCTAGAAAATCTCAGCCCCAGCCCAGAGCCTGTGCTGTCCTCCTCCTGGCCCACATCTGCTCCCTGCTTCCTATGGAAGAAATTCAGTGCTATACTACTACTGTGGGATTTCCTATTTACATTTGTCATTCAGCTGCATTTTACTGTCTGTCTCCATTATCTTGAAGGGTTCTGACCTGGTTTTATGTTAATCTGTGATGTTAAACTATCAAACTAAACAGGACAGAATACCTACAGAGTTATCTGTCAGTTTCCTCTTGCCTCCTCCCTGCTAAGAGATCAAAGCAGGACCCCAGGGTCCTAACCCAGGCCAGGGTAGGAAGGCTGTTGATTTAGCCCTTAGAGGTCACACTGTATCTGGAGTTGGTTCCTTCCAGTGGGCTCTTGGTCTTGCTGACTTCAAGAATGAAGCCGCAGACCTTCGCGGTGAGTGTTACAGCTCTTAAAGCTGGTATGTCCGGAGTTTCTTCCTTCAGATGTGTCTCGAGTTTCTTCCTTCTGGTGGGTTCGTGGTATCTCTGACTTCAAGAATGAAGCGGCAGACCTTTGCAGGGAGTGTTACAGCTCTTAAAGATGGTGTGGACCCACAGAGTGAGCAGCAGCAAGATTTATTGTGAAGAGTGAAAGAACAAAGGTTCAGCAGCGTGGAAGGGGACTCAAGCGGGTTGCTGCTGCTGGCTGAGGTGGCCAGCTTTTATTGCCTTATTTGACCCCACCCATGTCCTGCTGATAGGTTCATTTTACAGAGTGCTGATTGGTCCATTTTACAGAGTGCTAATTGGTGCGTATACAATCCTTTAGCTAGACACAGAGTGCTGATTGGTGCATTTACAATCCTTTAGCTAGACAGAGCACTGATTGGTGCGTTTTTACAGAGCGCTGACTGGCACATTTTACAAACCTCTAGCTAGCCACAGAGTGCTGATTGGTGGGTTTTACAGTCCTAGCTACCGAGCGCTGATTGGTACATTTTACAATCCTCTTGTAAAACAGAAAAGTTCTCGAAGTCCCCACCCGACCCAGAAGTCCAGCTGGCTTCACCTCTCAACACTCTTGATAGCTCATCCCAATGCTGCAAGAACAAGTTGTAATATACATTTCACCTTGGGGTTCATTCTGAGAACTGAATATTTATTAAATCAGTTAATCAGTTAATATTTGCTTTCTGAATTATAAAGTATTCCATAAATGCTGGCTTTCATCGTGGCTATTTTCTTTTTTGTCACCCAGGCTGGAGTGAAGTGGTGCAATTATGGCTCACTGTATCCTCAACCTCCTGGGCTCAAGCGATGCTCCCACCACAGGTTCCAGAGTAGCTAGGACTACAGGCATGTGCCACCATGCCTGGCTAATTTTTTTAAATTTTTTTGGACAGATGGGGTTTTACTATGTTTCCCAGGCTGGTCTTGAACTTTTGGCTCAGGTGTTCCTCCCTCTTCAGCCTCCCAAAGTGCTGGAGTTATAGGCATGAGCCACTGCATTTGGCTATTATGGTTATTCTTATGTCTTGCCAGTATTTCCCGGCTCATAAGGGGGAGGTCATTAGGTTTGAATGAAACACGTGGATGGGGTCCCTTCTAGACCTGAACATTTCCCTGGAACCAAAAGATAGATGCAGCTTCTCCAGTTGACTCCAAACTACATCTCCTCTCCAAGAAGGCTCTTCTCCAGCCCCTACAAGGGAGGGGTGCTCTCCTCCTCTAGAAAAGGCAGTTGCATCCATAGCAGCACATACAGAATAGGGACAACTGTCTTCTGTGAGCACCCTAGGGTGTAGGGAGTCAATAACATGTGGAGACGTCACAGAAGAGAAGCAGAAAGTCCACAGAGCTGTCAGCTGGCAGAAGAATTTAGTCTAGGTGTAAAGACATCCAGGAGAGAAGTTGACTCCAAGCCCAAAGCAGGTCCACCCCCATCTCCACTGAGCCTGAGTATCTGGAGTTCATCTGAGTCAACACTGCTCTCTGCCTACAGAGAGAACCACCACTGACCCAACCTAAATATATGGAAGAGAGCTTATCATATTTTTTAAATGTCTTATGTTTGCTCTGGGAGGTTCCTGTGGATGAGGCCCATATTTGCCAACAAACTTCTGGAGGCTCTAGGAAGAAATTCCACTTCACCCGCACTGACCCTGTCCCCTGAGCCTCATCTTATTTTCATACCCCCCAAAAAATGCAGTAAATAACAATAGTTAGCCCCTTAAGAATCACCTCTAGGAAGGCAGCACAGATGAGCAGTCACGGGTTTTCCAGCACCACCACACCCTTAGTCCTTGTTCTGTAGATTAAATATAATCCCGCTTCTTTATAAGAGTCTCTCAAATATTTTAAAAGTTATCATACTCTTCCATTCATTTTGTCTTTTCCAGATTCTCTACATTATTCATATATTCCTTGTATTTCAGTTTTCAAGCCCTAATTCATGACAGTCGGGCCAGGCATGGTGGCTCACGCCTGTAATCCCAGCACTCTGGGAGCCTGAGGCAGGCAGATGACGAGGTCAGGAGATCGAGACCATCCTGGCTAACATGTTGAAACTCCGTCTCTACTGAAAATACAAAAAATTAGCCAGGTGCGGTGGTGGACACCTGTAGTCCCAGCTACTTGGGAGGCTGAGGCTAAGGCTTGAACCCAGGAGGTGGAGGTTGCAGTGAGCTGAGATCGCACCACTGCACTCCAGCCTGGGCGACAGAGCCAGACTCCTTCTCAAAAAGAAAAAAAAAATTCATGATAGTCAACAAAAAGCCCAAATTATCTTCACATAAATGGCTACTAAGTTGGGTATTACCCTTCCCTACACTTGTGTAACTGGTTGTTAAAATCTACATGCGGATTTTATATGTGCCTCTGTTAAATTCCATATTGTTTTTAGTTTGGCATTCCAAAAGACAAGATTATTTTGAATTATAATTGTCGCCTATAATATTGATTTTCCCTCTTTGTTTCATATCATCTGAAGTGTGATGAGCCATGCATGCTTACTATGTCTATTGAAGTCATTACTAAATTAGGTGGTGAAAATAAGATCTACAACACCTTCTCCTTTTCACTAGACAGATTTCTCCAGATTTTTAGTCACTAATGAATAATTTTGGTGTATGGTAGCCAAACCAAAAGCATTATCTGTAAGCCACAGTCATCATCTTTTTATGAAGCTTTACAGAGATTAATATGCCCTTTGTCTGCTCCTTTCTCCTGATTGTTAAATTATTAATACTGTCAATAAAAGATATTATATGAGGTTTTACATTAGGTTCAGCATTACAACGATCCTGGTGATCCCTTATGGGACTATTCTATAAAGCATCTATTTAAGAATTTTACCAGGGACCAAGGTCAAATTCACTGGTTAGCAAGGGCAGTGCTTCTAACTTTATAATCATAAACATTGTCTCAGAGTGTAGATAGACTTCAAAAGTTTTGGGTCAGTTGACTGGTTGATTGATTTGGTTAGTTTAACTAGTTTCTTCCTTTGCTCCCTCTCTCTGCTAAACCCAGAGTCAGTCCTATTTCACTCTCAATTCAAGTCACTCCTTGGCTTCTTAAGAAATCATTAGTATATAGAAGACAGAATATGTCCAAATACATATGAAAGCACTCGGTTTGTTGTGTGTCTGTATTCCCATATGACTGAATGTGGGTCTGCATGATGTAAGTCCAAAGCCAAAGGAAAAGGTAGGATCAGGCCAGGAACAGAAAAACCCTCTGTTCTCACTGCCATCAGCTAATGTGAGATGTCATCTTTCTTAATTTCAAAAGTGAGAAAACTCTCTATCACATTGTGTTTTCTGGTTTCTTCCTCCTACACACACACATATTTTTGACTTCCATATCCATTCTTATTTATGATTCCATCTCAAGCTTCCAATATTCCCTCAACTATAGGGGATGACCCAATGATTCCTCCTCTCTTTTAGTAGTCATTTAAATGTCTCTTTGTCTGACTCTAGCATTAACTGTCAGATGCTGCAATTTTTTCATGGCACTTTGCTGTTGGAAAATTATCGTAACTAATTCATATATTCATTTATTTATTCATTCCACAAGGTCCTCCTATGCGTTTGGTGGAAAGGTAGTGCTGCCATAACTGAGAGAAGGAAACCTATACCAGAAGAGCAGTTTCTAAAGAACCCACGGTTAGTTAAGATAAACTGAGCATTTGACCTGTATGGAAAATATAAGGCAGGAGAACCAAGAAAATTAGAGTGTTTCCAGTTTCCAATAAACTGATCAGAGACTGGGCAAAGTATGGAAATGGCTTTACCAAAGGTCACCAGGCCACCTGTCCAAGGAGAAAGAGTGGTTTCCCAGGGGAGTGGGATCTGGGTTAATTCAGATCTTTCTGTGTCACATATCTTCCTGAATAGATGATACAGATTGCTCATCTGGATTTCCAAGTCTCATTTTCTTGGAAAGAAAAAATAGTCTGAGATGAGTGGCAGCCTCAGGAACGTGCATGACTTCAGAGTAGGACCAACTCTCCTGGAGGCAATGGGCACGCCTCCCACCTTTCCATTACCTCCAGATAAATAGTTCCCTGCTGATTGGAAGAACGTTATGCTGCTCTCTAATTTTGACATTTCTATCACTTAAAGAGGGTTTGGGGCCAGGTGCAGTGGCTCACGCCTATAATCCCAGAACTTTGGGAGGATTGCTTGAGCCCAGAAGTTTGAGACCAGCCTGGACAATATAGGGAGACCTCATTTCTATTTTTTTTTTAAGTAGCCAGGCAGGGTGGAATGTGCTCCTACTCCCAGCTACTTGGGAGGCTGAGGTGGGAGGATGGCTTGAGCCCAGGAAGTCAAGCTGTGATCACACCACTACACTCCAGCCTGGGTGAGACCCTATCTCAAAAAAAAAAAAAAAAAAGGTGGGTGGAGCAGGTTGGGAAAGCACCGTAGAACAGTAGACCATTCGGGAGTCTTAGAGTCAGGCAAACCTGGGTTCACATCATGACTCCATCATAATGACCTTGAATAATTGACTTGAATAAACGGGTCTTAGTTTCTCTTCCACATCTGGGAGACAATAAGGCCTGTCTCCAATGCGTGCTGTGATGAATAAATGGATAAGCCAAGCATGGAGTGTGGCCATAATAGTATCTTGGTTAATATTAACTACCTTTCTCTCTTCTCTTGGACCCAGAGCTGGAAGAAAAAGCATTCCAGTGGTGACAGTGGGAACCAGACCACCTGGCTGATCCTAGTGGGCTTCGGGGAGTTGCAATACCTGGGCTTCCTTCCCTTCACTCTTCCCGGCCATCTATGTGGTGACAGTCGGAGGCAATGCCCTCATCTTGCTGGCTGTGGCCTCTAGTCGGACACTCCACCCACCAATGTACTTCTTCCTCTGCCACTTCTCCCTGCTGGAGATTGGCTATACCTCCAACATCATACTGTGGCTGTTGCAGAGTTTCCTGGAGGGGAGGGAAGTCATCTCGCTAGTCAGCTGTCTGGCTCAGTTCTATGTGTTTTCCTCACTTGCTGCAGTTGAGTGCCTCCTGCTGTCTGCCATGTCCTATGTTACTTGGCCATCTGCTGCCCCCTTCACTATCCTGCCCTGATGAGCACCTGGTTTTGTCACTGCCTGGCCGCTGGTGCTTGGTTCAGTGGCTTCTTCTCCTCTGCCTTCACTATGGCCCTGGCAGCACCTCTGTCCTGGCAGCACCTCTGTCCTGGCAGCAGGCAGATTGACCACTATTTCTGTGAGTTTGCTCCAGTAGTCAGGCCGTTCTGTGGGAATGTGGGAGTCATGTAAGGAGCTGAAGTCAGCATCTCAGTCTTCCTGACACTGGCCCCCTTCCTACTGATTGTGGCATCTTATGCCTTCATTAAGGGCTGTACTGCAAATACCTTCAGGCCATGGGAGGCAAAAAGCCTTCTTCACCTGTTCCTCCCACCTCACCATAGTTGAGGTATTTTATGGCATCCTCATTGTGGTCTATGTGGCCCCAATAGCACACATGTCTCCCTTGCTTCTAAAGGTCTTCTCTGTCCTCTATACAGTGTTCACGCCCATGTCAATTCCATCATCCACAACCTCAAGAACCAAGAGGTGAAGGGGGCTCTGCATAGGCTCAGGGAACAGCTCATCCCAGGACACACTCACTGAGGACAGGACAGCTTTTGACTTCTTCCTGGATTGATTTCAGCGTAGCCCCTTCTTCAAAGTCTGATGGACTAGAAACCACTGCAATAAAAAGATGGAGACTGTGGGATTGAAAGTGGATGTCTAACAAAATGAGGTAACTGTATTTTCCAATTGGAATTGGCCTTTATTTAGAATAAAATTCTAAATCAATCCCCATTTGTAGCAGCTTCCCCAACCCCAGCAACAGCAGCCTCTGTCCCTGTCTGAGGGAATTAATCCCACATTGCCTGAAGAAACTATAATTGCCTCCCCTGGGGCAGTTCCCATGCCAGACAATGCCGATTCTCCTCAGAACCCATACCCATCACTCCTCTTTGGTTCTAAAACTATAGCTAGACCCAAGTCCCTGCAGGCCTCTAAAGGTGAGGCACAAAGTGTGACCCATGAGGACATGCACTACACTCCAAAAGAATTACTTGGTTTTCTAATTTATACAGACAGAAATACAGTGAACATGCATGGAAATAGATATTGAAGTTGTGGGATAATGATGGAAGGAACATAAAGTTGAATAAAGCCAAATGTATTGATATAGACTCACTAAAGCAGAAATTCTGCATTTAATGTTGCAGCTTGGGGAACTAGGAAGGATTCTAACAGTTTGCTCAGTTGGTTGACTGAAACATGAACCAAAAGGTGGGACACAGTAAGTGAATTAGAAATGCTGGATCTGCCTTGATTTATTGTAGAGAAAGGATTCAAAGGCTTAAGGATATTGAAATGTTACAGTGGATTTGTTACTTAAGACCTACTCACCCACATGAGAGGGCCCAGAAGACACACTTTTCACTATGACTAAGAAATAGGGAAGCCCTGGCATCGTTGAAGAGCTCTGTAATCTCTCTTCTCTGTAGCCCAGACCTTACAGTGAGGACTGCAGTCACTGAATTGGGAAACCTAAATTCAATGGGAGTAACTGCATCCTGAGGTGGCAGAGGCCAAGTGGCAGCACTCAACCTCCAAAGGCAAGGTGTACCTGGTCACCACAATGGACAGCAGAGTCAAATCAGCAGTCAGAATAGCTTGACTCACATAGACCTATGGCATACTGTTTCTAGAAGTGTAATAGATAAGAAGCCTACTAAATTCTTATTTGATCAGAAAAGTTCTAAATCAAGTGAACATCAGCTAAGTTTTTCTCAGGGTTGTTCTACTAGTGCCACAAGAGAGTTAGATTGGGATTGCGAGAATGAAGGGGAAGTGATGATGAGGGTAACAAGAGGGATTGAGAATCTCAGCCATCCATCTTATCAGTTAGAAGACATGAAACTATTTCAACTTCCCTTGAATATCTTTCTTCATTTTTCTCCATGTCAGACCTACTCTTTCTCATCAACCCCAAGAATGGTTTTTCTGTGCTGCCTTCTGAGGATTTTCCTCCACCACCTTTTCACCTTTTCTCTTGCATGTACCTTGGGATATAGAACAAAAGTGAATATATACAAGTGAGTATTTGGCTAGGAGATGAGGCTGGAAATGTTGATTGGGAAACAGACTGTGATTGATTGATTGATTGATTGATTGATTACAGGGCCTTCCAATTTTAATTCCATAAAATGATTCCAAATAATTTTGGATTTATTTGGAATAAAATTCTAAAGTAATAAATTTATAATTATTATTTTATTTGGAATAAAATTCTAAATTTATTAATAAAAGCATTTAATAAATTGTTCTATATTTTCCATGGGTTAATTATTGCTTAGGACTGGGAGTGCATATGAATCATAAATGACCTCTGACATTGAGGATCTCATAGTTTTTTCAACTATTTTTTTTTCTTTTCTTTTCTTTTCTTTTTTTTTTTTTTTTTTTGAGATGGAGTTTCACTCTTGTTGCCCAGGCTGGAGTGCAATGGCACGATCTGGCTCACTGCAACCTCTGCCTCTCAAGTTCAAGCCATTCTCCTGCCTCACCCTCCCGAGTAGCTGGGATTACAGGCACCCACCACCATCCCCGGCTAATTTTTTGTATTTTTAGTAGAAATGGGGTTTCACCATGTTGGCCAGGCTGGTCTCAAACTCCTGACCTCAGGTGATCTGCCCACCTCAGCCTCCCAAAGTGCTGGGATTACAGGCGTGAGCCACTGCACCTGGCCTCAACTCAGTCTTAAAAATGGGTTTTCATTTCTGGTAGCACTAGTGCAGCACAAGTTATGTCTTATCTTTCCCGTGGCCTATTGAGTGACCTCTCATCATGGAGCACTCTCCCTTTTCTATCCATACCTTTTGCTCTCTCTGACACAAGGCTCTGCTTGGTTCAGTGTGAGAGTAACTTGAACACCCAGGCCTTTAATGGAAAAAACTGCTGATGGCAGTAGTGACGACGGCAGCTGAACAACTTGTGATGCAAAGACCACAAGCATTCGTCAGAAAATGCCTGCAACGTAATGTGCAGCAGTAAGGACTCTGTCCCTCTGAGGGCTGGATGAAGTGGGAGCAGGTAAAATAGGTGCAAAACTGAATGTACTGCTCCCTATCACCTGACTCTCAGCCTGTGCTGGGAAAGCTGAGTATGGGGAATAAACAGTCCTCACACTGAAATAAGATCCCACAGAGATCATCCTGACAAAAAGAAGGAAGACACACTGGCTAAGCCCCCTGATGCCCAATCTCCTTTTCATCTTCCTCATTCATGGGTTCCCACCCTTCAAGACATGTTTTCTGCTCCTGGTACACACATCATCCCACATACCAACACTCCAGACATTCTGAGCAGCTTCCTGAAAACAAAAGCTCTCCCTAGTCCATCATGTCCTAGATGTCTTCTGGAAGGACCAGTGCTCTGAGAAGGAGTCTAAGCAAAAACAAGAAAACCCAGGCAAAATGGAAGGCAAACCCAGAGAGGGGCTCCAGAGAGAAAGTATTTCTGAATCTCAGGGTTCAGTTTCCTCTGGAAATTCCCCTCTAAAAATGATCAATAATTCAAAATAGAAAAAGCCATTCTCCTGCCTCACCCTCCCGAGTAGCTGGGAGTACAGTCACCCGCCACCATCCCCGGCTAATTTTTTGTATTTTTAGTAGAAATGGGGTTTCACCATGTTGGCCAAGCTGGTCTCGAACTCCTGACCTCAGGTGATCTGCCAGTCTATTAAAATATTTTATTTTGGCCGGGCGCGGTGGCTCAAGCCTGTAATCCCAGCACTTTGGGAGGCCGAGGCAGGCGGATCACAAGGTCAGGAGATCGAGACCATCCTGGCTAACACGGCGAAACCCTGTCTCTACTAAAAAGTACAAAAAACTAGCCGGGTGAGGTGGCAGGCGCCTGTAGTCCCAGCTACTCGGGAGGCTGAGGCAGGAGAATGGCGTGAACCCAGGAGGCGGAGCTTGCAGTGAGCTGAGATCTGGCCACTGCACTCCAGCTTGGGTGACAGAGCAAGACTCTGTCTCAAAAAAAAATAAAATAAAAACAAAATAAAATCTTTTATTTTGTTTTTATTTTGTTATTTTGTTTTATCCACTTTTCCTTTCAGAGTTTATTGATGATAACATTGGTAATGACAAAGTACCAAGAGAACTGTGAAAGATCCTAAAGTGGTATCTGCCTGGTAAAAGGAATGTGAAGGGCAGAGAGCAGCTGTTCTGCCAGTGGGGTTTGGTGGGAGAGGGGCAGATAATATCTGGGCTACTGATGTTAGTGGCATCTGTGCTGTAGGATTTGCCATGGGCTTTGGGAGAGGGTTGAGAATGTTCCCCCGATGAGAAAATGAGGCAGAGTAATCATGTGATGCATTCATCCCAGGCATCATGGCAGCATCCACATGTGTCCTCTTCACCTGGGACTCTCCAACAGCATAAATTGGCTCCAGCCCACAAGCCCAACTTTCCCTCAGCTGGGTCCCAGACTTCTGCCCCTGCCTCTGATCTATACTTTATTTCTCTATCCTTAAGGTGGCCTGGGTAAAACACTACAAAGCCAAAGATTTGTCTAAATACCTGACCAGCTGTAAGCTGTGAGACTGTCTTTGAATATGGCTCCTGGAGAAGGGAGCCCAGAAGATGGGGCAATTCCTCAAGATTCTTTGAAGTTCTGAATCTTCCCCCATCGCTGCCTCCAAAATAAAAGTTACTCAAGTTCACCTGTGTCAAGCAGAATGGGTCAAGATGGAGCCTTTCCTACATGATATAAACAGCTGGAAATCCCATTCTCTCCAAGCCCACCACTGAAGTTTCCTGTATTTCCTCTGGAAAGATGATTAAGGAAAATTATTGCCTGAGAAATTCCTGAGGGTCATCCAGATTGGGCTAAAATTGACAGCTGAATATGGCATTCTAGATGCTAGTTCTCAAAATGCCAGCTCTTATAAAAATCATTTAGTGGAAAAGGTTAATCTTATTCTCCATCAGCAGGAGGAGAGCTCAAGATGAAACAGAAGGAAATTGTGGGAGAGGTTTGATTTAGAGACAGGGAAAGATTGGCAGAAGATCAGGGTGATTAGGTTAGGGAAATAACTAAACTGCTGTAAGAAAATCCCAAAGATATGGTGCTAGACATTTATTTGTCTCTCACAAGAGTCTAAGATGGGTAGACAGGCTCCTTTATTCCACAAAGACATTCAGAAACCCAGGTTCTTTCCATCTTGCATATCCACCATTCTATTAAAATATCTTTTATTTTGTTTTTTATTTTATTTATTTATTTTTAGATGGAGTCTTGCTCTCTGTCGCCCAGGCTGGAGTGCAGTGGCATGATCTCAGCTCACTGCAACCTCTACCTCCCAGGCTCAAGAAATTCTCCTGCCTCAGCCTTCCGAGTAGCTGGGATTATAGGCACACACCACCGCACCTGGCTAATTTTTGCATTTTTAGTAGAGATGGGGTTTCAACTGTGTTGGCCAGCCTGGTCTCAAACTCCTGACCTCAAGCGATCCACCCACCTTGGCCTCCCAAAATGCTGAGATTACAGACATGAGCCACCGTGCCTGGCCACTTTATGTTTTACTTTGGAATGTGGCATCTATCTATTGTCTTTAAGACTCAGCTGAAACTAAAATGAAGAGTTTCTCATTTAATCTCCTGATTCATTACCTTTTAACAGTTTACAAAGCACTTTCAGACACTAGGTCTTATTTGACCCTTGCCATACCCTCTGTATTACAGAAATCATTTCCCAATTGGCATTATCACTGCCTTGCTGCTCCTGCAGCTGCCTCCTTCCAGGTAGCTGGCTCTCTGACTGGATTTCATCATTTCTGCTGCTGTTGCTGTCACTGCTGCTGCTACATCTGCTGGCTCAAATACTTTCCTTGTCTTGCTGGCAACACACGTGGTTAAGTCCCAGCTGAGGGTTCCCAACCAGGAGAAGGAAGGAGTGAAAGAACAGGAAAATAAACTGAAGAAGAAATAAAGAGAGGCCGGCGTGTACTGTAGCATTAGTGTTACACAGCTCTATACTAGGACTAATTATCTCCCAAATCTCCTAGAGGAAGTTCTCTGTACCCCCACATTCCAGGAAACAGCAAGGTGGGCTCTCACAACTATCCAGTAATCCTGTCCAGACCGGGCACAGTGGCTCACACCTGTAATCCCAGCACTTTAGGACGCCAAGGTGGGCGGGTCACCAGAGATCAGGAGTTCGAGACCAGCCTGGCCAACATGGCAAAACCCCATCTCTACTAAAAACACAAAAATTAACTAGGCGTGGTGCTGTGGGCCTGTAATCCCAGCTACTCAGGAGGCTGAGGCAGGAGAATTGCTGGAACCCAGGAGGCAGAGGCTGCAGTGAGCCAAGATCAGGCCACTGCACTCCAGCTTGGGCCACAGAGTGAGACGCTGTCTTATAAAAATAATAATAAAATAAAATAAAATAATTCTCTCCCCTCCTTGGGTAGAATGAATTATTCTTCCCAATTCCTTACCTCCTACGTCATGTGATCTTCCAGACCACACATAGGACAGAGTATTATTTCCCCACTATATCAAGGTTGAACTTGGCCATGCAACCTGCTTTAGCCAATGAAATGTTAGCAGGTATGACATAAGTTGAAATGAAAAATGTGCTTGCCTGGTGTCATTTGGCCTTTTGTGCTCCTGTGATTGCCAGAAGAGAGCTGCACTCGCCATCTACCTACATCCCAGAATGAAACATTTGGAACAGACCTGATCCCAACCCAAATCCTGGCTCCTGAAGTAGTCTCCTCCCCAACCCAACCCATCAGCAATCCACCAGACCCAGGAGCAAGAAAAATAAATGCTGTTGTAAAGCCACTGAGATTTTGGGTGGCTTATGACACAGCAAAGACACTGACAAATACTCTTCTTCACTCCTGTACTTCTCCGAAGAGTCCTCTTTACTCTCCCAGCACGAACCCTAACCCCCCCTTAATTAGCAAGATTCTTCATTGTGTGGATGCAGATTCTGTACCTCCTTTGGTGATCTGCATTACATTTGGTTAAAATATGTTTACTGATCCCTTACTTTACGGTTAGTTGCCTAGAAAGGGGATTTAGGTAAGGTCCTATCCTTTGTCCCCTTACAAACCCAGGGAGGGAATCTTTTTTTTTTTTTTGAGACAGAGTCTCGCTCTGTCGCCCAGGCTGGAGTGCAGTGGCCGGATCTCAGCTCACTGCAAGCTCCGCCTCCCGGGTTTACGCAATTCTCCTGCCTCAGCCTCCCGAGTAGCTGGGACTACAGGCGCCCGCCACCTCGCCCAGCTAGTTTTTTGTATTTTTTAGTAGAGACGAGGTTTCACCGTGTTAGCCAGGAGGGTCTCGATCTCCTGACCTCGTGATCCGCCCGTCTCGGCCTCCCAAAGTGCTGGGATTACAGGCTTGAGCCACCGCGCCCGGCCAACCCAGGGAGGGAATCTAAAGTTCCCACTCAGAATAATCCAACCAGTAACTAATATAAACAGATCCTTAATCAAAATCTAATGCAACTCCTTTCTGCTACCTACATAAAATCATCAAAGTTGAGAGTGCATACATATTTTTTTGTAGATGTTCACTCTGCATTTAAGAAATAAGTTAAGGCTGGGCACAGTGACTCATGCCTGTAATCCCAGCACTTCAGGAGGCCGAGGCGGGTGGATCACCCAAGATCAAGAGTTTGAGACCAGCCTGGCCAATATGGTGAAACCTCATCTCTACTAAAATACAAAAAATGAGCCGTAGTGGCGGGCGCCTACAATCCCAGCTACTTGGGAGGCTGAGGCAGGAGAATTGCCTGGACCCAGGAGGTGGAGGTTGCAGTGAGCTGAGATCATGCCATTGCACTCCAGCCTGGGTGATAAGAGCGAAACTTCGTCTCAAAAAAAAAAGAAAGAAAGAAAAGTTAATTTCTTTGTTTGGGACACTTCTTTTAACAGAGCTTTGGATGTGGAGTGTTTTCATTCAGTCCTAGAAACACAACATTGTTCTTTTTAGTATTTTAAAAATCAGCTAGGACTGGCACGGTGGCTCAAGCCTATAATCCCAGCACTTTGGGAGGCTGAGGCAGGCGGATTACTTGAGGCCAGGAGTTCAAGACCAGCCTGGACAACATGGTGAAACCCCGTCTCTACTAAAAACACAAAAATTAGCCAAGCATGGTGGTGCATGCCTGTAATCCCAGTTACTCAGGAGGTGGAAGCATTTTAAACCCAGGAGGCAGAGACTGCAGATAGTTGAGATTGCTCTACTGCACTCCAGCCTGGATGATGGAGTGAGACTGTCTCCAAAAAAAAAAAAAAAAGGGCCAGGCACGGTGGCTCACACCTGTAATCTCAGCACTTTGGGAGGCCAAGGCAGGCAGACCACGAGATCAGGAGTTCGAGACCAACCTGACCAACATGGTGAAACACCATCTCTACTAAAAATACCAAAATTAGCCAGGCATGGTGGCGCATACCTGTAATCCCAGCTACTCAGGAGGCTGAGGCAGGAGAATGGCTTGAACCTGGGAGGCAGAGGTTGCAGTGAACCGAGATCACGCCACTGCATTCCAGCCTGGGAGACAGAGCAAGACTCCATTTCAAAAAAAAAGAGCGGCTGAGGCAGCTTTTGTGAAGAAAAAACCAGACATGTCACACTTTCAAATATCAAGATCTATTACAAAGCTATAGTAATTAAGATAGCATAGTACTGGTAAAAAGACAGGTGAACAAATCAGCGGAACAGAATGGTGACTTTCACAAATATGATCACCTGACAGGACAAAGGTGGCACTGTACTGATGTAAGGAGAGGATGGTATTTTCAGTAAATGGCACTGATTCGGCTGGCTACCTATGGCTGCTTTTGTTATCTTTTACTCTTCTCAAAGCTCTCTGTGGTATCAGAAGAGCAAGAAACATACACACGTCTATAATTCTAGTCAGCCAGACATGAACTCTTCTGCCCATTTAAAAAAACAAAACAAAAAGCAGTAGTAAACAGTGGACTTTTTTGATCATCCCCAAATCTGGATGTAAATTGGACTTTGAAGCAGTTTGCCTCAGAGCTGCTAAATTCAAACACGTCCTAAAAACTTGACCTACCGTTTTTTAATGCTGCATCCAAAGGAGCAAGCAGCAGACAGAAGGGGGCTACACTAGAAGAAAAGCAAGCAATCATTTTGCCCCACAGTAGAGACCACCCCAGGGCACAGTGGCCACCAGTAGAAGCGGCAGTTCTCTGGACAGGAAATACTGCCATTCCATACATAAGTAATGCTTTGATCTTCCACTGTATTATTTTATTGAAAACCAATAAACTTTCTTTATTAGGAAGGAGATGCCAGGCACAGTAGCTCACACCTGTAATCTCAGAACTTTGGGAAGCAGAAGCAGGCAGATCACGAGGTCAGGAGACTGAGACCATCCTGGCTAACACAGTGAAATCCCATCTCTACCAAAAATACAAAAAAATTAGCCGGGCGTGGTGGTGGGTGCCTATAGTCCCAGCTACTCGGGAGGCTGAGGCAGGAGAATGGTGTGAACCTGGGAGGCGGAGTTTGCAGTGAGCCGGTATCGCACCACTGCTCTCCAGCCTGGGCGACAGAGTGAGACTGTCTCAAAAGGAAAAGGCAAAGAAAAAGAAGAGGGAAGGAGATTAGGAAAGATTAGGCTTGTTGTTCTCATTTTCAGAAATTTTTGTTCCAGCAACACAGACCTCACAGTTAAAGGGGAAAAAAAGAAAATCCTTGATTTCTTTGCTGATGACTATGGCCAAGAGTAGGGGAGCTTTGAATAGAAAATTCACGAAAGATACATGGATGGCAAATAAGTATCTGATGAAAAGCTGCTCATCTCATTAATCATTAGGGAAGAGCTAATTAAAACTACAATGGAATATAACCACACCCATTAGAATTGTTAAAAATTTAAAAAGGCTGACCATACATGTGTCCCTCCAAAATTAACATGTTGGAACCTAACATCTAATGTGATATTACTAAGAGGAGGGCCTTTGGGGAAGTGATTAAGTCTTGAGGGCTCCACCCTCATAAAGCACCTAGTGCCTTTATAAAAGAGGCTTGAGAGAGCTGTCTGGGCCTTCCTTCTCTTCCATGTGAGGACACAGCATTAGTCCCCTCTTGCCCTTCCACCTTCTGCTGTGTGCGGATGCAACAAAAATGCACCGACTTGGAAGCAGAGAGCAGCCCTCAACAGACACTGAACCTGCCATCATCTTGATCTTGGACTTCCCAGTCTCCACAACTGTGACAAATAATTTCTTTTATTTATAAATTACCCTATCTGGCTGGGCACGGTGGCTCACGCCTGTAATCCCAGCATTTTGGGAGTCTGAGGTGGGCATATCACGAGATCAGGAGTTCAAGACCAGCCTGGCCAGCATGGTGAAACCCTGTCTCTATTAAAAATACAAAAAATTGGCCGGGCGCGGTGGCTCAAGCCTGTAATCCCAGCACTTTGGGAGGCCGAGACAGGCGGATCACGAGGTCAGGAGATCGAGACCATCCTGGCTAACACGGTGAAACCCCGTCTCTACTAAAAAATACAAAAAACTAGCCGGGCGAGGTGGCAGGCGCCTGTAGTCCCAGCTACTCGGGAGGCTGAGGCAGGAGAATGGCGTAAACCCGGGAGGCAGAGCTTGCAGTGAGCTGAGATCTGGTCACTGCACTCCAGCCCGGGCGACAGAGCGAGACTCCGTCTCAAAAAAAAAAAAAAAATTAGCTGGGCATGGTGGCACATACCTGTAGTCCCAGCTACTCAGGAGACTGAGGCAGGAGAATTGCTTGAACCCGGCAGACGGAGGTAGCAGTGAGCCGAGATCATGCCATTGCACTCCAGCCTGGGCGACAGTGTGAGACTCCATCTCAAATAAATAAATAAATAAATTACCCTAAAGGTATTTTGTTATATACCAGCACACTAGACTGAGACAAGACCAAAAAAAATACATATAATTCCATTTATATAAAACTCAGAAGATGTAAACTAATCTACAGTGACAAAAAGCAGAGTAGTGATTACTTTGGGATGAGGAATAGGAATGGGAGAGAGGAACTCAAGGAAAGTTTTGGAGTGATGGATATGTTTACTATCTTTATTGTGGCAATGGTTTCATAAGTCTATATATGTGCCAAAATTTATCAAGTTGTACACTTTAAATAGGTGCAATTTACTGTCTGACAATTATGACTCAATAAAACTGTTAAAAAATAAAATTGATAACAGTCAACCACAAATAAGACAATAAAATATAAATCTCAAAATCGCTCTATGGCTAAAAAGAGGTTTGACTAAAACTTTGAGTTATATCCAATGAATGAGGAATAAATACATTACAAGAATATGAACTGATATGGGGCACAATGTAAAAATTATCTCATCGACAAATTTATTTGGATTCTTATGCCAGCTCTTCCATTAATTACTTAGTGCTATGAGTTGAATTGTGTCCCCCAAAGAATGATATGTTGACATCCTAACCCCCAGTATCTCAAGAATACAACCTTCTGGAAATAGTGTCATTACGGATGTATTAGGTTGGTGCAAAAGTAATCATGGTTTTTGCCATTTTTAATTAGTTAAGATGAAGTCATACTGAAGTACGGTGGGCCCCTAATCCAATATAACTAGTGTCCTTGTAAGATGGCCACATGAAGACAGAGAAACAGAGATAACTCCTTGTGACAATGAAGACAGAAATTGAAGTTATGAAGCTACAAGCCAAGGAATATTAAAAACAGCCCACAAACCACCAGAAGCTAGGAATAGGCAAAGAAGGATTTTTTCTTTCCTACAGTTTTCAGAAAACACGGCCCTGCCAATACTTTCAGCCATCTAGTCTCCAGAACTGAGAAAAATTTCTGTTGTTTTAAGCCATCCAGTTTGCTGTTTGTTATGGCAGCCTTGGGAAACTAATACACTTGGTGTTACTAGTAAGTCGTTAATATTTCTAGGCCTCAATTTCCTCACTTTTACGTAAGAGGGTTGGACCAGATTATATATAAAATTCCTTGGGAAAATTCATTAGTCTCTTACGACTTGACTGCCTCATCTGTAAAATGGAGATAATTATATAATAATGCCTGGCACAGGCAAGCACTAAGTGTAAGCTGATAGTTACACATACCAGTAATACCAGTAGTGACTCTTTCAGTTCTGGCAATCTATAGTCTAGAACCAATCCCAAAGGATATGAAGTTTATATGTCCAGTGAATTCTAGAAACATTAATTTAACAGGAAGAAAAATACCCTACAGTTTTTGAATGAGGGCAAAATAAGGAGTCGAACAACCAGAAAGGAGGCCTAAATAGCTGTGACAAAGGGTGAGACACAGGAAGGAAGGCATTCTCATAGCAGTAGGTCCTCCCACTTCCTCCACTGCTTTACATTTCATGGTAAGCCCATTCCAACTTTTACCTGAGTCCCTCCAGGAGTGAGAACACTCTCTCCCACACAGGTTCCTGCTGCTAAGTGGCTCACCCGGTCTGATCATGGTACCACTTTTATTAGGTTTTTCCACTAATTATTCAATGCAAATATATATACCAGATACTACATAGGAGAAGGGATACAGCAGGGAGTAAAACAGTAAGTTCCTTATTACAGTTCTAGAGTCTAAAAGGGGAAACAAACATTAAACAAATAATTTTACAAATACTCACATATTACAAATGTGAGGGTACTATGAAGACAAAGGACAGAGAGCACATCCATGTCAGGGGTCAGGGGATGCTTCCCTGAAAAAATGAATTTTAAGATGAAACCTGTAGGATACGTAGAAGTTAACCAGGAATAGGTGTCAAAGATAAGTTGGAGGAAACAGGCAGAGGGAAGAAGGTATGTGCAAAAGCTCTAAAGCAAAGCTTTCCACATTTGTGGTACATAAACAAGTCATGAGAGATGAGGCTGGAGAGGTAGGCTGCAGACAAATTGTGTGGCCATCATAGCCCATAGCAAGGAGTTTGATCTTCACCCTAAGTTCAAAGGGGAGTTACTGAAGGGTTTTTAAGCAAAGGAGTAATGTAAGACTCGCATTTTCCAAAGATCACTCTGGTAGCAGCGTAAAAAATAGATAAGAGGGGTAGGTGTGGCTATAAGGATATAACGGAGTGCTACTGTAGCCTTTCAGATGAGACAATTCAATGTCATAGGTTAGGATGGTTGTAGAATTGGAAAGAAATGGTTAGAGAAATGCATTGGTAAAATTTGATTGGTGTCAGGGACTTTGGGATGCTGCTTCCAGCAGCTCAAAACTCCACCACTGAAATTCTGCTGAACAGAATTAGTCTGGAGAACAAGAGCCACACATGTTAGCCAGGAGAACCTGGAGCAGAAGGCTCCTTCAGAATCTGTGTCATCTAGAGGGAACCTGAGTTTCTGTACTTCATGATGCTTTTTTGAGCAGATCTAAAGGCTACAGACACCCCTAACAATAGACGATGTGTCACTGATAAATGACTAGGGACTGGGAGCAGGGCAAGATAGAAAATAGGTTCTTGGAAAGGTATGTGATTATTCTCCAGTCTTCTTTTTGTCACTTTTCCTTCTTCAGCAGGTTATTGGGGCCCAACTGAGCTGGGTGAGGAGTAACCCCTGCCCCTTTACCATGCCTCATCCATCACAGGTTGTTTCTCCTCCACCTTTCCACCTCTTTGCTTTCCTTCCCTCTCATCTCCCCTTTCTACTCTCACTTCACTTCCCCTGCTTCTCATCTTCCCCGCACTGTCTCCCTCGGTGTGGAAAGATTTCCCCAACCTTAGAGGTCCCCTCAATATTGACAAGATGGGCACTGTCTCCCTAGTCCCCTCTTGTGGTCATAACTACTCACTGCAGCCATGGTGGCCTACGCGGACTTGGGCCAGAGGGGACAGACAGATCCTGGTCTGAAGGCAGACTTTTCCCCAGACTATAGTTAAACTGACTGTTGCACCATTCTTCAGCTTTGTGTCCAGCATTTTTTCTGCAGGTGAAAAGACAGTGACAACAAGCTAATAGTGCTAAAAATTTAACTCAACAAATATTTATGAGCATTGGCAATATATAGCTACCAGAAATTCATTATTTACTAAGGATAAGACCAATGCCATCACAGTTCTGGCACACCATACGGAATAATACCTAGCATACTTAGAACACTACTAGCTTAATACATTCATTCATATCAGGTTCATCTATATGTCAATAAATGCTCAAATACAAGGCAAGTGAGAAGCAGGTGGTGGACTAAAGAAAGAAAAGTCATGAAGAGGATATACGCTTAACAGGGGTACCTTCTGAAGACATACATCATTAGGCAATTTCATCACTGTGTAAACATCATAGAGTACACCTATACAAACCTAGATGGTATAGCCTACCACCCACCTACAATCTATGGTATAGCATATTGCTCCTAAGTTACAAATCTGTAAAGCATGTGACTCTACTGAATACTATAGGCAACTGTAACACAATGGTATTTGTGTATGTAAACATAGCAAAACATAGAAAAGGTACAGTAAAAATACCATATTATAATCTTATGGCACCACCATCACATATGTAGTCCGTCTGTGACCAAAATGTTATGTGATGCATGACTATATGCTTTAGGTAGCATGTGGAAAAGCAAAATGAGTTACTCCACACTAAGACTTGTACAAAACACATGCAAAGTTACTTTAAAAATATAAAACAGCCCTAGGCCAAGATTTGACTGAAACATTTATTGATATTAACATTTTGTTTTGGTTTGCGTGTTTTTTTCTTTTTTAAGAGGCAGGGCCTCGCTCTGTGGCCCAGGCTGGAGTATAGTGGCATGATCATGCATGGCTCACTGCAACCTCAAAAATTCTGGGCTCAGGCAATCCTCCCACCTCGGCCTCTTGAGTAGCTAACACTACAGGTGCACACCACCATACCAGGCTAATTTTTTTTTCTTTTTTTTTTTCTTTTTTTTTAAGAGATAGGGGTCTCTCTATGATGCCCAAGCTGGTCCTGAACTCCTGGCCTCAAGTGATACTCTGGCCTCCCACAGTGCTGTGATTATAGATGTGAACCTCCACACCCAGCCAGTTTGTGTATTTTTGATAGCCCTAGCATAACCTTTTAGTTTCCTAGGGTAATGCAGCTAAGAGTCAGACAATTCTGGCTCACAAAATCTCAGGATAGTATACTGGTGTATAATAGCTGCTGGACACCATGAAAAATAGGACACAGTCCAAAGTACCCCCTACTGCCGCCCTTTTTTTTTTTTTTTTTTGAGATGGAGTCTGGCTCTGTCACCCAGGCTGGAGTGTAGTGGCATGAGCTTGGCTCACTGCAACCTCTGCCGCCCAGGTTTAAGCAATTCTCATGCCTAAGCCTCCCAAGTAGCTGGGATTACAGGTGCACACCACCACGCCCAGCTAATTTTTGTATTATTAGTAGAGACAGGGTTTCACCATGTTAGCCAGGCTGGTCTCAAACTCTTGACCTCAAGTGATCTACCTGCCTTGGCCTTCCAAAGTGCTGGGATTACAGGTGTGAGCCACCACACCTGGCCGCAAAGGATCCATTTTTTAAGACATTGGTTGCATAAAACAACATTCCCATTACATCATTTCCACCCTTTTGCTATTACCATGACATTCAAGGGTAATAAGGGAAGAAGCCTGACACTGCAACCTTATACCTCATTCAGAGCCTCTTGCCAAAGTCACTTCCCTACCTGTTTCGTGTCACCTGGGCATCCTAAGACATTTTGCTCCACAAGTTAGCATGTGGGAATTCCCTCTATGCCTGTCATCAACAAAACAAAAGAATATCATAGAGCTGACCTAACAACAAGTGAAAGGTAAGGGGACGAGCATTCTAAAACAAAGGAGTACAAACTGTTACTAGGTAAAATGTTTGAGATAATGAATATCTATAGGCTTACATTTTTGTAAATAGAATAAATCATAAAATTTATACAAATGGCTACCTACAAGGTAAGGGAGAGAACAGACTATAAACACAAGGGATAGAAGTTATTCTTTAAAACAAATGAGCACTGAGGTTATATTTTAATTCCATCATCCTACTGTTCTTGAGAATGGAGATGGTCAGCATGAAAAAAATGATGTAAAGATGTAAGACAGAAGAGGTTATGTTAAGGTCCCTAGTTCTGAATGTGAAGTGTCCTTATGAAATTATGAGGCATTATATCTATCTCTGTTCACTGAAAAAGTGTAGAAACAATGACGATTATATCTGCAATGGACATCCCTGGCACTGAGATTGTAAACCATCATTTCCTATTAAAAAGAAACCAGAGTTCTTGGCCGGGCAGGGTGGCTCACGCCTGTAATCCTAGCACTTTGGGAGGCTGAGGGGGGCGGATCACAAGGTCAGGAGATTGAGACTATCCTGGCTAACACAGTGAAACCCAGTCTCTACTAAAAATACAAAAAATTTGCCAGGTGGGGTGGCGGGCGCCTGTAGTCGCAGCAACTCGGGAGGCTGAGGCAGGAGAATGGCATGAACCCAGGAGGCAGAGCTTGCAGTGAGCCGAGAGCATACTACCGCACTCCAGCCTGGGGAAGAAAGAGAGACTCTGTTTCAAATAAAAAAGGGAAACCAGAACTCCTTGTAGAAATGGGTGATTCTGGCTTTGGAGTAGGAAATGAACAAGCCTAAAACATACTGACATATAAATAGCAAAGCCTACTGAGGCCGCATCAAAAGGACTCAGAGGCCAACTGAAGAACATCTCCTTGGGCAAAAATAGGATAACGTAGGTACCAGTAAGTTTTTTGTTTTTTTGTTTTTTTGTTTTGAGATGGAGTTTCGCTCTTGTCACCCAGGCTGGAGTGCAATGGTGCAATCTCGGCTCACTGCAACCTCCGCCTCCTGGGTTCAAGCGATTCTCCTGCCTCAGCCTCCCAAGTAGCTGGGACTACAGGCGCGTGCCAGCACATCCAGCTAATTTTTGTATTTTTAGTAGAGACGGGGTTTCACCACGTTGGCCAGGCTAGTCTCAAACTCCTGACCTCAGGTAATCCACCTGCCTCGGCCTCCCGAAGTGCTGGGATTATAGGCGTGAGCCACCATGCCCAGCCGAGATTTTTTAACTGTAAGAGACTAAAAATCAAATATGCTTAAATCCCTAAGTTCCTCATTATAATTTTTTTTTTGAGACTAAGTCTCGCTGCAGCTAAGTCTTGCTGCGAGACCCAGGTTGGAGTGTAATGGCATGATCTCAGCTCACTGCAACCTCCGCTTCCCAGGTTCAAGCGATTCTCCTGCTTCAGACTCCCAAGTAGCTAGGATTACAGGCACACACCACCATGTCCAGCTAATTTTTGTATTTTTAGTAGAGATGGGGTTTCACCATATTGGCCAGGCTGGTCTCGAATTCCTAACCTCAGGTAATCTGCCCACCTCAGCCTCCCAAAGTGCTGGGATTACAGGCGTGAGCCACCACACCTGGCCTTTCATTATAATTTTTAAAACTCTGATTACCTTTGAAGGTTGCTAATGACCCAATTCGTTATTTTGAAAAATAGTAAATAAAGAAAAAGAGTTAAGTATTGTTATGGTTTGAATGTTTGTGACCCCAGAAATTCCTTAATCTTTTTTAAAATTAATTTGTTTGCTAATCTTCTCTTTATCATTCCAATTTTAGTATATGTGCTGCCAAAGCAAGCACCCAAAATTATTATGTTGAAATCCTAACCCACAAGGCGATAGTACTAAGAGGTGGGGCCTTTGAGGAGGTGATTAGTCATGAAGGCTTTGCCCTCATGAATGGGATTAGTGCCCTTATAGAGACCCCAGAGAGCTAGCTAACTAGCCTCTTCCACCATGTGAGGACAGAGTAAGAAAATGCTGCTGGCGAGGCTCAGTGGCTCAAGCCTGTAATCCCAGCACTTTGGAAGGCTGAGGCAGGTGGATCATGAGGTCAGGAGTTCAAGACTGGCCTGGTCAACATAATGAAACCGCGTCTCTACTAAAAATTAGCCAGACATGGTGGCGGGTGCCTGTAAGCCCAGCTACTTGGGAGGCTGAGGCAGGAGAATCGTTGAACCCAGGAGGCGGAGGTTGCAGTGAGCAGAGATTGTACCACTACACTCCAGCCTGGGCAACAGTGCAAGACACTGTCACAAAAAAAAAAAAAAAAAGAAGATGCTGCCTTAAGAACGTAGACCCCCTTGCCAGACACCAAATCTGCTAACGCCTTGATCTTGGATTTCCCAGTCTTAAGAACTGTGAGAAATAAACTTCTGCTGTTTGTAAACCACCTAGTTTATATCATTTTGTTACAGCAGCCTGAACAGAGTAAGACAAGTATTTATCCTGCTTTTTCCTATGCAAACTATACCACTGGGTGTCCAAATAACAGATAAAAAGAAATTTCTTCAGTTTTCCAAGTAATAGATGAAAAAGAAAGAAATTCACAATATCACCATTTTACAACACCTAATGAATCAACAGATCTCAGCAATGAGCATCAAAAGGGTGTTACCAGCAAAAAAAGAGACAACCAGACATTACATGCCTCCTGATAGAAGACACCACCACCTATGAAGACCACATCTCTGGACCCAACTGCCAACTTGCAGGAAATACCAACAGAATAACATGTTAAACTACAGTATGGAGATGCAATCTGCTAAATCCAGACTATGAAAACTACACAGGAACAACCACCCATTCTTTCCAAAACAAAATTAGGAGAAGAGAGAGTAACCTATAGATTAAAAGAAACTTATAAGACATTATCATCAAGTCACCATACTGTGTGAACTTCATTTGAATTATAACTTAAATCATCTACCTACATACATACTTACATACATACACACAAAAATATGACAACTAGAAATTGGAAAACTGACTCAATACTTGATATTAAAGGGATTATTGCTAATTTTTAAAAGTATATTTGTGTATCTTTTAGAGATACATAACAAAATATTTACAGATTAAATGATACATCTGAGATTTGCTTCAAAATAATACACACGGGAAGAAAATGGATGGCCATGAGTTGATGTCAGAAGAAACCATCCAAGGCGGCAATTTTTTATCTTTTTGACGAAAAATTTCAATGCAAGAGGTATAGAGTGAGAAGATTTTTAGCACAGATTTAATCGGAATCTCAAAGGGAGACAGAAGATTCTGGCTTGGACCTCCAGAACAATACTAAATAGAAATGTAATAGTGGGCAAACTTCTCTTAATCCTGATTTCGAAGAGAAACGTCAAAAAACTTGCTGGAGTATTTTTTGTAGATACTATCAAGTTAACAAACCTTTTCTACTCCTAGCTTCTCTAAGCTAAAAAAAAATCTCATATGGTTATTAAATATTATTTTTAAAACCCTGCATCTATTGAGATGATTTTTCTTTAATCTCTAATGTGTTGAAACACAGCTATATAAAATGTTTATTTAATATAAAGAATTGCTATACTGTATTAGACATCTGAAAAATTACAAAAGGAACACTGCAGTATCACAGATTAACTAAAGGAAGCAGCTACCACCCTAGGGCAGGGGAAACAAAAGGAAAAATTTGAAAGAAAGGGCCCTGGCCGGGCGCGGTGGCTCAAGCCTGTAATCCCAGCACTTTGGGAGGCCAAGACGGGTGGATCACGAGGTCAGGAGTTCGAGACCATCCTGGCTAACACGGTGAAACCCTGTCTCTACTAAAAAATACAAAAAAAGCTAGCCGGGCGAGGTGGCTGGCGCCTGTAGTCCCAGCTACTTGGGAGGCTGAGGCAGGAGAATGGCGTAAACCCGGGAGGCGGAGCTTGCAGTGAGCTGAGATCCGGCCACTGCACTCCAGCCTGTCTCAAAAAAAAAAAAAAAAAAGAAAGGGCCCTGCAGACCTGAGACTCAAATTTTGAGAAACGATTGCTACTTGGCTGCTAAAGGTACCTCAGGATCTCAGAAGGAGCTTGAAGGAGAGACCCCACACATGTGGGACTCTGACCTGAGAAGGGAATGCTGGCTGGCCAGTACTGTACATCTGAAGAGGCACAGTGAGGGTGGTTATGGGAGTGCAGAAAAAAACTGCAAACTGGAACCAAGTGATATTGTCAGAATGAGGAGTTGTTACTGAGAGAATGTTGACAGAGACAGAAAGCAAAGAGAAGAAAAGTGTCCCAGGCCAGGTGCAGTGGCTCACACCTGTAATCCCAGCACTTTGGGAGGTCAAGGCGGGTGGATCACTTGAGGCCAGGAATTCAAGACCAGCCTAGCCAACATGGTGAAACCCATTCTCTACTAAAATGACAAAAATTAGCTGGGTGTGATGGCAGACACCTGTAATCCCAGTTACTCGAGAGGCTGAGGCAGTACAGTAGCTTGAACCTGGGAGGTAGAGGTTGTAGTGATGCTGAGATGGCACCACTGCACTCCAGCCTGGGCAACAAAGTGAGACCCATCTTGAAGAAAAAAAAAGAAAAAGGAAAATGTCTCTTCTAGCCCTACAACCTGCCTTTAGTAGTCCCTACAGGCCAGCCAGCTGGCAAAGGAGAAATGCGATTTGCAGAGTTCTAGCCCCAGCAAACAGTGTAAAAACCAGCGCAACATTCCTTTAAAAGAACCACGTAGGATAATCTGCTATACCAGACAGAAATCATTACTTATTATAAATGTAATTCTAACAGTGTAATGTTAACAGAGATACAAAAGCAGACCAATGGAACCCAACAGAGAGCCCAAAATCAGACCATTTGACAAAACTGTCACTGCATGGGAGCAGAGAAAACCCATGTGACAGTCACATGGAAAAAAAAGAATTGGATCGCTACCTCCCTTATACACAAAAACAAACTCCACCTGGGCATCAAGGCACACACCTGTATTCCCAGCTTCTTGGGAGGTTAAGGCAGAAGGATCACTTGCGCCCAGGAGTTCCAGGTCAGCCTAGAAGCAAGATTCCCCACCTCAAAAAATAAATTGCTTAAACCACTATGGAGAACTAGCTTTACATTATCTAGTAAAGCCATAAATACATCTACCCTATGACCCAAATTACACTGCTGGGCATACCACAGAGATATGTAGCCACATGTGCAACAGCTATATACATGTCCGGTTTGTTTTTATTAAAGAGAGAGGGTGTTGCTATCACCTTATCACCCAAGCTGGAGTGTAAGATCACAGCTCATTGTAACCTCTGACTCCTGGGCTCAAGAGATCCCCTCATCTCCTAAGTAGCTGGGACTACAGGCACACACCACCATGCCCAGCTTATTTCTTATTTTTATAGAGACAGGGTCTCACCATGTTGCCTGAGCTGATCTGGAACTCCTGGACTCAAGCAATCTTCCCACCTCAGCTTCTCAAAGCACTGGGATTATAGGTGTTAGCCACCAAGCCCGGCCCTTAATATATAAAAATATTAATGACTAATTTTTGAAATATCCAAAACTGGAAACAATTATCTCTCAACATTACAGTGAATAGTGATGGAGTCATATAGTAAAATTCTATACATAGCAGAATAATAATAGTGTAGTAAATCCCAGCTACTCAGGAGGCTGAGGCAGGGGAATCACTTGAACCCAGGAGGCGGACGTTGCAGTGAGCCGAGATTGCACCATTGCACTCCAGCCTGGCGACACAGCGAGACTCTGTCTCAATTAAAAAAAAAAAAAAAAAAAGTAGGAAATTTCTATATATAGTAATGAAAATAAATGAAAACATTTTGATGTAGACAAACAGGATGAATCTTACAACTTTGCTGAGAGGGGAGTAAGGCAAAATAATACAAGCAGTATAAGCAGTGCTACTTGTAAGTCAGATTAAATATTTAACTGTAAACATGAAGACTGAGTTACTATCTTGTCTACAGATTTGTACTTTTCCCTTACAAATGAATGAACCTATAGACATGGCTGGATTTGCTATTTTGTTTGTATTTATTCAATGTCAGCATTAACTAATCATTGAAAAACTTGCATGAAGTGATGCCTGAGCTGAAAAGAGAGAACTTACACTTTTAAAATAATAAGTTACCATTTTCTGAGGGTTTACATGTTTCTGAGAGCTTCTAATTCTGTGTTTTCCACTTTATCTCACAATACTTCTAGGTCAGTGTTGGCCTATTTACACAGTCGAGAAAACTGAGTTTCAGAGAGAGAGTGATTCTCTTAAAGTCACAAAGTTCTCAAAGTGGCAAAACCAGGATTCAATCCAGGTCCTTCTGAATTCAAACCCCATGTACTTGGCTACATTTCAATGTTTCCTTTTCAAATAAATCCAAGAATGGCTGGAGAATAGCCTGTAAGAGAAAGAACATTTCAAGATGACTGTCCATAGACAAGTAAGATCAGATTATGAAGTCTTAAATGCCATGTTAAAGCAGCTGGTTGTTTTGTTTTTTTCCTGACAACAATGAGGTGTAACTGAAGGCTTAGGGGTTGCCATAAGCAGTGAAGAGACAGGATAAAGTTTTTAAGATCATTCTGGCTGCAGTGTGGATTGAAAAAGTGTAAGAGGCTGAGAGACCAACTAGGAGACAACTGCCTTTCTCAAGGATGAGGGCCTAAACCAGGAGTCACACATGAAGCATAAAGGAGTGAAGCAGGCAGGTTTTCTAAGACAGTTCCTTGCTGGCTGTCAGTTTTGGTAGAGGGGTCATCCTTAACAACTAGAGACCTCTCCCCAGTCTTTGCACACATCCAGAACCAACAGGTCATTGAAGCCTTCTCACACTATAGCTTCTCATCACAGTTGTGAAAAGTTCTCTGCTTTTAAAGATTCATGATTATATTGGGCCCACCCGGATAATCCAGGCTACTCTCCATCTCAAAACCCTTAACCTTGACCACATCTAAAGTTCTTTTTGCCATTTTACAATAGCATATTCACAGATCACAGGGATTAGGATGTGGACATCTTTGGGATGATTATTCTGCCTATACAGTTGGTACTCCCTCACACAACTGTAACTAAATTAACACGTGCAGCAACCCTGGCCTGAGAAGGGTATGATTACCAAACGCTCAAGACTTTCCAGGAAAGAAGGTAGGTTCACACCACCAGACAAACCAAGACCTACCATCATAATAACTGAGGGAATTTAGAATGTATAGCAGAGAGGGGAGATGATTACCAGTTGCAGCCCCAAGACAAACCGTAGCTATGAGGGCTCTAATTTGTACCCCTAAGTTTCTCCTTTAAAAGGCCCCCAGGAATCATGAACATGCATGGGAGAAGTGGATCTGACAAAAGGCTGTAGCCATGGAGGTATGCTGCCCAGATTTCAAGAGTGCAGTTAACTGACAGTCTCTAGCATCCTCACCTTTGGATCGACCAAGGTATCACACTTCCCTCAGGTTGCTGCTAGTGACCGAGCACAGCAAGGGTATTAAGCCATTTCTTCTAACAGACCTTTGTTCAGAGACTCCATTACCAAGACCAAAACTTTCTCAGTAATATGGTGCAGCCTGAGGCCCCTCCTACCCCATCTTCCTGTTTTCTCTGCACCTAATGAGAGCCAGAACCTTGGAGAATGGTAGCCAAACATAGCCTTCCCAAAACTTACCACAGCTGAGTCTGCAAGCACGCGTAGCTATCAGAATTTCTCAGGTTCTAAGAGTAGATTCCCTGGCCCTCATTCCCCAGAAAGTGTTGATGGGCCTATTAATTTACTTTTTAGCAATCATGCTGGGTGATATATATGCTAGTGGTCTGTAAATTACATTTTTTTAACCAGGAAGAGAATATCTGAGCAGTCATGTTCAAGCTCATAGCTGTGTAAGAAGTAACGTTTGTCTTAGCTAGGCCTGATGGCACGTAAGTCCCAGATTTAAGAGGCTGAGAGGCAGGGGAATGGCTTGAGCCCAGTTCGAGACTGCAGTGAACTATAATCATGACACTGTTCTCCAGCCCAGGTGACATAGTAAGATCCCATCTCAAATACAAACAAACACATAAATAAAAAGTAATGTTTGTCTTTGTGGATAAAGTATAAAATGCACTACACTAGGCTGGGCATGGTGGCTCACACCTATAATCCTAGCACTTTGGGAGGCTGAGGCAGGCAGATCACCTGAGGTGAGGAGTTCGAGACCAGCCCGGCCAACATAGCAAAACCCCATCTCTACTAAAAATACAAAATTTAACCAGGCACGGTAGCGCATGCCTGTAATCCCAGCTACTCAGGAGGCTGAGGCAGGAGGATCATTTGAACCCAGGAGATGGAGGTTGCCGTGAGCCAAGATTGAGCCACTGCACTCCCGCCTAGGCGACAGAGCCAGACTCCGTCTCAAAAAAAAAAAAAAGTACTAAACTAGGGAATCAAAAAAGCAGTGGGAACTACAAACTTAAAAACAGTATCACTGGAAGACCTAGTAAAGGCAATCTCCCTAGGGGTTCATCTGATGGACCTTTTATGAATTACTTTTGACCATTCTCTGAATGTAAATGCTTAAAGTTAATTAAGATGATGGTGTAACTGTAAGCCATTCTGTGCCCATTTCAGTTCTTACAGAAAGTAATCTTTTGCCCTCCTTGTCATAATGCAGTATAGAAATAGACAATTTCTAGTGTAGGCACCTCAACCCTAACTGAACTTCTATTTTAACCCTGCTCTAAGATTCAGTGTCAAAACGATCTTGACAATACCTATCTATCTTAGTGATCCAGCATCAGGCCCAATTTCTCTGATGTTTTAAGTATATTCCTACCATCAGAGAATTTTGAGATGGCATGAGCATTATTTTTTAAAAAATATTTAAAATTTGAAAATATAGACACAGGGTCTCACCATGTTGACCAGACTGGTCTTGAAGTACTGAGCTCAAGTGATCCACCTATCTCAGCCTCCCAAAGTGCTGGGATTACAGGTGTAAGCCACCACACCTAGCAGAGATGACATTGGCATTAATCGTGAGAAATGGGAGTGGGAGTAGGGGACACAGAGTGGAGGGTAAAAAGAAGATATTTGGAACTGATTGGCTTTAATAAGTCCTGCCCCTTTTCATTTACTTCTTCCTTAAAAGTAAAACCAAAATGAGCTACTGAAGATTTATTTTTTCCTGGGATGGAAGTATTATCTGTCCCAATTTCCCTTTCCCATAAGAGACAGGTCCCTAAAACCATGAAAGAGACTATATTCTCAAACAAAACATGCAATCAATTCAGGTGACTGATATTTTCATAACATTTTCTTTAACATTTAATAGAAACTATATACAATAAATTTGTACTATATTTTACATAAGATAGCAACCACAGAAATTTACATAGGTTAAAAGCAAGATGGATAAGGAGGACCCAGTCCTGTGGGCTGTTTTCTCAGAAGATAAAAGCCAGAGTTCACCACGGAAAGGGGTTAAAGATTGCCCAATTAAGTAGAGGTGAAGAAAAGTTAAACTGCAGGTCTTTAGATAGAGATAACCAGATATTAGGGTCATCAGTATCTAAAAGACACCACTCACAAAGACAGCTCCCACCTAGCTACTTAAGTGGATTTCTATCCATGACTTCGGAAATCCCATTACAAAGATGTCACTTTCCTTTTAGGTACAGTACCAAATAATCCCAGAAGCTTTGATAGGGATTATCTCTCTTCCTTGCCCTGAGTGGGAAGAAACCCACAACTTTTAAGAAGTACTAGTCCATGTCCTCAAAATTTGGCTTTACCTTTGACTATACTACTCAATCCAGAAGAAAAACAAGATAGTCTGGGTTGCCTGTGTTTTGTGAGAGATGATAAGAAACACTTCTTTGAAGAATGAGAAATTTAAATCCACCAAAGTAAAATGGTTCCCCAAACAAACTATCAACTAATAGAAGTGGGTTCTGGCTTTCCATTTGCAGTAGCCAATCCACTCTGAGACAATGGTGCAGAGGCTTTCTCAGAATTTCGAGATCCCTGGGATCTGCACCCATCTCCAGCCATCTGCATCTGGCCCTGTTAAAAGAAATAAAGGCACTTCAGTTAAAAATTCATTCACTGTGGTCTGAAGTATGAATCTGACTTATCAGTGGCCATTTATACTAGCAATAAGAACAATACAACAGAAATTAATTAATTCTGGACAGATGCTCCTCCCTATATTAGCTATCCCTGTCCCTCGGAAGAGCCTATTCCTGAGCCTCTTCTAATGGGTTGGAGAGCTGTAGGTTGTTTCTTCCAAATGAAATAGCCATTCCCTGCTGAGGTCCCAGAACAGCCAACAGACCATAGGAAGACAGTCCTTTAGGCCTCTGCTTGAAACCAACAGCTACAGTACAACTGCTGGTTTTCAGTCAGGGCCACTGGAATTCTACCCAAGGCTCACAGACAGAACTCAAATCACATTACTTTACTGGTCATTCTATAGTGAGAACAATTTCAGTGCTGAACTCTCCCTCAGAAGGTACAATTTACCTAAATTCCTTGTCTCAAGCTTTTATTTAAATAAATTTATGTCCTACTCTGGGATATGAGGATCAGGGGCCGTTAGGTGTTCTAAGAGTCTATCTGGAGAACTACAGCAACAAGGGTATACAGGAGCAAAATAGGGCATTTTTAAAAGTGCTTTGCTTATATGGTATTCAATGAGCGAGAGACATGTGGAGCATCTTTATACTAGTGATGACACCCACTCCCCTCCAGGAGTACATGCTATCCAGCAAGGAACCCTCTGCCTGGCCAGGTCTCTACATGGGGGAAACAGGTGGGACTGTTCTTCACTTGCCAAAATATCCACTGGGTCTTCAGCAATTTCTTTGACTAAATGATCTTCAAGGGTTAGTGAAGGATCAAAAAGCAAAGGTGAAGGAGGACACTGCATACCATCACCCACAACATCCAAGTCCTAGAAAATAAAAGAGAAAAGCCCATCAGCAATACCAAGGGAAACAATAATAAAGGTGGCATGCTTTTCAGCAAACTTTAAAGCAATACTCTGCTGTCTCCCTCAACCCTAGCCTACCTTTGATCAAATAAAAATTTTACCAGACCGTCCAACAAATGAAACAAGATCCAAGAGCACTGAGAGCTTCTGCTGCCAAATGTAAAACATAGACCAATATAGTGGATTAAAAAACACAATTCTGGCTACCACACCTGTAATCCCAGCACTTTGGGAGGCCGAGGCAGGCAGATCACTTGAGCCCAGGAGTTAAAGACCAGCCTAGGCAACATGGTGAAATCCTGTCTCTACAAAAACTGCAAAAATCAGCCAGGCGCAGTAGCACACACCTGTGGTCCCAGCTACTCCAGAGGCTGATGAGGTGGGAAGATCCCTTGAGCTCGGGACGCAGTGGCTGCAGTGAGCCGAGATTGCGCCTCTGCACTCCAACCTGAGTGGCAGAGTCAGACCCTGTCTCAAAAAAAAAAAAAAAAATGTCCAGGAAAATTCATAGAAACACAAAGTAGGAACAGAGAATAGTAGGGAACAGGGGAAAGGGAAAGGAGAGAGTTACTGTTTAAAAAATACAAAGTTTCTGTTTGGGTTGATGAAAAAGTTCTGGAACAGAAAACATTGATAGCTGTATAACATGGTAAATGTTCATAACACCACTGACTTGTACACTTAAAAATGGCCAGGTATAGTGGCTCATGCCTGTGATCCCAACACCTTGGGAAGCCGAAGTGGGAGGATCACTTGAGGCCAGGAATTCAAGACCAGCCTGGGTGATACAGCAAGACCCCATCTCTACTTACCCACCTACATACACACATACATACATAGGTTAAAAGAGTAAAATTTTGTTATGTATGTTTTACTACAATTAAAAAAATATTTTTTAAAAAAGCATATTCTCTCTGAGGCTACCTGTAATCAACATGCAAGTTCACCAGTGATTAATTTAAATATGAACAATGCTATATTAAAATTAAATACTGCTGGACAATACAAGATTGCCTGATTAACATCCTAACAGCCACAAAACAAGCAAACAAGCTCCAACAGGGGAAGAGGAGAAGGCAGCAAGGAAGGAAGGATGACAGAAAACTCACAGTTCCTCTGAATGGCTAGGAAATATTATTTTGGTTAAGTCCCTATCCCCACAGAGCAACAATCTGGTTTTTTTCCTTGTTTTTTTGTTTTTTGAGACAGAGTCTTGCTCTGTCACCCAGGCTGGAGTGCAGTGACACGATTTCAGCTCACTGCAACCTCCGCCTCCTGGGTTCAAGCGATTCTCCTGCCTCAGCCCTCCCGAGTAGCTGGGACTACTGGCACGTGCCACCGTGCCCAGCTAATTTTTTTTTTTTTTTTTTTTTGAGACAGAGTCTCACTCTGTCCCCGGGGCTGGAGTGCAGTGGCCGGATTTCAGCTCACTGCAAGCTCCGCCTCCCGGGTTCACGCCATTCTCCTGCCTCAGCCTCCTGAGTAGCTGGGACTACAGGCGCCCGCCACCTCGCCCGGCTAGTTTTTTGTATTTTTTAGTAGAGACGGGGTTTCACCGTGTTAGCCAGGATGGTCTCCATCTCCTGACCTCGTGATCCGCCCGTCTCGGCCTCCCAAAGTGCTGGGATTACAGGCTTGAGCCACCACGCCCGGCCTTTTTTTGTATTTTTAGTAGAGATGGGGTTTCACCGTGTTCAGCCCTCCCAAAGTGCTGGGATTACAGGCATGAGCCACCACGCCCAGCCAACTCCCTGGTTCTTAAGGCTAACATAGTTTTGCTCTGTTAAAAAAAAAATGACATTACATTCTAGACTATGTTTCTTCCAACTGAATTGGCACTTCGCACTGGAATACTGAATAGCCAACAGACCACAAGGAAGACATCACTCTTAGCTCCTGTTTGAAACCAACAGCTACAGCAAACCATTGGTCTTGATTCAGGGTCTAAGGCATTACAAAGGCTCAAACAATATATCAAACTAACTTTCATGCCACTGCTTTTCAAGAGTCTGGTGCTAAACTCCCCCTTCCTAAGAGTTAAAAATATCCAGGAGGTTTCTACCCCTCTAAGCCTAATCCAGTTTATAGACGCTCTATGTTTCTATTCATCTAGCTTCGGAGAAGCTTAGTTCTACGCTTTTAAATAAATCTAAGAATCTGCAATCCTTTCTCATTTTTTGGTGTGCTAATCACCAAAAATGAGAATCACAACATCTTCACATTAAAGAATTTATATGATTTAAAAATCTACTTAAAAGTTGCTCAGGCCGGGCACGGTGGCTCAGGCCTGTAATCCCAACACTTTGGGAGGCCGAGGCGGGAGGATCACAAGGTCAAGAGACCATCCAGGCTAATATGGTGAAACCCTGTCTCCAATAAAATACAAAAAATTACCAGCCTGGCCAACATGGTGAAACTCCATCTCTACTAAAAATACAAAAATTAGCCAGGCATCGTGGCACGCACCTGTAGTCCCAGCTACTCAGCAGGCTGAGGCAGGAGAATTGCTTAAACCCAGGAGGCAAAGGTTGCAGTGAGCCGAGACTGCGCCGCTGCACTCCAGCCTGGGCGACAGAGCAAGACTCTGTCTCAAAAATAATAATAAAATAAAGCTGCTCAATTTAAGCAGAAACACAGGACACAGGATACACTCAACCTACCATCCATTTCAGGTGAGTTGGAAACTTCTGTAGTACCCACAGAAACCAGTGTTCTCACACCATGAAGACTATAAATCTGTTTTCTCCCATTCTTTTACCATGTGCAATTTTTGTGTGTATATGCGTGTGGTGAGACAGAGTTTCGCTCTTGTTACCCAGGCTGGAGTGCAATGGCAAGATCTTGGCTCACTGCAACCTCCACCTCCCAGGTTCAAGCAATCCTCCTGCCTCAGCCTCCCCAGTAGCTGGGATTACAGGTGTGTGCCACCACATCCAGCTAATTTTTGTATTTTTTGTAGAGGGAGTTTCACCATGTTGGCCAGGCTAGTCTCAAACTCCTGACCTCAGGTGATCCGCCTGCCTCGGACTCCCAAAGTGCTGGTATTACAAGCGTGAGCCACCACGCCTGGCCCACGTGCAATTCTTATATAAATAATTAGCTTGGAATGGGTGTGGTGGCTCATGCCTATAATCCTAGCACTTTGGGAGGCCAAGGTGGGAGAATCACTTGAGGCCCAGAGTTTTGAGACCAGCCTGGCCAACATGGCAAAACTCTGTCTCTACTAAAAATACAAAAATTACCCAGGCATGGTGGTGCGCGCCTGTAATCCCAACTACTTGGAAGGCTTAGTCCGGAGAATCACTTGAACCCAGGAGGCAGAGGTTGCAGTGAGCCGAGATCACGCCACTGCACTCCAGTCTGGGTAACAGAGAGAGACTCTGTCAAAAATAATAATAATTAGCTTGGAATTATTTAAATACTGAAGCAAAAGGCATCCAAGTCTCAAGATAATAATGGAATGGATATGTTTTCAGAAAAGGCTTTTCTCATATATACAAAGTGTTGTCTTTTATAAGATTTTAAATTGGGAAAAGGAACCTAAAATAAGAAATCAGCAAAATGCCTATTAAAACAGGAGTGTTTTAAAAACTGAAGTATCAGGATATAAAGAGAATCCATGTTTTCAGCCAGGCACGGCGTCTCATGTCTGTAATCCCAGCATTTTGGGGAGGCTGAGGCGAGTGGATCACCTGAGGTCAGGAGATCGAGACCAGCCTGACCAACATGGCAAAATCCCATCTCTACTGAAAAATAAAAAAATAAGGCAGACATGGTGGCACACACCTGTAATCCCAGCTACTAGGGAGGCAGGAACAGGAGAATTGCTTGAACCCAGGAGGTGAAGGTTGCAGTGAGCCAAGATCGTGCCACTGCACTCCAGTCTAGGCGACAGACCAAGATTCCATCTCAAAAAATAAATAAATCAATAAAGATAAAATAAGAGAATCCACGTTTTGTTACTATCTCCAAAACCACCAATAGAGAATGAGAGAGAAGGAACTCAAAAGTAGTAAGATTAAGGTGTTAAGTTACTACTTGCCAACCACCCTTGCATCAAAGCACAGAAAGCAAGCAAATATCCAGAATGAACAGCTGTGTTTTTACTCATATTAATATCTGATGCCTGGTCTTCCCACAATTAAAATCACCAAAGTTATCATTAACAGTTATAGGCCAGGAATGGTGAATCATGCCTATAATCCCAGCACTTTGGGAGGCCAAGCTGGGCGGATCACTTGAGGCCAGGAGTTAAGAGACCAGCCTGGCCAACATGGCGAAACTCTGTCTCTACAAAAAATACAAAAATTAGCAAGGCCTGCTGGCACACACCCGTAGTCCCAGCTACTCGAGAGGTGTGAAGCACAAGAATCACTTGAACCCTGGAGGCAGAGGTTGCAGTGAGCTGAGGTCACACCACTGCACTCCAGCTTGAACAACAGAACAAGACTCAGTCTAAAAAAAAAAAAGCCAAGTTATAGTGGCCAGGCACAGTGGTTCACGCTTGTAATCCCAGCACTTTGGGAGCCCAAGGTAAGAGGATCACTTGAGCCCAGGAGTTGAAAACCAGTCTAGGCAACATAGGGAGACCTCATCTATGCAAAAAATAAAAAACTGGCTGGGCATGCTGGCATAAACCTATAGTCCCAGCTACTTGGGAGGCTGAGGCAGAAGGATCACTTAAGCCCAGGAGTTCGAGGCTGCAGTGAGCCATGATCATGCCACTGCACTCCAGCCTCAGCAACAGAGCAAGACCCCAATTTAAAAAAAAAAAAAAAGTTGCAAAAATGATAACTAAGCTGGGTGTGGTGGTTCATGCCGACAGAAACCGTCTCAAAAGTTCTTAACAGTATATTCCGTAATAGCCAGAAAGTAGAAACAGCACAAATATATCCATCAACAGATAGATTTTCAAAGGATGGTATTTCCAAACAATGGAATATTAATTCAGTCACAAAAAGGAATGAAGTATTCATACTATAGTGTGGGTAAACCCTGAAAACATTAGAAAACATTACGCTAAGCGAAACAAGCCAGACACAAAAGGATACATATACTATTACATTGATATGAAATGTCCCGAATAAGCAAATTTAGAGACAAAAAGTAGATTCGTGGTGGCCAGGGGCTGGGGGGAAAAAAAATGAAGGATGTCATAATAGGTACTGAGTTTCTTTTGGAGACAGTGAAAACCTTCTGAAATTAGATAGTGGTAATAATTGCATTAACTTTGTGAATATGCTAAAAATCACTCAATTATACACTTTCAAAGAGTACAATTTATAGTATGTAAATTGTATCCCTAAAAAGGTATGAGAAAAGTCTGGAAAAAAAATCAGGTAGGGTAGATTTCTCCAAATGAATATGCTAACATACAAATACAACCATACATATATATCACTTCAAAAACTTTGTCGATTTTCCTAACCACAAAGACTAACCTATTCTCACCATTAATAAATAAGGCTTTGTCTCAAGGGCCTGAGCCAGAGCAGAGCTTCTCTAACTTACATCACTGAACTCCAGAGGTAAACTCTCAGTGGGCTGAAGCTCAGCAGCACTCAAGTACAGATCCATGGGGCCGGCTTCCAGATCGTCTGGCACAGACAGTACCTGCTCGGGCTTATACATCTGAGGAGGCAACTGGAAATGCAGTGGGCAGCAGGGATCCTCAGAGAGGCTTACAGGAACAGGTTTGTTGCAGGGTACCTCTTCAGATCCCTGGCAGCACTTGAAGAGAACCTGATTCGTATCCTGACAAATATCTGTAGAAAAATGGTCAAGGGAAATAAAACACAATCTATCGAAAGCATAAAATACAAATAACATTGTCTGCCACATAAAACTCAAGGTCCGGACTATACAAGATAAATTACAACTACATTTGATACAGAATATCAAATGCAGTTAGCAATCTTTCAAGTTACTTCTCAAAATAAATGTCATTTACTAGCATCAAATTCTAGCTCCATCAATAATTTAAAACTTGTCCCCAACCTCCTTTTCAGGATCCTGGTCATTTAAACTAGACACTAATCCCATTCTCCCTTAAGCAAGTAGCAGTAACACTCCTAGGAACACATACCTATTCAGAAGAAACATGTAGTGGTAAACGCAGATGGCCTTGAAAATGCCCCTAAACAGCCCTTCCAAGAGATACAATGTGTCTGCTCCCTTAGCAGACTAGCAAAGTTTGCAACAATTTCTTGGACCTTGCTTCCAAAGATGATTACATGATAAATTCATTTAAAGCACCACTGGAACAGGGGGAAACAGAGCTCTAGTAAAAGTCACTAGGTATCATAGCCTGACAAGAAATTAAACATCCACACTTTTTTTTTTTAGGGGAGTGTGGTAGTACAGAAGAATCCTAAAGAATCTTCTTCTTCCTAAAGAATCTTCTTCTTCCTAAAGAAGAAAATGTTGCTTATGAAGGCCCATTGAAAAAAACAAAAAAAAGTATTCCAGAAACACTCCAAGGACTCTATTAACAACTTTTGTTAAAGGTAGAAGAGCTGTATTTCCAAGTTAGCAAAGAAGCACTGTAGAATGAATCAAAATCGAGATGATTAGATACAATAAAATTCAAGTTACTCTACAAAACACATTTTATGCAAGTGCTACCATTTCTTGAAATCTTAACTACCTGGTTATTTTCCTAGATTAATAAATGTTATTTTAAAATTTGACTAATTTTTTTTTTTTTTTTTGAGGCAGAGTCTCGCTCTGTCGCCCCGACTGGAGTGCAGTGGCCAGATCTCAGCTCACTGCAAGCTCTGCCTCCCGGGTTTACGCCATTCTCCTGCCTCAGCCTCCCGAGTAGCTGGGACTACAGGCGCCCGCCACCTCACCCGGCTAGTTTTTTGTATTTTTAGTAGAGACGGGGTTTCACCGTGTTAGCCAGGATGGTCTCGATCTCCTGACCTCGTGATCCGCCCGTCTCGGCCTCCCAAAGTGCTGGGATTACAGGCTTAAGCCACCGCGCCCGGCCAAAATTTGACTTATTTTTAACCAGAAAACACAATTTTTCTATAAACTGATAGCACCTGAATTATGGAATTATAATTTTCAACTCAAAACTTTTATGGTAATTTTTTAAATTAAAAAAAAATCTAATATACTTTATAATTTTTTAAACCATATAAACTTCCTTGAATAAAGCTATTTCTTTCAATGCATACTTGGAAATAACTAAACTCTCAAGCAGGGTGTGACAACTGTGGCACTACCAACATTGTGGGCCAGGTACATCTTTGTTGGAAGAGGATGTATAGCAGCATTCCTGGCCTCTACCACTAGCTGTCAGCAGCACCTCCATCTCTGAATTATAACAACCAAAAATTTCTCCACACATTGCCAACTGGAAAACAAAATGGCCCCCAGCTGAAAACCACTACTCTAAAGAAACAGAAGATAGTACAAGGCAAACGAGTATTTATTGAATGATCAAATGAATAAACACATGAATCTAATGGGAATCATCAGATTTGCACTATGTGCTTAAGAAAATCTAAGCAATATCTAATGTGCTTAAGAAGCCCACTCTTATTTAAATTATTAATATTTAAAATGTTACCATTAAATGTTTCAACCAAACTTTTTTTTAGAAGTCTCGCTCTGTCACCCAGGCTAGAATGCAGTGGCGCGTTCTTGGCTCACTGCATCCTCTGCCTCCTGGGTTCGAGATTCTCCTGCCGCAGACTCCCAAGTAGCTGGGATTACAGGCACCAGGCTAATTTTTATACTTCTAGTAGAGACAGGGTTTTGCCATGTTGGCCAGGCTCATCTCGAACTCCTGACCTCAGGTGATCCGCCTGCCTCAGCCTCCCAAAGTGCTAGGATTACAGGTATAAGCTACCATGCCCAGCCAAGAACTTCTTTTCATTTGAATTCAAAGGACTTTCACAAGTCTCTTATGTATTTAATACCACAATATCCTTAAAAAGGACTCCCCCTGTCATCCTCCACCCGCTTTCCTTTCACATGGGGCAAAAGAGGTAAAAAGAAGGGAATGGTTAACCTACAACTAGAGTCTGGGTCCTTCACTTTCAGTCGAGTGCTGTCTCCATTAGACCACAGTAAAGAGTTAACAGGTCACCAATGGCAGTCGCATCTTTCTCTGGGATAAGGACTTAAGGAAGGGTAAGTGACTTAGGCAACTATGGAGTGGAAAGGAAAGAGCATAAAAGGAAAAAAAAATACTTCCCGTCTCTTTTCAAATCCATTTTCAATTTTGCTTTATATTTATATTTTAATAAGCTATTTGAGTACAGTATTATAAGAAATATCTAAAATAGTCCTTAGTATCTGTAAACTGAGTTTTTTCCCTTATAAAAGTAATTCAAGCTCGCTTTAAAAAACCAAAAAATAAAAGAACAGTGGAAAAAGGGCATTCATAACCACACCATGCACAAACTATCACAGCACAAACTATCACATTTCTGTATTGTTCCCTCCCAGTATTTGGTTTCATGCAATTTAGACACAGTACAGAATTCCATATCCTGGGATGTCACTATCATTTTGCTGTCATTCACAAATTTTGTTAAATATATTTAATGCCTGAAAATATTCCACACTATGTTGTGCCATAATTTATCTCCCTATTCTCCAGCTCTAAAAATTTTAAGGCTGTCTCAAGTTGGAAGAATATTTCACGTAAAAATATTGGTCTGCATTTGATTGTCTCCTTAAAATAAATTCCCAGAAGTAAAAATCACCATATGAGGAAATAAATTATTGTCAAATTGCTTTCCAAAAAGCTTGTATCAATTTATATTCCCACTAGCAGTATTTAGAAGGGTCCATTTTACCATACTCTCACCTACTTTTGAAATTCACTGACTTTTTTGAAAAATTGCATATTTTTAATTTTAAAACAAATATATGTACAAATATGAATTTTACAGATTTTAAATTTTGTTTTATTTCCTATTTAGAGTTGACCTTTGAACAACACAAGTTTGAATTGCACGGGTCCACTTACACGTGCATTTTCTTCTGCCTCTGCCATCTCACAGACAGTAACACTTCCCCCTCCACTTAACAAAAAGACCATGAGAATAAGGACCTCTATGATAATCCACTTCCATTTAATAAAGAGTAAATATATTTTCTCTTCCTTATGATTTTCTTAGTAACACTTTTTCCTAGATTGTTTTAAGAATACAATATATAAGACATATAAACATGTAAAATATGTCTTAGGCAGCTATGTTGTTAAGGCTTCTGATCAACAGTAAGCCCTAAGGCTACTAGCAGTTAAATTTTGGGGGAATCAAAAATTATACACAAATTTTCAACTGTGTAGGGGGTTAGCACCCCAACCCCCTGAATTGTTCAAAGGCCAACTGTATTTATAGTGAAGATACACACTTTTCAACTATTAGCGTTTTTGTTTTTTTTGTTTTTCTTTTTGTGAGACAGAGTCTCACTCTGTCGCCCAGGCTGGAGTGCAATGGCGCAAACTCAGCTCACCACAACCTCTGCCTCCCAGGTTCAAGGGATTCTCCTGCCTCAGCCTCCAGAGCAGCTGGGATTACAGGCGCCCATCACCACGCCCAGCTAATTTTTATATATTTAGTAGAGACAGGGTTTCACCATATTGGCAAAGCTGGTCTCAAACCCCTGACCTCAGGTGATCCACCTGCCTCAGCCTCCCAAAGTGCTGGGATTATAGGTGAGAGCCACTTTGCTCGGCCCTATTAGCCTTTTCTATCTTCTTTTAAATCTGTCCATAGCCTTTGCCCAATTATGTTTTAGGCAAAAAAAAATTTTTTTTTTTTTAAACACAGTCTTACTCTGTCGCCCAGGCTGGAGTGCAGTGGTGCAAAATCTCAGCTCACTGCAAGCTCCACCTCCCGGGTTCATGTCATTCTCCTGCCTCAGCCTACTAAGTAGCTGCGACTACAGGCGCCCACCACCACATCGGGCTAATTTTTGTATTTTCCGTAGAGACGGGGTTTCACCATGTTAGCCAGCATGGTCTCGACCTCCTGACCTCATGATCTGCCCACCTCGGCCTCCCAAAGTGCTGGGATTACAGGCATGAGCCACTGTACCCAGTCTTTTTTTTTTTTTTTTTTTTTTTTTGAGACAGAGTCTCACTCTGTCGCCCAGACTGGAGTGCAGTGGCGCGATCTCCGCTCACTGCAACCTCTGCCTCCTGGGTTCAAGCAATTCTCTGCCTCAGCCTCCCGAGTAGCTGGGATTACAGGCACCCGTCACCATGCCCGGCTAATTTTGTTTTGTATTTTTAGTAGAGATGGGGTTTCACCATCTTGGCCAGGCTGGTCTTGAACTCCTGACATCGGTGATCCACCCGTCTTGGCCTCCCAAAGTGCTGGAATTACAGGCGTGAGCCATCTCGCCCAGCCTTTTTTTTTTTTTTTTAAGAGACAGGGTCTTGCTCTGTCACCCAGGGTAGAATGCAGTGGCATGATCCTAACTCACTGCAGCTTCAAACTCCTAGGCTCAAAAAATCCTCCCAAGTAGCCAGAACTACAGATACATGCCATCATGCCCAGACAATTTTTCTTTCTTCTTTTTTATCTTTAGAGATGAGGTCTCACTGTGTTGTCCAGGATATAAGCATTTATCTTTACAGTTTTTCATTACTTTGCACAAGCATTTTATATATTAAGAACAATAATCTCTTATCAGACATCTGTTGTAATTAATAAATTAGTAAAATATTTAATAAGCAAAATAAAAACTCAGCTTCCTGTCAAAAGACTAAGAAGAGGTTCTCCTTCTCCTCTTCCTATTAAGAAAATAGGTTTTAATTTCCAAATATTTGGCATTTCTTGCCAAGCAAATGAAATCCAGCAATCCTATTTTTAACAAGTGCTTTTACTGTGAAATTTTTCTCAATGTCAATAACAAGCACTTTCACAAATCAATCAACAACTCAAAAAGTTTGAAGGCCCAATGCCAAATGTAGTCCTTTAACAGAATCAAGAGACATTTACGATGGTTCAAAGGCAAATTAATTGAAAAAGGAAAAAAAAGCATCTCATTTTTGGAAATAGTAAACTTCTAATTTGAAGTATGCAAGTTAGAGGCCAGGCACAGTGACTAAGTGTTATTACAAAAGAGTCAAGAGACTGGGCATGGTGGCTCACACCTGTAATCCTAGCACTTTGGGAGGCTGAGGCGGGAAGATCACATGAGCTCAGAAGTTCGAGATCCGACTGGGCAACATAGTAACACATCCCCTCTACAAAAATTAAACAAAATTAGCTGGACATGGTAGCACATGCCCATAATCCCAGATATTCTGGTGACTGAGGTGGGAAAATCGTTTAAGCCCAGCAGATCATGGCAGTGAGCCATCATCATGCCACTGCACCCCAACCAGGGCAACAGAGTGAGAATCCGTCTCAAAAAAAATTTTTTTTTTTAATTTTTTAAAGAGTCAGGTATTTTTTTTAAGTTTATAAAGGCCAGGTACAGTGGCTCATGCCTGTAAGTCCAGCATTTGGGGAGGACAAGACTGGAGGATTGCTTAAGCCCAGCCTGGGCAACATAAAATTGTCTCTACAAAAAATTTTTTTAAAAAATAGGCCAGGTGCAGTGGCTCACGCCTGTAATCCCAACACTTTGGGAGGCCGAAGAAGGCAGATCACTTGAGGTCAAGAATTTGAGATCAACCTGGCCAACATGGTGAAACCCCATCTCTACTAAAAACACAAAAATCAGCTGGGCATGGTGGCACGCACCTGTAATCCCAGCTACTCAGGAGGCTGACGCACAAGAATTGCTTGAACCTGGGAGGCGGAGGTTGCAGCGAGCCGAGATCACACCACTGCACTATAGCCTGGGCAAAAGAGCGAGACTCTGTCTCAAAAAAATATAATAATAAAATAAAATAAATAATTAGCCAGGCATGGTGGCACACATACATAGTCCTAGCTATTCAGAAGGCTGAGGTGGGAGAATTGCTTGACCCAGGGGTTCAAGGCTGCAGTGAGCTAGGACTGAGCCACTGCACTCCAATCTGGATAAGAGTGCAAAATCCTGTCTCAAAAAAACAAACAAAAATAAAAAGATAAAAGCCGGACACGGTGGCTCACTGATGTAATCCCAGCATTTTGGGAAGCCAAGGCGGGTGGATTGACTGAGGTGAGGAGTTCGAAACCAGCCTGGCCAACATGGTAAAACCCTGACTCTACTAATAATACAAAAATTAGCTGGTTGCAGTGGCACGTGCCTGTAATCCCAGCTACTCGGGACAATGAGGCAGGAGAATCGCTTGAACTTGGGAGGCAGAAGTTGCAGTGACGCGGAGGTTGCAGTGAGCCGAGATCACGCCATTGTACTCCAGCCTGGGAGACAAGAGCAAAACTCCATCTCCAAAAAATAAAAAAGAAAAGAAAATATAGAAGTGAGGGCCCTAACCACACAAAACGATAATACTAGAAGTTCACAGTGTAAAATCATCCTTTCAATTGGGGTGGAAAACCCACACGAATTTTTTAAGTTTATAATTAGATTTAACAGTATTACGATTCTAATAAGCAAGTTAAATCAGAAACCTTGAGACAATTTAAATATTTTACAGATATTTTGGAACCCAAGTATTAAGACTATAAATAAATATTAGCCCACATCTATGAAAAATGACTCATGTTTCTTTCTAATGAATTGACCACTACATTTCCGAAGTTATGAAATGGCCAACAGACCACAGAAAGACAATTCTTTAGGCTCCTGCTTGAAACCAACAGCTTCAGCAAACTGCTGGCCTTGATTCAGGGCCAAAGGAAAACAAAATCCTTCAATTAAGCAAAGTAGCAGAGATTCCCACTAGTCTTCAAACTAGCAAATCACAGCCTTAACAGGCAGAGTAAAAAGATACGGGTAAGGCAGTGTCTGGTCATTGGAAGAGACTGATTGGAACAACGAACATCATCCACAAAGGCCAAGCACCTCTGACTGGAACGAGTGGTATGGGCCTAAAATGGAAAAAGACAGATAAAATATACCCACGAAAGAACGTACAATTATGATGAAAATAATTATATAAGAAAAGTACATCCTAAAGGCTAGAAAATTCAACATTTAACAAAAATAGATTTACCAATATTATGCAAAAGACAAAAAACTTTAAAACCTAGTGTATAAAGAATGAGTCAACCTTAATACCAAATACACCTCTCCATATTCTAAAAGTGTGATACAGCCTAATTAAGACAAATTTTGTCTTTTACCAACAGAACTCTTTGAAATTGTAGCCTTAAGTGGAATCTCAACAAATGAAACAAATAAAATTACTCTTACTGAAACAGAGACCAAGGGTTTGAAAAACAAATTTAAGAATGATCACTTAACCCTTCTTCCTATTAACCTTACTTCCTGACATTCAATTGCTCCTACTCTACCTTCCCACCTTTTAAAACAAGATTCCCAAGCAATTTAGGCTTAACCTGTGTTTATTTCTGAACTGAAGAATATCTGAACCAAAGGACTTAGAAACTTTTCCCAACTACTCAATATGCAGATGAGAATACTGAGGCCCATAAAAGTTAACTGTGCAGACACAGAGCTGGTCAGTGGGGACTCAGACTAGAATCCATGTCTCCTGACTTCAAGTTAAGTGCTTTCACTACAACCCAAGTGCAAAAAGTCAGATTTCAGATCCAGGACTGGACATAGGGAATTCAAGACCAGCCTGACAAACATGGAGAAACCCCGTCTCTACTAAAAATACAAAACTGCCAGACATGGTGGCGCCTGCCTGTAATCCCAGCTACTCGGGAGGCTGAGGCAGCAGAATCACTTGAACCTGGGAGGTGGATGCTGCGATGAGCCAAGACCTCGCCATTGCACTCCAGCCTGGGCAACAAGAGTGAAATTCTGTCTCCAAAAAAAAAAACTGGACATAATGTTTTGACAATTACACTAACTTTGTAAATAAAGCAAACGTGGCCGGGCACAGTGGCTCACGTCTGCAATCCCAACACTTTGGGAGGCCAAGGTAGGTAGATCACGAGATCAAGGATTAGGAGACCAGCCTGGCCAACATAGTGAAACCCTGTCTCTACTAAAAATACAAAAAATTAGCCAGGCGTGTGGTGGCGGGCACCTGTAATCCCAGCTGCTCGGGAGGCTGAGGCAGGGGAATTGCTTGAAACTGGGAGGTGGAGGTTGCGACGAGCCGAGATTGCACCACTGCACTCCAGTTTAGGTGACAGTGCAAGACTCCGTCTCAAAAACATAAAAACAATAAATAAAGTAAACATATATACCTTAAAGGTATACACACAAATTACCTGTTGGGCGGCACCATCTGTGGCCAGCATTCTCCGTTCCTTCAACTGCCTATGCAGTAAGGCTTCCACTCCATAGCGCTGGCGGTATCGACGCAGACATTTTAATCGCTTTAAGTTTTCTCGTTCTTTGGCCAAAAGTCCCTCTGGGCCAGTCAGGAGACTACTGCCTAGAGTTATAAGAGTCAAGATGTTATTTGCCAAGCAATCCATCAAGTTTACTTCTCCAAGTAAACAGGAAAATCTTTGGGCATAAGATAGGCAGTTTCAAAAGCAAATTAGCCCCCAATCCAAGTACCAAGACAGAAATAAATCTAATTATAGTCATGTACTACATAAACCACTTTTTAATCAATCATGGACCATATATACTACAGTGGTCCCATAAGATTATAACAAAACTGAAAAATTCTTATTGTCTAGTGACATCATAGTTCAACCCACACATTTGTGGCGATGCTGGTGGCCAAACCTACTGCACTGCCAGCTGTATAAAAGTCTAGCACAGTTTGGACATGGTGGCTCACACCTGTAATCCCAGCATTTTGGGAGCCCAAGGCGGGTGGATCACCAGATGAGATTGAGATCATCCTGGCCAACATGGTGAAACCCCATCTCTACTAAAAACACAAAAATTAGCTGGGCGTGGTGGCATATGCCTGTAGTCCCAGTTACTCGGAAGGCTGAGGCAGGAGAATTGCTTGAACCCAGGAAGTGGAGGTTGCAGTGAGCTGAGATCACACCACTGCACTCCAGCCCCGCGACACAGTGAGACTACATCACAAAAAAAAAAATCTAGCACATACAATTATGCACAGTACATAATACTTGATAATAAACAACTATGTTACTGGTTTATGTATTTACTGTATTTATCCTTAGAATGTACTCCACTCTATTTATTTAAAAAAAAAAGTTAAATGTAAAACAGCCTCAGGCAGGTCTCTCAGAAAGTATCGCAGAAGACACTGTTATCATGAGATGACAGCTCGCTGCATGAGACTGTCCCTGAAGACCTTCCACTGGGACAAGATGTGGAAGCAAAAGACCGTGTAGGCCTAGGCTAATGTACGTATTTGCATCTTCGTTTTTAACAAAACTTTAAAAGTTTTTTTTTTAATTAAACTAGAAAAGCTTATAGGGATATAAAAAAATATTTTTGTACAGCTATACAGTGTGTTTGTGTTTTAAGCTAAGTGTTATTACAGAGTCCAGAAGTTTTTCTAAAAAAAATTTTTAAGTTTATAAAGGCCAGGTGCAGTGGTTCACGCCTGTAATCAATCCCAGCACTTTGGAAAGCCGAGGTAGGAAGATCACTTGAGCCCAGGATTTCAAGACTAACCTACATAACCAACATAGCGAGACCCTGTCTCTACAAAAATTTAAAAATTAGCTGAGTGTGCTGGTGCATCTGTAGTCCTAGCTACTCAGGAGGCTGAGGCAGGATAGCTTGAGTCCAGGAGTTAAAGGCTGCAGTGAGTAAGGACCATGCTACTGCACTCCAGCCTGAGTGACACAGCAAGATTCTGTCTCTTTTTAAAAAAAAAAAGCTTAGGCCGGGCGCGGTGGCTCAAGCCTGTAGTCCCAGCACTTTGGGAGGCCGAGGCGGGCGGATCACAAGGTCAGGAGATCGAGACCATCCTGGCTAACACGGTGAAACCCCGTCTCTACTAAAAAGTACAAAAAACTAGCCGGGCGAGGTGGCGGGCGCCTGTAGTCCCAGCTACTCGGGAGGCTGAGGCAGGAGAATGGCGTGAACCCGGGAGGCGGAGATTGCAGTGAGCTGAGATCCGGCCACTGCACTCCAGCTTGGGGGACAGAGCGAGACTCCGTCTCAAAAAAAAAAAAAAAAAAAAAAAAAAAAAAAAAGCTTATAGGCCAGGCGCGGTGGCTCATGCCTGTAATCCCAGCACTTTGGGAGGCCAAGGTAGGCGGATCACTTGCGGTCAGGAGTTCTGAGACCAGCCCGGCCAACATGGCAAAACCCAATCTCTACTAAAAATAAAAAAATTAGAAGGACATGGTGGAATGTGCCTGTAATCCCAGCTACTCGGGAGGCTGAGGTGGGAGAATTGCTTGAACCTAGGAGACAGAGGTTGCAGTGAGCTGAGATCACGCCACTTGCATTCCAGCCTGGGCAACAGAGTAAGACACCGTGTCCGTCTCAATTAAAAAAAAAAAAAAAGTTTATAAACTAAAAAAGTTACAATAAACTAAGGTTAATTTATTACTGAAGAAAAAAATTTTTTTATAAATTTAGTACAGCTTAAGTGTATAGAACTTATAATGTCTACAGTAGTAAATAATAATGTGCTAGGCCTTCCCGTTGACTCACGACTCACCACTCACTTGCCCAAAATGACTTCCGGTCCCACAAGCTCCATTCATGCTAAGTTCCCATTTTTAAAATCTTTTATGCCATAATTTAACTGTACCTTTTCTATGTTTAGATGTGTTTAGGTACACAAATACCACTGTTACAACTGCTCACAGTATTCAGTACAGTAACATGCTTGTACAGGTTTGCAGCCTAGGTACGTTGTAGGCTATACCACCTATGTTAGCGTTACTCTATGAAGTTTGAATGACAAAAATCGCCTAACAACGTATGTATCCCCGTCATTAAGCGACACATGACTGCACTACCAAATTCACAAGTTAAACCCACAACAGCTTGTTGGAAGTGGCATAAAACTTGCCTAGAGCTTCATGTTCCACTTTGCGATTATGTAAGTACCGGCGCTTCTTCTCCTTGAGCAGATGCTGAAGTCGTTTAAACTGATCAATATACAAAGACTGCAAACGAATTAGCTTCTCACGCATAATCAGGGCCACTTCTTCTGCCGTGTAGACACCAGCATGTCTGGAATAAAACAGAATTCACCAAAGCATAAGAAAACAATAATAATAAAACCCAAGTTTAAAAGAGTAGTAGAGATGTCAAACTAAGTTTGTTATTTAACAAGTGGTGAGATAATCACCTTAATAATAATGTTTTCGCAAAACATTGTACCATTCAAGTTGTTCTTAAATAAAACAAAAGAGAAAATCTCCAAGAAAGAATACTAATCTGTGATTTCCCAAAATGGGGGAAGGAGAAATGTCTTATTTTTTTCCAGCTATTTGCATTACATTGAAAAGAAAGTGAACATGTGGAACACTTTAAACTTTTATTAATCTACATTCTTAATGTTTTGACATGAAATCACTTACCAGTCAGGACAGCTTTAAAGTGTTAAATTCATTAACATGTATCTCTCACATATACATATTCATATATATTGGTTTTTGGTTTTTTTTTTGAGATAGGGTCTCACTCTTGTCATCCAGGATAGAGTGCAGTGGTACAATCAATCACAGCTCACTACAACCTCTGCTTCCTGGGCTCAAGCAATCCTCCCATGTCAGCCTGCCAAGTAGCTAGGATTACAGGTGTGCACCACCCCACTTGGCTAATTTTTGTATTTTCTGTAGAGATAGGATTACACCATGTTGTCCAGGCTTGAACCCCTGGGTTTAAGCGAACCTCCCGCCTCAGCCTCACAAAGTGCTGGAATTAAAGGCATAAGCTACCGCATGTGGCAATATATTTTAATTAAAACACTAAAGATACCAACATCAAATAATTTTTTTCTTTTTTTGGGACTAAGTCTTGCTGTGTCTCCCACGCTGCAGTGCAGTGGCACAACAACCTTGGCTCACTGCAACCTCCGCTTCCCAGGTTCAAGCAATTCTCCTGTCTCAGCCTCCCAAGTAGCTGGCATTACAGTCACCTACCACCACACCCAGCTAATTTTTGTATTTTCAGTAGAGACAGGGTTTCTCCATGTTGGTCAGGCTGGTCTTAACTCCTGACCTCAGATCGATCTTCCAGCCTCAGCCTTCCAAAGCGCTGGGATTACAGGCATGAGCCACTGCGCCCAGCCAAAACTTGTGATTTTTTTAAAAAAATACAGTCCTATATTGGAGCTCATATAGACTCTCAAATAACTAGTCAAAATGGGCTATACGCTGTCTTCAGCTAATTATCTTGACAATATTCTCACAATTCAGTACCCTAGGTTAACCCTTAATTGCCAAAGATCTGGCACGTATCCATGTCAACTTGATTAAGCTTTGCTGCCAATTATAAACTAAAAGAACTTCAGGATCGCGCCACTGCATTCCAGCCTGGGTGACAGTGAGACTCCATCTCAAAAAAAGGAAAAAAAAAAAAAAAAACTTCTAAAAATTATGCTAGTGATTAATGTGTATGTGTGGAACACTGTTCCCTGGCTCTGATTTAATGCAATCAAAATTAAGAGATGAGGCCAGGTGTGGTAGCTCACACCTGTAATCATAGCACTTTGGGAGGCTGAGGCAGGCAGATTGCTTGAGCCTGGGGGTTCAAGACCAGCCTGGGCTGTAATATGGTAAAACCCTGACAATACAAAAAATACAAAAGTTAGCTTGGCACCGTGGTGTATAGCTGTAATCCCAGATACTCAGGAGGCTGAGGTGAAAGGGTCATTTGAGCCTGGGAGTGGGAGGCTGCAGTGAGCTGAGATCGCACCACTGCACTCCAACCTGGGTGACAGAGCAAGACCATGTCTCAAAAAATAAATAAATAAATAAGGGAATAACTTTGAATTTTAAAAATTTTGTTTCATTCATCTTGTCTGATCATTACATAAATACAAACAACAAGCTACATACCTTAAGTTTCATACTTTGAGTAAAAATTTCATTGAAAAGGCAAAACACATACACTAATTTTAAGTCAAAAATTTTATTTTATTACTTTTATTTATTTATTTTTTAAGAAAGTCTTGCTCTGTTTCCCAGGCTTCAGAGAAGTGGCACAATGTTGGCTCACTGCAACCTCCGCCTCCCAGGTTCAAGCAACTCTCGTGCCTCAGCCTCCGCAGTAGTTGGTTAGGATTGCAGGCGTGTGCTGCCACGCTCGGCTAATTTTTTTATTTTTTGTATTTTTAGTAGAGATGGGGTTTCACCATGTTGCGCAGGCTGGTCTCAAACTCCTCCTGAGTTCAGGCAATCCACCTGACAAGGCCTCCCAAAGTGCTAGGATTACAAGTGTGAGCCACTGTGACCAGCCTATGCTTTATTTTTAAAAACTAGCTTGTTAAGTCCCTGAAAAACATAGAACAAATATATAAAATTAACTTTAGGACTGAAAGCAAGTAATTTCTGCCAAAATTTCTTCTAAATATAAACAAGAGCCAATATTACCTGTGTGTAAGAGGTACTTAACTATATTCTGAAGTAAAAGTGAACAGAAATTAAGAAAAATCGAAACATGGTTAATAAAACCAGCAAAGGGCCGGGCATGGAAGCTCAGGCCTGTAATCCCAGCACTTTACGAGGCCAAGGTGGGTGGATCACTTGAGGTCAGGAGTTCGAGACCAGCCTGGCCAAGAGGGCGAAACCCCCTCTCTACTAAAAATACAAAAATTAATCGGGTATGGTGGCAAGAGCCTATAATCCCAGCTACTCAGGAGGCTGAGGCAGGAGAATCACTTAAACCTGGAAGGCGGAGATTACAGTGAGCCGAGATCGCTGCACGCCAGCCTGGGCGACAGAACAAGACTCTGTCTCCAAAAATAAAAAATAAAATAAATAAAATAAATAAACAAATTAAATACATAAAAATACATTAAAAATTAAAAATTAAATAAAATTAAATAAATAAAATAAAAATAAATTAAATTAAACCAGCAAATAACAGAAATGACAAAAGCTAAGAGACTATCAGAAAATGTGAAAAGGCTTTAAAAATACATAACGGTTGGCTGGGCGCAGTGGCTCAAGCCTGTAATTCTAGCACTTTGGGATACTCAGGCGGGCATACTGCCTGAGCTCAGGAGTTTGAGACCAGCCTGGGAAACATGGTGAAACCCTGTCTCTACTAAAATACAAAAAAAAAAAAATCAGCCGGGCGTGGTGGCGTGCACCTGTAGTCCCAGCTACTAGGGAGGCTGATGCAGAAGAATTGCTTGAACCCAGGAGGCAGAGGTTGCAGTGAGCCGAGATCGTGCCACTGTGCTCCAGCCTGGCGACAGAGCAAGAATCCGTCTCAAAAATAAATACATAACGGTTTCACAAGGTGACTGAGTTACATCTTCAGAAAAATGGGTTATGCCTGCATTAACCTGTCTCTAACCTAAAATACTGAGGCCTTAACTTAATGTAGAGTTTGTTAAAATGAAATTCACTTTTTGAATACTGAAAATGAGAAAAATAAAAATTGTTTTAAAAAATTAATTTCACTGCACCCTGTCAGAAGAGAATTTAACCAATAGCCTGGGACTCAAATGTACTAATCTGAAGTCATTACTATTAGAAATCATTTGGTGGGGGCAGTAAGCAACCTACTAAATGAATGCCTGCTGGTTCATGTAACAGATGGCTCATTTACTTAAAGATGAATGTGCCAGAGTTTCAGAGCTGGACATTAAAATTATGTACTGATTCCCCTGGCTCTGGTATGCACAAATGAAAGTCAAGATTTTATTATTAAAATTCATCTTCAAGAAACAAGGTCTCACCTTATATTCCACCAAATAGTCTCTCTTATAAAGGGCATTTTCCAAATTTCTTTACTTGGAAAACAATGATGAAAATTGAAGCCGGGCGCGGCGGCTCAAGCCTGTAATTCCAGCACTTTGGGAGGCCGAGACGGGTGGATCACAAGGTCAGGAGATCGAGACCATCCTGGCTAATACAGTGAAACCCTGTCTCTACTTAAAAAAAATACAAAAAACTAGCCGGGCGACAAGGCGGGCGCCTGTAGTCCCAGCTACTCGGGAGGCTGAGGCAGGAGAATGGCGTAAACCCGGGAGGCGGAGCTTGCAGTGAGCTGAGATCCGGCCACTGCACTCCAGCCTGGGTGGCAGAGCAAGACTCCGTCTCAAAAAAAAAAAAAAAAAAAAGAAAATTGAATAATGTGAAATAACCTTCAGCCGAACAAGTTCTGGATGTTTATTGAGGTCATATGATACAATTATTATTAAAAAAGGGAAAAGAAGACTTAACAATTACCTTTAGGATAAAACTTCATTAAGTATTAGATGTTGTAGACAAGCTTTTATTTATTTTTTCTGTGTGCGTGAGATAGGGTCTCCCTCTCTTGCCCAGGCTGGAATGCAGTGGCACAATCACAGAGCCTCGACCTCCCAGGCTCAAGTGATCCTCCCACCTGAGCCTCTCGAGTAGCTAAGACTACAGACCACGTGCACTACCATGTATGGCTAATTTTTAAATATTTTGTAGAGACAGGATCTCCCTATTTTGTCGAGGCTAATTTCGAACTCCTGGGCTCAAGCAATCCTACCACCTCGACCTCCCAAAGTGCTAGGATCACTGGGCACGGTGGCTCGTCTCTGTAATCCCAGCACTTTGGGAGGCCGAAGTGGGCGGATCACCTCAGGTCAGGAGTTCGAGACCAGCCTGCCAACATGGAGAAACCCTGTCTCTACTAAAAACACAAAAATCAGCTGGGCATAGTGGCAGGCACCTGAAATCCCAGCTACTCAGGAGGCTGAGGCAGGAAAATAATTTGAACCCGGGAGGCAGAGGTTGCAGTGAGCTCAGAACGCACCATTGCACTCCAGCCTGGGAGACGAGTGAAACTCTTATGTCAAAAAAAAAAAAAAAGTGCCAGGATTACATGCGTAAGTCACTGTGCCTGGCCATAAACAAGCTTTTAAAGATTACTTTTAACAAAACAATTAAGTAAGTGGTTACTTTTGAGAGAAATCACATATATACTAACAGGAAGTTTAAAAAATCTATGCCAAGAATATCCTAGTTAGAATAAAGTCTCTAGCGACATCATAAACAATACAAAAGGTGCCCTTTCTGTAACAAGCAATTCAAGATAAATGTGGTTAAACTATTAGATGATTCAAAAAGTGATACTATGGATGACAAAGACACCAGTGCCGTAAGATGAAAATTGTTAACGAAAAGCATTTCACTCAGTGGACATACTACTAAATTACTATATTATTAAATATAACAAGATAGTAATATGAAATCATATAAGGAAATACTGAACATCTCTATTTACATGCCTAAAAATGCATAAATTTAGTGGGCCTAAATTATTTTCAAAAAATAATCTCATTGGGAAAATTAACGAAAGCCTTATACTTAGTTGCCTAATAGTTGGCCATATTTGGGGCTTTATTTTCTCTTCTGAACATGTTTCTTCTAGGAAAGAGTGACATCAACTGCCTAGTCCTTTCCACATTTATATTTCTCATAAAATGACCTGGTATTTTGGTTTATACAGCAGTCTCTTGCAAGTTAAATCAGCATGGATGTGCCTCCTAGAGACTGATCCACTCTAGATTATTACTAACAAAATAGTAAGTTTCTCAACCTTAGGCTGAGTGTTTACCACATCAAATGACACTCCCTTTGTAACCCTAGAGAGCATACATCTCTTCAAAGCAGTAAGTTTGACCATCTAGAACCACAATGGAAAAAAAAGGAATGACGCTGGGCCTGATGGCTCATGCCTGTAATCCCAGCACTTTGGGAGGCTGAGGCAGGTGAATCACGAAGTCAGGGGTTCAAGACCAGCCTGGCCAACATGGTGAAACCCCATCTCTACTAAAATTACAAAAAATGGTGCCTATAATCCCAGCTACTTGGGAGGCTGAGGCAGGAGAATCGCTTGAACCTGGAAGGCAGAAGTTGTAGTGAGCTGAGATCGTGCCACCGCACTCCAGCCTGGGTGACAGTGCAAGACTCCATCTCAAAAAGAAAAAAAAATTAATGAATATGTCGGTTTAAGTTACTATTTGTGAGAGAATCCTGCAAGAGAACAGACATTCCCTTTCAAACTACTTAGATGGGCTTTCTAAACTAGTACTTCCTGAATAGTTGACCACAGTGAGACTACTCAATAGAAATGGATGAAATTATTCTACTCAGAAAACTTAACTCTAATATATGGCCATACTATCCTGAACATGCCCAACCTCCTCTGATATCAGAAGCTAAGCAGGGTCAGGCCTGGTTAGTAGTTGGACAGAAGAAAATGTAACCCTAAATGGCTTCTTATAAACCAAAGAATCTAAAGTAATGAAGAAAATGCTGGCCGGGCGCGGTGGCTCAAGCCTGTAATCCCAGCACTTTGGGAGGCCGAGACGGGCGGATCACGAGGTCAGGAGATCGAGACCATCCTGGCTAACACGGTGAAACCCCCGTCTCTACTAAAAATACAAAAACTAGCCGGGCGAAGTGGCGGGCGCCTGTAGTCCCAGCTACTCGGGAGGCTGAGGCAAGAGAATGGCGTAAACCCGGGAGGCGGAGCTTGCAGTGAGCTGAGATCCGGCCACTGCACTCCAGCCCCGGCGACAGAGTGAGACTCTGCCTCAAAAAAAAAAAAAAAAAAAAAAAGAAAATGCTATTCCAAGAACAAAAGCCCAATAGTCAACCTAGAAATTACCCCTTCCACTATTTACAGTCCCTCTACATAAACTATCAGTACTAAGTGTTAAGACACAGAAGTTAGCAGGCAAAAATTTTAAAACACTAAACCCAGACCTTGAGACACAGAAATAAGAGACTTCAGAGTGGCAATGTTTTTATACTTCTACAACTCCTATGGTGATGATGGGTTAAGAGAAGAGCAGAAGCTTACTAAGATATAAAACTGATTAAGACATAATCACTTTTGGGTTTCTAAATCGGTTTCTCTTTCTTAGGCACAAAACCAAACTCTTGAATACCTTTTCCTTCTTCTTTTTAAAAAAAATCCACACACTAAAAACACTACGTTTGAGGTGACGAATATGCTAATTACCCTGATTTGATCATGACACAAGGTTTACAAGTATCCAAACATCACACTGTACCCCATAAAAATGTAAAATTGTCAATTTAAAACAATATAAAACTTTTAAAAACTTATAAATCCATAAATATGACATTTTGCAGAAGTATTCAACTACAATCACATTATTTCTGAGGTTTAGGCCAAGCACCCATTCACAACCATTTTCTCTTCTCTAAACTGGTGTGACCATTTCTCAATCCACCTCCCACACTCCCATGTCTAAATTTCCTGTTTTCTCCCCTATACTTTCTCATATGTAGAATGTGGTGTTCAAACTTTTTCTAAATTACAAGACTTCTAAAAAAGAATCATCCTGCCTTGAAGCAAGATGACAACGAACCATGCCACTTTTATATACAGAATCTCTTACTGCTGAAAATTGGCTGTCTTCAACCCTCCTAGGTTATTAATTTATTAACAGCATGCAGCGCCACATTCCACATACTAACTACATTTCAAATGCCTTATGTGGAGTTACAACTTACTTTAAGGGATCTTCTTGATCACTGTCTATGCTATCAGCTTCACTGTCAGGGTCACCTCTCCATGTCTGATCCACAGTAATGGGTTCCTGCTCCCCATCACTCCAGCTGTCTTCATCTGAGGCAAGGAAGGGAGAGCAGCCATTAAGACTTCCCACCTCTGTAACTCCACCACACAAAACTAGATTACTTATCAACCCAAACCTTGAAATTAAAAAAAAAAAAAAAAAAAAAAAAAAAAACTTTGTACAAAGGTACTGGCAAATAAAAACGCTTTAAGAAAATACAACCCAAGTAAGATTACTTACAACATAAATGAGTAAACCATGCCCTCTCAAACAGAAAAATCAACTTAAAATTATTGTTTCCTGAAATTACCTAACAAAGCTGCTGAGCATTAAAAAAGCAATGAAAGAAATGGTCACCAACTCAGGAGAGTAAACCTAGGCAAACGCTACTTCAAATTCAAAAGAATTGGTAAACAACAAAGCAATCCCGGAATTCTCAACAAATTCCTGATGAATTAACAATATTGTCAAATAGTTCAAGGCATTGTGCTAACTTAAAATAGTTCCCCCTTAACTTTCTTCCTCCTTTTTCATTCCAGGAGAGAAGATCCTTACCTAGTATTCGGCTGGCTTCACTGCGACTACTTTCTGGAGTCTGAGACCCCAGCTCTGTCTTAGCATATGAGCTGAGCTGGCACAGGAGTGTTTCACCCATAGGCCCTGGGTTGGTCTTCTTCATTTGAGCATGAAGTGCCAGGGCATTCCTACGGACATGTTCAGCACAGAAGGACACCCTAAAGAGACAAAACATTAATATTTTATAAGTCCCTTCTTGAAAGCATTCAATAATTTTCATAGTCCCTAATCTTTAAATCATTTTCAGGGAATTAAAATGACTATTACATTCATTTCTAAAAATGCAAGTCAGATGAATTTAACTGGCCCAAGGTCAACTAATTGACTTTTTATTAAAGGAAAATAACAGGCCAGATGACGTGTTTCACCCCTGTAATCCCAGCACTTTGGGAGGCTGAGGCAAGGGATTGGGTCTTGCTCTGTGGCCCAGACTAAAGTGCAGTCATGCAATCACAGCTCACCGTAGCCTTAAACTGCTTGGTTCAAGTGATCCTCCTGCCTCAGCTTCAAAATAGCTAGAACTATAGGCATGCACCACTGTGCCGGCAAATTTTTTTGGTTTTTTGTAGAAACAAAGTCTACGTTGCCAAGTCTGGTCTGGAACTCCTAGGCTCAAGTGATCCTCCCATCTCAGCCTCCCAAGTAGCTGGGACTACATGCCCAAGACACTATGCCCATTGAATTTTTTAATCTTTTGTAGAGACGTGGTCTCACTATATTGCTCGGGTTGGTCTCCAACTCCTGGCCTCAAGTGATGCTCCTGCTGTGGCCTCCCAAAGTACTGGGATTACAGGCATGAGCCACTGCGACCAGCCAGTGACACAATTTTAAAACTACAAGATATGGCCGGGCGCGGTGGCTCAAGCCTGTAATCCCAGCACTTTCGGAGGCCGAGACGGGTGGATCACGAGGTCAGGAGATCGAGACCATCCTGCCTAACACGGTGAAACCCCGTCTCTACTAAAAATACAAAAAACTAGCCTGGCGAGGTGGCGGGCGCCTGCAGTCCCAGCTACTCCGGAGGCTGAGGCAGGAGAATGGCGTAAACCCGGGAGGCGGAGCTTGCAGTGAGCTGAGATCTGGCCACTGCACTCCAGCCCGGGCGACAAAGCAAGACTCCCTCTCAAAAAAAAAAAAAAAAAAAAAAAAAAAAAACTACAAGATATGTACAAAATTATCTAGTCAGGTTATGTTTTTGCATAGATACCTTTGCATGCATGATGAAAACTATGAACCCTCTTACCGAAGAGTTCACACATATACAACTTTGCATGTTATTAAACAAAATTCACGGACAGCCAAATAGAGCCACACACCCCTCCATTAAGAATAATTTTAGGGGCTGGGTGCTGTGGCTCACACCAGTAATCCCAACACTCTGGAAGGCCGAGGCGGATGGATCACCTGAGGTCAGGAGTTCAAAACCAGCCTGGCCAACATGGTGAAAACCCGTCTCTACTAAAAAGTACAAAAATTAGCCAGGCGTGGTGGCGCACACCTTAAGTCCCAGCTACTTGGGAGGCAGGAGAATCGCTTGAACCTGGGAGGCGGAGGTTGCAGTGAGCCGAGATCACCACTGCACTCCAGCCTGGGGAATAAAGGGAGACTCTGTCTCAAAAAAAAAGAAAAAAAGATTAATTTTAGGGCCGGGCGCGGTGGCTCACGCCTGTAATCCCAGCACTCTGGGAGACCGAGATGGGAGGACACCTTGAGGCCAGGAATTTGAGACCAGCCTGGTTAAAATAGCAAGACCCCATCTCTCTTAAAAAAAAAAAAAAAGTAATTTAGAATATGCCTTTATTTTACTACAGATAAGGGAAAAGAACCAAAGAGGTGAACTACGTAATCCAATTCAAGGGTCCTTCCAGTCTTCACCGTTTTTTCAATTTTCCAAGGATACAACCATAACCCCAAATTTACAAGGACGTGATCTCAAACCCGGCAGCTATGCTGAAGCCCACATCATATCACACACCCCCTCGCTTTAAGACAAACGACATATATATCTATACATACATACCCATCTTTCTTCTCTGGCTTTGGGGCAGCATTGGGACATCTTTTCCCATTCTTCGTCGATATATAACTACACTGCTTAAAGGGTGCATTCTTGTCTTCAAGGATATGCTTAATGCAAAACTCCTGCCCCTCCAGACGAGGCTGAGAGCATGGACGATGAGTGAATGCACAAGACAGAGGTTCCTGAGACCTGGGCACTGGAGTGATCCTCCCCCGATTGGTTGGCAGGACGTGAATCCGAATCCTGTTCATAACCAAAACCTGCGGGGTCAAAACAAAAATCAGAAAGCCTTTACCCTTCCCGAAAATTCCTGCTCCACCGTATCTGGACAGATCGCGCGGCCAGTTTTCAAAAGAGAGGCAGAAGTCGGCCCCGTAAGGTACGCTTCGTAACTGCCCGCCGCCCTCCCCAGGTCTCCACAGGCATTTGTGGCTTTCCCTCTCTTTAGCGTGTCCCTCCATGCCCGGCCCCACCCCGAACCCCACCACGCTGAATGTAGCTTCAGGACTCGCACAGCTGCAGCATGAAGGGAAGCGACAGCGCCAGGCCCACGCGACGGCCACGCCGCCTCCCTGCACGCCGCCTTTGTCCCGGCCTGCCTCAGAGCACACGACTGGGCCCGGCCTCGGAAGTCCATGCGAGCGCCATTTTGTCCTACTCTGGTCACAGGAGATCCTGACTCCTGGAAGCCTGTAGGAAGGAGACTGACTCTAACACTGCTTTGAGGCGAAGTAGCAGCTCTGAGTTGACCAAAAGGGCGAAATAGCAGCCCAACTACAAGAGCTTAGAGCAAGGAACACCGCCATCTTACCTTAGGCGCTGCGCTGCGCCCCGCCGCGCTCCGCCGCGCCGCTAGCCTTCCTCTGGTGGCGGCCGCGGCTCCTAGATTGGCCTCGCTCCTTCCCGGACTCCTGGCTACTGATTGGCTACCGCTCCTATGACGGGCTGTCGCCATTGGCCGAGGCCCACTAACCTATCGTGTCTGGAAGGGCGGAGCGCTGAGAAAATGCGCGGTTGGGGTGGCTACGACCGTCAGCAACTCCGCCCCGAGGAGTGTGAGCTGGGGAAGGGGGCGTAGAGCGGGCTGCGGGGCGGGTTGCCACCTAGCGATATTTTTCCAACTTGCACCGTGGCTCGTTTTCTGGCTACTTTTGGACCCTCAGTCTGTGGTCCTAGGTTGCTGTTCCCTCACCACTGTACACAGCTAGCATAAAATCAGACAAGCCGGGCGCGGTGGCTCACGCCTGTAATCCCAGCACTTTGAGAGGCTGAGGCGGGCGGATCACCGGAGGTCGGGAGCTCGAGACCAACCTGACCAACATGGAGAAACCTCTTCTCTACTAAAAATACAAAATTAGCCGGGCGTGGTGGTGCATGCCTGTAATCCCAGCTACTCGGGAGGCTGAGGCAGGAGCGAAACTCCGTCTCGAAAAAAATAAATAAAATTTTAAAAATCAGACATAGAGGCTGGAGGATCACTGTTTTTGTTTTTTGTTTTGTTTTTGAGATGGAGTTTCACTCTTTTTGCCCAGGCTGGAGTGCAATGGCACAATCTCGGCTCACTGCAACCTCCGCCTCCCGGGTTCAAGCGATTCTCCTGCCTCAGCCTCCCTAGTAGCTGGGATTATAGGCATGTGCCACCACGCCCGGCTAATTTTGTATTTTTAGTAGAGACGGGGGTTTCTCCATGTTGGTCAGGCTGGTCTCGAACTCCCGACCTCAGGTGATCCGCCCGCCTCGGCCTCCCAAAGTGCTGGGACTACAGGTGTGAGCCACCGCGCCCGGCCAGGATCACTGTTTGCACATAAAAAGTCTTTAGTTTTCTTTTGTGAACAGTTCAATACATGTACTGAACATTTGGTGTCGAGAACCCTGAGAAACATTTTTTGGGTGTTTACTGATTCTGGGAATTACATATATAAATTTATTGAATTTTTCAAAGCAACCCTAAGAGGTAGAGGTTAGTATTATGTCAATTTTACAGATAAGAGGACTGAGGAACATAATGGGACATAGCTAGTAAATGGGAAAGGAAGACGCATTTGAACCTAACATCCTTCATCCCTTATTGCCTCTTATATAGTAAAGAGCATTGGGCTGAGAATAAGGAAATATTTGTTCTAGTTTAGGGCTGCTTCTCATAACTGTGTACCCTGTCTTTAAAATTCCATGCTAAATAATGCAGGTATCATAACAACGACAGACACAATACCAATCATACCATCCTTTAAGGATTTTTAGTTTCAAAGCATCTTTCTGTCATCTCTACCACTTGTAGAAATGATTCCTCGCTTTCTTCCCATAACCCTTCTAGACATTTTTTGCCTTCCAGAATCCCTTATCTGCTGTCAGTTTAAGAAAGATGTTTTATCCATGCCTAATAAGCAAGTGAGCATAAGTCACAGTGGGAGTGAGCATAGATTCCACAGCCCTCAAGAAAAACACTCAGGCTGAGCGTCGTGGTTCACCCCTGTAATCCCAGCACTTCGAGAAGCTGAGGTGGGAAGATCGCCTGAGCTAAGGAGTTCGATCTCAGCCTGGGCAATATGGGGAAGGAAGGAAGGAAGGAAGGAAGGAAGGAAGGAAGGAAGGGAGGGAGGGAGGGAGGGAGGAAGGGAGGGAGAGAGGATCTTAAAAAAAAAAAAGCTTGGGAGTTGTGCTGTTTCCAGAGACCAGAGCAGCCCTAGAAGAAGACCTGAAATTCATTCATTCAACAAATATTTATTGAGCACCTAAGTGCCAGGAGAGAACAAGGAAGATAACCCTGCTCTCTTGGAGTGAACATTCTAGGATAGTTTGGGATTATGGATGCAATACAAACATAATATTAATAACAATGATTTATATACATAAGCAAACAGACCAACCCTCAGGAGTACAAAAAAAGATGTTTTGTTACAAACACCCTATAATTAAAAAATAGCCAGAGGCAGTCATGTCACAGAAAATTTGGGAATCCAAATCTCCAACCAAATGTAGTAATATCAAAAAGCAACATTAAAACTACTGTAGTGAACAATATGAAGAGACACAGGAACAGATGGGGAAGAAACAAAGACTTTCTTTTAATGAATTTACTGAAGGTCTTAGTTGAAAAAAGAATCCTTCTTGTAAGTCCAAGACAGACAAAACATTACTATTTAGAACCACTTCCTTTTTTTTTTTTTTTCTTGTTTTTTTCTTGTGACGTAGTCTTGCTCTGTCACCCAGGCTGGGGTGCAGTGGCATAATCTCCGCTCACTGCAACCTCCGCCTCCCGGGTTCAAGTGATTCTTCTTTCTCAGCCTCCCCCGAGTAACTGGGACAACAGGTGTGTGCCACCACGCTCGGCTAATTTTTTTATATTTTTAGTGGAGACGGGGTTTCACCATATTGGCCAGGCTTGTCTCGAACTCCTGACGTCGTGATCTGCCCACCTCGGGCTCCAAAAGTGCTGGGATTACAGGCGTGAGCCACCGCGCCCGGCCTAGAACCACTTCTAAGTGAAAGGAGGGAGCAGATATTAAAAGCTCAAGGTGTCAGCAAATTCTTTGTTCTGTTTAACAAAGTAGATGGCTTTTTTTCTTCTTCTTTTTGAGATGGAGTCTCCTCTGTCGCCCAGGCTGGAGGTAGATGGCTATTTTTAATTCACTGAACACTTTGTAGCTATTGAAGAGGTTAAAGTAGACCAGAAGCTATTTATAAATAGGGATTAGGAAACGAGTTTGGGGGGCTAATCCTAGAGAAAAGTGAGGAAAAAAAAGATGAAAGCGGCTGGGCACGGTAGCTCACGCCTATAATCACAGCACTTTGAGAGTCTGAGGCGGGTGGATCACCTGAGGCCAAGAGTTCAAGACCAGCCTGGCCAACATGGTGAAACCCCATCTCTGCTAAAAGTACAAAACTAGCCAGGTGTGGTGGCATGTGCCTTAATCCCAGCTACTTGGGAGGCTGAGCAGGAGAATCACTTGAACCCAGGAGGCAGAGGGTGCAGTGAGCCAAGATTGTGCCACTGCACTCCAGTCTAGGTGACAGAGCAAGACTGTCTCAAAAAAAAAAAAAAAAAAAAAAGTTATCAAAGACCTTCTCGTTGCTAATTCTAATGAAGTTTTCAGGCCTCATCTTATTAGACCACTTTGCAATATTTGACACACTTGGCCACTCCTCCTCCTTAGAACTCCATACTCTTTCTAGATCTCCATACTCTTCCTAGTTTCGCATCTACATCATAGTCACCCACTCTCTGTCTCTTGTTTCTCTCTTTTCCCCAATTCTAAACACTGAACATTTCTATTTTCTACTACTACTCCCTTACTTATCTCACTCTGTTTCATCCCATTCATAAGCTGATATCTCCCAAATGTGTATATCCAGCCTGGACCCCTCCTTTGAACTTGACTCTCATCTGTCCAGTAGGTATCTCCACTTGGATGTCTAATTGGCATTTCAAATTTAATGTTAAAGCCAACCTCCCGCTACTCCTGTAGTCATCTCTACCTCAGTATATGACAACCCCAACCTTCCTGTTGGTCAGGACAAACACTGGGAGTTATCCTTGACTTCTTTCTCTTCTATCTAATAGAAAAATCCTATTAGCTCCATCTTCAAGATATATCACTTCTCGGCCGAGCGAGGTGGCTCACACCTGTAATCCCAGTACTTTGGGAGGCTGAGGCGAGTGGATCACCTGAGGTCAGGAGCTCAAGATCAGCCTGGCCAACATGGTGAAACCCTGTGTCTACTAAAAATACAAAATTAGCTGGGTGTGGTGGTGCATGCCTGTAATCCCAGCTACTTGGGAGGCTGAGGCAGGAGAATCGCTCGAATCTGGGAGGCGGAGGTTGCAGTGAGCCGAGATCGCGCCATTCCATTCCAGTCTGGGCAACAAGAGCAAAACTCCATCTCAAAATCTCAAATAAAAAAAAAAGATATATCACTTCTCATTACCTTGGGTACTTCCAACCTGTCCAAGCCACCCTCATCTCTTAAATTGTTGTGAGAGCTCCTTGCCCTTGACTCCTATAATCTATTTTCAACACAGCAGCCCAAATGAACATTTTAAAACCTAAATTGGATGTCACTTCTTCTCAAAACTTTCCAATAGTGTCTGTTCCATTCACTCAGTCTTCATACAAGGTCCTGTTGTATTTGGCTTTCTATTGCCTCTCTAACCTCATATCCTGCTACTCTCCCCTCTCCAATACCCCCTCCCCACTCATTCCTATACCAGCTACACTGGCTTCCTTGCTATTTTTCAAACATATCAGCATATTCTCACCTCAGAACCTTTGACGCCTCACATTTCCTGGAATGATCTTATCCTAGTTATTCCCATGACTTGCTGTCACCTCCTTCAGGTCTTCTCTAAAGGTCATGAGGCTTCTGGTCATGAAGCCTTCCCTAGCCACCTTTTTTCCAATTCCAACAGCCCTACTTACCCACACACACACATGCACACACACATCCCTAGGTCCTATTTTCTGCTTTAGTCCCAAAGTGCTTATTATGGCCAGGTGCAGCGGCTCACACCTAAAATCCCAACAAGAGTGAAGGAGACCCAGGTGGGCAGATCACTTAAGCTCAGGAGTTCAAGACCAGCCTGGGCAACATTGGATGACCCCATCTCTAAATAAAAATACCCAGGTGTGGTGGTGCACACCTGTAGTCCTAGTTACTCAGGAGGCTGAGATGGGAGGATCACTTGAGCCTAGGGAGATCAAGGATGCAGTGAGCCATTATCTTGCCACTGCACTCTGACCTGGGAGACAGTGAGACTGTTTCAAAAAGAAAAAAAAATTTTAAGTACTTATCACCACCTAACATACTGTTTTACTTATTTGTAAATTCTTTGAAGGCAGAATGTCTGCTTACTGCCATATTCCCATTAGTAAACAGTCCACAGCACTTAGTAGGAATTTTTTTTTTTTTTTCCCCCCCGAGACTGGGTATAGATCTATAGCCCCACAGGAGTGCAATGGTGCAATCATGGCTCACTGCAGCCTTCAACTGCTGGGCTCAAACAATCCTCCCTCCTCAGCCTCCCTAGTAGCTGGGACTATACACTACTGTGCCTGGCTAATTTGTGTGTGCAGAGATGAGGTCTCACTTTGTTGCTCAGGTTGGTCTTGAACTCCTGGCCTCAAGCAATCCTCCCACCTCAGCCTCCCAAAGTGCGGGGAAGTAGGTAGTATTTTCTAAAGGAATGAATGAAAAGCAGGGGAGTGCTTCAAACCACACCAGAATTCCTGAACTGTTGGCATCTTCCTAAACTGTCAGCAACTTCTGCAAAGATTTCCGATTTCATAGTTTTTACAGGAGAGGTATACATACTGTCTGTAAAATTAGCTACTTTATTTTAGAAAATTGGAGAAGAAATGACTCAAGTGACTTTTCAGAAGTATCATTGTTTATTTTTTTCCTTTTAAAGCTTTCAAACTATATCTATTACTAACTTTGTGTAGTAAGTATGGAGTACTTTAGCATAAAAGTTATTTTCAGTGTGTAATTTACAAGAGTTACCTTGTAAATGTGGTCTTATTATGTCTCAGGATGAGTATTCACTATCAATTTTTCCAGGCACTACCAAGAATGTTTTTTTCTTCAAAGTTTTTCTTCCAGATAGAATGCTATGTCTTTACTAACATGTCAGGCTTTTCAAAGAACCACGTATACAATTATGAATCATGTTGATAATGCTTGCAAGATAAGCAGCACATGCGTACATGCTGCCATCATGTTAGTGCTGTAATTTTTTGTGTACAAGTTACTTTTCCAGGTATTCATGTAACAATATAGAGTGAGGGTTTTTTTCTTCCCTTTGACTACAACAGACTTCATACTACTGGGTTTACTGATCAACAAATCTTGGGTCTTTCCAATGGACTCAATTCCCACAAGATCTTGCACAATAAGAAAACATACTAATATCAAAACTGAAACAAAATTGTAAACATATCAATAAAATTACAGTTATAGACTAAGGACTAGGCTGGGCGCGGTGGCTCACGCCTGTAATCCCAGCACTTTGGGAGGCCGAGGTGGGCAGATCACCTGAGGTCAAGAGTTCAAGACCAGCCTGGCCAACACAGTGAAACCCTGTCTCTACTAAAAATACAAAAATTAGCTGGGTGTAGTGGTGGGCGCCTGTAATTCCAGCAACTCAGGAGGCTGAGGCAGGAGAATCACTTGAACTCAGGAAGCAGAGGTTGCAGTGAGCCAAGATCACACCATTGTACTCTCCAGCCTGGGCGACAGAGCTAGACTCCGTCTCAAAAACAAACAAACAAACAAACAAAAAGACTAAGGACTAATTTGAGGACAGTACACATAAACAATCAAATGAGTGTTTTACCATTAACATTTATTGAGGGGATGGATAAATACAGATTGAGAAACATACTTGACAGCAAGATATCAAACTGATAGCCAGACTATAAAATGTATACATCCTTTTTAAATTTTTTACAAACAGCCCTTACTATAATGGTCACTTACATCCTATCATTCACATAACAGCAGTAGATATTCCAGGGGTAGCATCCAGAGCTGAGGTGCCCCAAGGAAGACAAAGGCAATGGCAGAATTATATGCTGAGAAAGGACTCTTAAGAGCAATACAAAGAGAACAGACAAAAATCTCACCACAAAATTGTACCTGAGTGACATAGATTGGTAAAGTGTTTTACTTTTTTTTTTTTTTTTTTTTTTTTTGCTCTTTGGTCTGACAAGAAAACAGTTTTAGGTGTGTGAAGTAGGGTGGGGAAAAAGGTCAGTTTCAAATTCAGTAACATATGGTAACACTAAGTTAGGCTGCTGCATTCTTTTCTTTGGGTACTTAAGCCAGCCAGCACTTCCACTTTGTAACCAATTACATTATGATCAATCAACAACTAATCAGTTAGTTCCTCAGCTTCAGCTGAAGAGTTCCTGATTACCTGATGAAGGCCATACTTGCTCTGGCTTCAATTAGCATGCTGTCAAGCATCCCTCTCCATGCTTAACATGGCAACACAAAACCCAAGAGTCCTCCTCTTTTTTTCATTAGCCATGAATACACACTCATCAAGGGGAAGAGTAGACACTTTTAGTAAACGTCCTTTTTCTTTACCTCCCTTTTCCAATGCCAAGTTCATATGAAAAACTTTAGAAACATTAAAATGGAGAACTCTCCCACTCAAAAAATAAGTCTCATTCCAGACTACTCTTGATCAGGCAGGATTACTGTACTGTGCTTGTTTGAAACTCACATCTACAGAGGGATAAAAAGACAAAATAAAACCTGACAGTGTGATACAATATGAAAATCTCCTAAACCATCAGGAGCAAACACTCAGTTAAAAGCTGGGTGTTAACAAGCAGCAACTCAAGAAACTTGGGGAGGTATCAAAGTCACTGAAAGCTTACTGGAACCTCGGAGGGCTATTTCTCATCATTTGATGAGTTGCATAGACTGCTTAAATTCTCCCAAGACCAAAAGAATAAAATTTGTATTCCAACTTCAAGATGTTCTAGATTCTCTCTTTTCCTAGTATTAGTATCAAAATAACTCATAAACAAAAAAAATTGTAAATATTAATCAGTTCCCAAAATAACGGAAACACAGATATGTTTAAAATCCAACCATACTGGGATAGACAGGGCCCCTCTACAATTGCCTTTACCTAGAAGCCATGTATGTGGAGGAGTATGCATTTCAATATGGAGAATTAAGTAGCAGAGGTTTAAGATAACTCAGCAGTGATGTCACCATGATTTTATTTCCATATCCTAATCCATTGCTGTTTGCAACTGGAGATTTAAAATTTTTCTGTCAACACTGGTAAAGCCAGTAATACTGAACTATGTAATATACACTAAATCAAAACATTAAAATCATTTTTAAAAAGGAAGAAGTTGAGGCTGTCTGATATGGACACACACTGATTCATGAATGGCAAGACTAGACTAACACCTAAGTATTTTCTAAACTCAAAAGCATAACTGATACTTCAGAAGACCAATTTGGATCGATGCTTCACTACAGTTCAGCTAACAGCAACACAGGTATCTGATTAAAAGCCTTAAGGACAATCCACAGGTATTTGTTTTTGCCAACACCAGTCTAGCAAAATTTTAGAAATGAGATTTACAGAAGCTGAGGCTCCAGGCCTACTTATCACCATCACTTATTTGTGACAGTCTAGGTTAAATGAAGAAACGAAAAGCCATGTTTATCAGACTTTGGATGTATAAATCTCATTTCTCACCCTTTGAAGGTACAAGGATAGGAAAGACACATAGAGCTCAGAAACCACACAGCCCTTAAAAACCTTAAGTTTATGGAATTTGGACAATACACATGCTAGTTGACAGGCACATCTGTTAACCCAAAAACAAAGCAGCAGCTTCATGCAGAGCCCACAAGGAGCTTCATGACATATGCATAGGTCTAAAAACAGACATTGTATGTATCTTAAGACAGTACCAGGAGGCATTAACACAGAAAGGTCTCTAAACTGACCTATGTCAGCAATGATCTACTAGTGCAAAGGCCAGACTACACAGCACAAAGCAACTCTTAGGCTCTAGTAAGCACTTTTTTCTAGTTCACTCCTGACAAAGTTCTAAGGAACTTTACTACAGTATGGCCATGGAGAACTGCTATGAGGCCAAATGATTATGTGCCTCTGTAGTAAAGGAGTGCATGTGATTAGAAAATATGTGACACTTGATGAGAGTAACTAAAAGCTGGAAAAGACATTTTTCAAAATCAAACCAGTGATCATCAATTCCACAAAGATACAGATGCAGATTAAACAGCACATTCCCTTTTGGAAACAGACTCCACCAAACAAAATCTAAATAAATAGAAGCCCTAAATGTACTAAACCACAACTATGTATCTACCAATTATCTAACACAACACAGAAAATATCAAGGGGAAAGAGGAAAATGTCACCTATAAAGTGAAGTGACACTCCAAGTCAAGAAGTATTAATGATTTACAGGTCGACAGAGAGCTCCTCATTTTATACCCAGCAATGGCAGGAACTCTAGACAGTTCAAATATGCAAGATGCAGGGTACTAACCCACCGCCAGTTAACGTTTACTCCTGCCTACAAATTCCTTTCTATATTAGGCCAGTACGTCATCAATTCCAACAGCCACAATTTTCTTCCCAACCTGTTCCTGGCAAGTAGCAGCACAAGTACAACTCCTGTCTCCCTATGACTTCCAAATGAAAAATAATTCAACCTCTCCCTAAAAAATACTTGGCATGAAGGAAGCTGCAATCAAATCACAAAGACAAACTCAAATTGCACCATCCTTTCCAGAGCAAAAAAATGCAATGAAGATCAAAGAATATCCCATTAAAAGATCTCTGGCTAGGTAGTTTTTAGTACTTAGACAGCTAACTTAGAATTCTTTCTAGCCAAGATTTTCTGAAAGGTTTCTTTATCAAAAATGTTCACTCCTAATATTTGGGATAATCAAGCCTCCATAACAACAGGACTCTTGACCTATTTTTATAAAGGACTCAGAAATCTTAAGAACCTCAATCAAGAATCTAAAGCTACCAAAGATGAACAATCTAAACATAATAGTATCCATTGGCTAGGCTTTGCTCATTCTCATGGCACCAGTACTGTTAAATTCACAAGCTCCAAACTCAAGTCATATAGGCTGCAAAAACTTGAGGATGCAGCTGTTTCCCTTCAGATATACAGATAAAAGCATGTCTTACATGTATAATGTAATTTTTAAAACAATGTTCTAAAACTTCTAAATCACAATTTCATTGTTTTTAGTATCCTCTAGCTTCTCCCATATGGTTTGGGCTTTCACAGGCAGGATATACATAGCACATTCCCCATCTCTTACAGACCTTAAGACTGCTCTCATTTGAACACTTTCCGAAAGCCTCACTTGAAAAAAAGACACACCCAATTCTGTAGGGCAGAAGCTGGCCTTGCTCACCAACCCTCCTTCCTCAACCCCATCTGTTTTGCACAAAAACAAAAAAGCGGGTAAAAAGGAAGTTCTCATAATGAAGTTAAAAGTCAGGGTATTGGCTGTACTTGCCCAAACTATAAATTAGAGGGTTACTACTTAATTATAACATAAAGAAAGGGAAAAAAACCATGTCAAATACATGCCTCTTCCTTTATGTTCTCAAGGCCAACCATGTTTTTCTCTAGTAGACTGTTGGAAAATGAAAATGGTAAGGAACAGGGAGGGAAAGATAAAACATGATTTTTAAACACACACACTTAAAAACACACATACCCACACTTACATACACACTTAAAGTCTGAACACTTGGAGTGGCCTGAGCCTATTTCAGAACTCCTAGCCAAAAACCTACCCTCCCACCCACCCTCACACATTCCCACCCTCCAATCCCACCCACCAGGAGTCACTGCTATGTATCACATACACACAGCAAAATCCCTATCCCCTTCCCGATCATATAAAAAAACTAAACAGATAACTTACTTTCTTTAAATTATTTTTTTTAAGTCTATTAAAAGATTTTGATGTTTAAATACTTCCTCTCTTCTGATATATTAAACACCAAAAGGATTCACAATTGTCTGATACAACAAACCCTCCATTTTTCGGCTCTGGCAAGAAGAGGGAAGATATCAACTCCAATCAACCTAATTAGATGGTGGAGAGGCCAAGAATTCAGAAAGTGTCCTTAATCCTTCACAGCTTCAACACCTAATACCAGTAAAAACTGTAAGAAAATAGTTAAATGCATGAGACAGCAGATATAATAGCCAACGCCTTCTACCACCCTCCTAACTATGTCTCAGTATCAATTTATTCCCTAGTCCAAGAGGGATGACATATTTCGTAAGTAATTTTCTTAGTCCAAAAAAAAAAGAAAAAGTATGTGGTTTTTTAAAGAAGTTTTTTTCTCCTCTTCTTTTTCTTTTTTCACTTAGGAAGAGGTGGAAGTGGTGGTGGAGGTTCTGAGGGCAGAGGTGGTGGTGGCCGGGGTTTGTCTGTATTGCCGGATCTTGAGGAGATTCCACCAGCCCGAGGATTCAGATATTCGCTGTAAGGACGAACAAATTCAAATGCAGTGGGCTGAGTGGGCTGAACACCCTGGGCACTGAGCAGGGAGTGAAGCATATTCACAGTATCTTGATAGTCTATGGTCTGGGTCGTGTTGTGACCATTGGCCCCAGTGGGCCCTTTATCCAGTTTCGAATGAGGGACTCGAGTTTTACAGCTGGGCTGTGAAAAGGAAAGCCCACTTGTGTCTGAGCTATGCCCAGGCATCTGAGCCATTGTAGGAAGTGAAGGGAAGGAGAAATTTAGGGAAGAGGATTTAGTACTCTTGGCAATCTTGGCTGGATGATCAAACACGGCCCCTCCAGACTCTTCAGAGGGTCCCCTTTTACGAGTAGAACTGGAAGAGGAAAAAGAACTAGACAAGCTATAAGTTTTATGTGCTAAGTTGCTTGTCTGGCTACTATGTTTTGGATCACCTGGACGTTTGTTCCCAGTACCAACTGGAAGTTGGGAATGAGAGTGCTTGTGTGAGTGGTGATTATGATGATGATGATGATTAGACGGGTGAGTCTTGTGCTTTTCTTTGTACTCTCGGGTCTTTGTAACACTGTCCTCTACAGAATTGTGCTTATCAGCTGCAGCATGGACTTTTATGCGCATTTTTATCTCCTCTGGTTTTGAAGTGGCAGCTTTATCTCCACCTGCCACTGGGATTCTCATTTTGAAAGCTGTTTTGTCAGCCTTTTCCAGAAAAGGCCGCTCAGGGTTTTCTGAACCCTCTATGGGCATTTTTAGAATGACTGAAGAATGGCTATCATGATGAGAAAGGAGATTCTGGGCAGCATATGCATATTGTGACTTCACATTGGCTTCCATGTTCTCCAGTTGCCTCTTCTGGGCAGCCAACTCTTCTGCATGCTTTGCACGGTATTCTTTCAGTGACACTTTAGCTGACGGCACACTCTTACTACTCTGCTTTTGGGAAATAAATGTATTTGAACCATCCTGTGGTAAGGAATGATCAACTCCTGTAAGTGCTAAATTCTCACTAGTCCGATGACCCTGAGTAGGTTCTAGTTTGAAAGAAGGTTGGGAGGATAGCCAACGCTTGCCCGGCAACATCTCCACACTGGTTAAGTTGCTGGATGACTCTTCAGAGACCGGGAGGGAAGGCACTGCACTTGTGGTAGAAGAGGTTGACATGCTCATTAAACCTGCAATGGTTGTGTCTGAAGAGCTCTGAGAAATCATATTGAGGATTGTCTGCTCTGAGGTCTTTTCATCTGTTCCTCGGTCATCTGCTTTTGTTTTCTTGGCAGCCTCGCATGCCTGGAATGAAGCAAATAGCATCTCTTTACTTAGGTAATTTACTAAATAAAAAAACATTGAGATGAGTAGATTGTACTTGCAGCAACACTGGAAGTTCTGGATAGGCCACAGGCAGGAGGCTATCCTAACATGAAATCCAATAAATATTACCATCAAGAGAAGATTTTAAAACCTTCAATTAAGAATCACAGCAATCTATCCAAATGTTACAAAGTAATTAACAACAAAGAATCTATGCTTATCTAAAATTCATACATGAACATCCATGCCCTCTGCTTATGATTATAGTTAGTCCATAGCTGAATTCTAGAAATTTTGGTGAGGTTTTATGCTAAAGTAAAAGATGACTATGTGCTCTCAAGCCTATTTCTTTTTTGTTGTTGCTGCTGTTTTTTGTTTGTTTGTTTGAGGCAGAGTCTCACTCTGTCACCAAGGCTGGAGTGCAGTGGCACAATCTCGGTTCACTGCAACCTCAACGTCCTGAGTTCAAGCGATTCTCCTGTCTCAGCCTCTCGAGTAGCTGGAACTACAGGCATGCATCACCATGCCTGGGTAATTTTTGTATTTTTAATAGAGACAAGGTTTCACCATGTTGGCCAGGCTGGTCTTGAACTCCTGACCTCAGTTGATCCGCCAGCCTTGGCCTACCAAAGTGCTGGGACTATAGGCGTGAGCCACCATGTCCGGCCTCTCAAGCCTACTTCTAATCTCAGGCTTCTAAGAGGCAAACTCACTCTGCCACTCACTCAACTCAGGAGAATGAAATTAACTTTATCTGTCTGGATTTATGAGAAAATAATGGAAATATCTGAAAACAAGCTTTATATCTGAACAAAAAAAGGAATGATTCCATTATTCCTAAGACTTTGACAAATATCTGAAATACAACTTTAGACTACAACCTATATAAAAACAAAATTCTAAAATCCATTTTATAAGTAGGTAATGTCAAAGACAAAATTATGATACCAGCTCTACCCTTGTAATTCTCTATCTTGCCTCTACCAGAAGCCAATACTCAGAGAAGCCATGACTCAGAGAAGCCATGTTTTTTCCCTACCAGTTTCCACACAGAAAATACTCAACCAGTGTTACTCCCCAAATGATCACAAGAGTTACACAATGAAAAGCAAATCCTGCTATCCCAAAGAGACACTGACTTCTACAATAGTATCCAAGGTATGAAGTGGAAGTCATGATGATTACTGTGTAACTATAAATAGGGAAATTCCAAACCTAAGGTACATATTCAATACTGGTATATTCACTGTTGCAGTCAAAAGAAATTGATTTTGTCCACAAGCTGACAGTAATATTCTTACCCTCCAATTCCAAATGCGTTTGAGCCTGTTGGGAGTTTTCTCCAAAATCTGTAGAAACTCATGTGTCAGTTCTACAAATAAAACAGAACATTCAAGAAAGACTGAGAGAAACAGAAGTAATGAAACAAGAATAACCTCAACTACTAACTAACTATTTTCATCTGAATCAAGTCACCTTTGGCCAGCTATGTGACAGATCAACAGCAAGTGCTTTTCAAGGTCCCTTACTCTAAAACTTACCATCTAAAAGTTCCAAGGTCACAGTGGCGTCAACATACTCCCACCAGTGCTTCCCGTCAGTTGAGACTGGGATCTCCCAATTGGACCACTTGCAAGCCAGATGAATGCAGACACAGGCCACCACAGGAGGTGTGTACTGCAGGCTAAATGTGGTCAAATGCAGGCTGACATCAGAGGGAAGAAAACAGAGAGTGTCATGAGCTCTCAATTCTCAACCCAAAGCTAAAACTCTCCATTATTAAAAAAAAAAAAAAAAAAAAAAAAAAAAGGCTTAAAAATACACAGGAGAGTAAGAAGGGTAAGAAATATGCAATGCTCTGATCTAGCACTCAATATAATTTCCTATTAACCCACCTGTTCCGGTAACAACATTTTTCACTTCTTGAATACACATCACTTAATCTACACATTGACCAGAGCCAAAAAAAATGAAAAAAGTAAAAAGGCTGGGAATTCAAGTTCTTTAAAACATTGACTTCTGAGCCAGTATTCAAGCCTAGAAGTCAATATTTATTACCTATTATTCTGAGACTAAGCTCAGATCCTAAGGAAAATTGTAAGCTTTTTGGTCTGTGTAATCCATAGATCAAATACTTAAGAAAATATCTGGCCGGGCGCAGTGGCTCAAGCCTGTAATCCCAGCACTTTGGGAGGCTGAGACGGGTGGATCACGAGGTCAGGAGATCAAGACCATCCTGGCTAACACAGTGAAACCCTGTCTCTACTAAAAATACAAAAAACTAGCCGGGCAAGGTGGTGGGCGCCTGTAGTCCCAGCTACTTGGGAGGCTGAGGCAGGAGAATGGCATAAACCCGGGAGGCGGAGCTTGCAGTGAGCTGAGATCCGGCCACTGCACTCCAGCCTGGGAGACAGAGCAAGACTCTGTCTCAAAAAAAAAAAAAAAAAAAAAAAAAACAAAACAAAAAACAAAACAAAAAAAAAGAAAATATCTTAAAAATAATTTGTTTCTCACCAATCATAGTTCTGGTCTATTTAAAATAATGAATAGACAACTACTCTCTCAAGTATAAATACGTTGGTTTATTTCAAAACTTTCTCGTAACAGGCTATAAAAATGAACTTCTTAGCTCTGACAGTTATTAGGGATATCTTTGGTTTCCATTAACTAACAATGTTGGGCAAGTCATTTGGTAATACAAGTTATGTACTAATCAGTTACTTTTTTTTAGACAGAGTCTCTCTGTCACCCAGGCTGCAGTGTAGTGGGGCAATCTCAGCTCACAGCAACCTCTGCCTCCTGGGTTCAAGCAATTCTAGTACCTCAGCCTCCCAAGTAGCTGGTACTACATGCATATGCCACCACGCCCTGCTAATTTTCGTATTTTTTAGTAAAGATGTGGTTTCACCATGTTGCCCAGGCTGGTCTCGAACTCCTAGACTCAAGTGATCCACCAGCTTTGGCCTCCCAATGTGCTGGGATTACAGGTGTGAGCCACTGCGCCCACAGTCTCATTTACTTTTCTTTAAAAGGGAAGAAGGAAAAGGACTGAAACGCTTTACATCCGTAAGTGCCCGTTGATTGACAGAGGGGGAAGAAAAAGGAATATTTTAAAATATAATTATTGGCCGGGTGCAGTGGCTTACCCCTGTAATCCCAGCACTCTGGAAAGTCAAGGCAGGCAGGAACACTTGAGGCCAGGAGTTTGAAACCAGCCTAGCAAACATAGCGAAACCCCATCTCTACTAAAATTACAAAAAAATTAGCCAGGCATTGTGGTGCCAGCCTGTAATTCCAGCTTACTCAAGAGGCTGAGGTCGGAGAATCACTTGAACCCGGGAGACAGAGGTTGCAGTGAGCCAAGATCACACCACTGCAGTCCAGCCTGGCAGACAGAGTAAGACTCTGTCATTAAAAAAAAAAAATATGGCCGGGCGCGGTGGCTCAAGCCTGTAATCCCAGCACTTTGGGAGGCCGAGACGGGTGGATCACGAGGTCAGGAGATCGAGACCATCCTGGCTAACACGGTGAAACCCCGTCTCTACTAAAAATACAAAAAAAAAACTAGCCAGGCGAGGTGGCGGGCACCTGTAGTCCCAGCTACTCTGGAGGCTGAGGCAGGAGAATGGCGTAAACCCAGGAGGCAGAGCTTGCAGTGAGCTGAGATCCGGCCACTGCACTCCAGCCGGGACGACAGAGCAAGACTCCGTCTCAAAAAAAAAAAAAATATATATATATATATATACACACACACACACACACACACACACACATATACATATATATATATATATGCTGGGCGCAGTGGCTCACGCCTGTAATCCCAGCACTTTGGGAGGCTGAGGCGAGCAGATCACGAGGTCAGGAAATCAAGACCATCCTGGCTAACACGGTAAAACCCCGTCTCTACCAAAAACACAAAAATTAGCCGGGCATGGTGGCGGGGTGCCTGTAGTCCCAGCTACTCGGGAGACTGAGGCAGGAGAATGTCATGAACCTGGGAGGTGGAGCTTGCAGTGAGCTGAGATCCCGGCACTGCACTCCGGCCTGAGCAAGACTCCGTCTCAAAAAAAAAAAAAAAAAAAAAAAAATATATATATATATATATATATATATATAATTACTATTATTGCAGAATCCTCCAAATTAGATTTTCAGTCACTATCATGCAGAATTGAGTAGGTTATCAAAAAAATCAGTACTAAATAATTACATAACCTTAGAAAATTAAAAAGTAACATGGAAATTTAAAGTACAACATGAAAACTGTGCAGAAAAATCAATATTCACCAGAGAATTGTCTACAGCACACTGTATCAAACCCAAGTAAAGTCCTATACCAAAAATAGAAGAGAAAAAAAATTAAAATATAAACCTGTTGGTTGCCATGAAGTAAGAAGTCTGTGCTAAGTCCTTGCTTGCTAAAGAAAAAAAAAAAGTCAGGGTTGGGGGAGGAAAAAACTTATTAGTTCCATTCATTCTCAGCAAATATTTAGTAAGCATTTAGTATTTGCAAGGTACTGTGAATATAATGGCAAATGAGACAGCAGACATGGTCCCTGTAAACCTGATGTTTACATTCTGCCAAAGTAGACATATCAATGATTTTTTATTTTAACATTAATAATTATGCTGCTTCCAGATCTAGGTACTCAAGCTTTATTCTAAACACCACATACCTGAGGTACTTGTTTAAAATGCAATTCTTGGACATGCTCCCTAAAATTTCATTAAATGTTTGGAGAAGGGTGCAAGCATTTTTTTAACAAGTAACCCAGAGATTCTGATGTAAGGATTCACCGAGAAACACTAAACTACAGGATGAACTAAGATGATCTAGAAAGAAGACCAGAATCTAGAAGACTTTGACATATTTCAGAAAAGTGACTTTTGCTGTTAAGAAAGTTTTTAATTAAGGCCAAGCGCAGTGGCTCACACCTGGAATCCCAGCACTTTGAGAGGCCGAGGCGGGTGGATCACCTGAGGTTGGGAGTTCACGACCAGCCTGACCAACATGGAGAAACCTCGTCTCTACTAAAAATACAAAATTAGCCGGGTGTGGTGGCACATGCCTGTAATCCCAGTTACTCGGGAGGCTGAGGCAGGAGAATCGCTTGAACCCGGGAGGCAGAGGTTGAGGTGAGCCGAGATTGTCCCACTGCACTCCAGCGTGGGCAACAAGAGCAAAACTCCGTCTCAAAAAAAAAGTTTTTAATTGAGTAGCCTGTGATTTAATCCTCAAATCATCAAATAATGTAATATATTACAATGAAAAAATTTAACTTCTTCCAAAACAAACCATTCTGGGTGACAAAGCAAATTTTTTTTTTTCTTTTTTTTTTCTTTTTTTTCGAGACGGAGTCTTGCTCTGCTGCCCAGGCTGGAGTGCAGTGGCCGGATCTCAGCTCACTGCAAGCTCCGCCTCCTGGGTTCACGCCATTCTCCTGTCTCAGCCTCCCGAGTAGCTGGGACTACAGGCGCCCGCCTCGTCGCCCGGCTAGTTTTTTGTATTTTTTAGTAGAGACGGGGTTTCACCGTATTAGCCAGGATGGTCTCGATCTCCTGACCTCATGATCTGCCCGTCTCGGCCTCCCAAAGTGCTGGGATTACAGGCTTGAGCCACCGCGCCCGGCCGACAAAGCAAATTTTTATCTTCCTTAGGACACAGTCTTCTCAATATTAACATACATCCATCTCTAATCTTATCCTTGTTCAATATAACATTTTAATACTTTCAAATATAAAGAACTCGGGAAAATTTGGGGATTTTCACATGAAACACATATTAGTAAAATGTAAAATAAGACCAATTATTAGTTTGGCCTACAAAATCATAAAAGGACTTAAAGGCACAATAGTGTTCAGATATTCTTGATACTACTTAAACTAAATAAGAGAGTTTCTTTCAATTATACCTAATATTGTTAAATCAGAATTAAAAAGAAAAGTTCTCCAAGGGATTGTAAATCATGGAAAGTCCAAATAAATTCTATATGATCCTCTAGGGGGCCTTTAATCAACTCCAGAATTAAAATAAGATCACCCACTCCTCATGACTTTCTTAAAATTGCTGTTAAATAACTCTTCAAAACCTGCCCAACTTTGACAAACATTCTCAAGAGGTTAGCTCGCTTTAACCAGAGATCATCTAAAAACATTACTTGTAAGAACCCAACAGAAAAACATCAAGTCAGAACAACTCATTGTGATTTAAGCCAAGCAGGCCTTTAAATCTGGCCAAAGCAGAACTGTTATGTATTGTCCGCCACAAACCAAAACCTCTAAATGAGAAAACAATTTGAGATAGTCTTCATAAGTTGGGATTCCTTACCTCGAACAAGTTGAGTGCACTTTACTACATGAGTATGTGGGTGATCAATTGTTAGTTCAAAGCCTTAAAAGAAAAAGTAATTGGTTAAAAAACTATTAAGAAGTTTACATTTTACAAATTATTCTACAAGGATAACTGATTGTGAATTATACCTTACTGGTTTCCACATTAAAATATTAATAGAAATTTATTCCACCAGAAAAATATCATTGTCCCATGAAATATAATTTGAAGGTATTTTAAGAAAAAAGTTAACTAGAATTAACTTGAGAAATAAACTTTGAAGAACTCATCATGTATATATATGTGCAAAAAAAACTGTACCTACACCAATAACTTTGACATACAACTCATGAAACCTTACCCTAAGAGAAAAATGATAGCCCAAAAGAACAAGGAAAAACAAAATCTGTATTTTCATATTTTCTAAACTTTTAAAGGCAGCCTATGTGATGAAAATAACAGATAATAACACAGTGTCATCAGAGTTGCCCATGCAACCACTAAAGCTTAAGTTCCCCCACTTTCACTCTGCTGTTCTAAACACTAGTTACCATTTTAAAAACAAATGCTGTTACAGGCCATAACGATCCACGGAAGGAAAAACATCCTTTAGATAGTTTTTATAATTTTTGAGGGTAAAAGTCACCAAAACTCAAAAAGTAAATAATGAACCCTAGAATGAAAAAAATAATACCCCACTGACTGCTGTTTCAAAGGTCAGCTGTATTACCTGCATTCACTCTATGGAACAGGCCAAGGTTAAACTCAGGTCTACAACCTCTATAATCTGGAAACAGAGGGACACTACGAAAACTTTCCCAAGAAATATTCTTCCTATTGAGCAAATATTTAAAATCAAATCATTTTATTGCATAATTTAAAAAAATGTTTCAAAGGAAGATAAGCTTACCTAAAGTCTGCAAAATTATGCTTTCTAAAATGACCAGATCTTGAACTTGTTGCAAATAAGCCTAAAAGTGAGAAGACAGAAATTATCCCCTACGAAGGCACAATACATAAAGTATAAACAATTCTAACAATCCCTTCCAGGGAAACCAAAACAATAAAAGACATGGGTGGAGTTAGGAAGTAGAGTTAAGAACTGAAGTACAATCTTTTATTTATTTATTTATTTTTTGAGACAGTCTCCCTTTGTCACCCAGGCTAGAGTGCAGTGGCATGATCTTGGCTCACTGCAACCTCCACCTCCCTGGGTCAAGCAATTCCCCTGCCTCAGCCTCCCAAGTAGCTGGGATTCCAGGAGCACATGACCACGCCCGGCTTTTTTGTGAAACACAATTTTTATCCCTTATGCCCATTCAGTACAGATTTTCTTTAAAAAATAAATAAGTAAGTAGTATGCTGAGAGATAACACTTTAGATACAACTACAGAAAAAGCACCATATATTTGGTTTATTTTCAGGCTAATATTTAAGGTTTTATGGTTTCTGTGATTTAGACATAAGAAAATTTAAAATATGTATTTTTTCCTTTTCTTTTCTTTTTTTTTTTTTTGGAGTTGGAGTTGGAGTTTCGCTCTTGTTGCCCAGGTTGGAGTGCAATGGGACAATATTGGAATTGGAGTTTCGCTCTTGTTGCCCAGGCTGGAGTGCAATGGGACAATATTGGAGTTGGAGTTTCGCTCTTGTTGCCCAGGCTGGAGTGCAATGGGACAATCTTGCCTCACCGCAACCTCCGCCTCCCGGGTTCAAGCAATTCTCCTGCCTCAGCCTCCCGAGTAGCTGGGATTACAGGCATGCACCACCATGCCCGGCTAATTTTGTATCTTTAGTAGAGATAGGGTTTCTCCATGTTGGTCAGGCTGGTCTCAAACTCCCAACCTCAGGTGATCCGCCCACCTTGGCCTCCCAAAGTGCTGGGATTACAGGTGTGAGCCACTGCACCCAGCCTTTTTTTTTTTTTTTTTTTTTTGAGACGGAGTCTTGTTCTGTCGCCAGGGCTGGAGTGCAGTGGCCAGATCTCAGCTCACTGCAAGCTCCGCCTCCCGGGTTCACGCCATTCTCCTGCCTCAGCCTCTGGAGTAGCTGGGACTACAGGCGCCCGCCACCTCGCCCAGCTAGTTTTTTGTATTTTTAGTAGAGACGGGGTTTCACCATGTTAGCCAGGATGGTCTCGATCTCCTGACCTTGTGATCCGCCTGTCTCAGCCTCCCAAAGTGCTGGGATTACAGGCTTGAGCCACCGCGCCCGGCCAACCAGCCTTTTTTTTGAGAGGAAGTCTCACTCTGCCGCTCAGGCTGGAGTGCAGTGGCACGACCTCGGCTCGCTGCAAATTCTGCCTCCCAGGTTCAAGCAATTCTCCTGCCTCAGTCTCCCGAGTAGGTGGGATTACAGGCGCCCACCACCACACCCGGCTAATTTTTGTATACTTAGTAGAGACGGGGTTTCACCATATTGGCAAAGCTGGTCTTGAACCCCTGACCTCAGGTGATCCGCCCGCCTCAGCCTTCCAAAGTGCTAGGATTACAAGCGTGAGCCACCGCACCTGGCCATAAAGTATATATTTTTCAACATCACCAAAATACATTTGCAGAACCTTCCTACAATACTGTAAGCATTTAATTGATATCAAACATTTGACTCCTATTAGACCTTCCCCTTTGGGTCCATGCTAGGTTTCTAAAAAGTAGCAGAAGAGTTCAAAGGAAAAGGTAATAAGAAAATTCGCTCAGATTTCTGCCAGACAAAGCTACAGCCACTAGCCCCATGTAGCCATTCATCACTTGAAATGTAGCTAGTCTAAATTGAAACGTGCTATAACCATAAAATAAACTGGATTTTTTAGACAGTTAAAAAATAAAGAACGGGCCAGGTGCGGTGGCTCATGCCTCTAATCCCAGAACTTAGGGAGGCTGAAGCGGCTATATCATGAGGTTAGGAGTTCAAGACCAGCCTGGCCAATATGGTGAAACCCTGTCTCTACTAAAAATAAAAATAAAATAAAATAAACTAGCTGGGCATGATGGTGGGTGTGAACTTTGGCCTGTTTCATAGAGTGAATGCAGGTAGTAGTCCCAGCTATTCAGGAGGCTGAGGCAGAGAATCGCTTGAACCCGGGAGGTAGAGGTTGCAGTGAGCTGAGATCGTGCCACTGCACTCCAGCCTGGGCGACAGAGCGAGACTCCATCTCAAAAAAAGAAAAAATAAAAAATGTAGCGAGGCATGGTTGCTCACATCTGGAATTCTAACACTTAGGGAGGCCAGTGTGGGAGGATTCTTTGAACGTCAAGAGTTCAAGATCAGCCCGGGAAACATGGTAAGACCTCCATCTCTACAAAAAAATAAAAATTAGCTGGGAGTGGTCGCATGCAGCTATAGTCCTAGCTACTTGGAAGGCTGAGGTGAAATGATCACCTGAGCCCAGGTGTATGAGGCTGCAAGAGGCTATAATCTTGCCACTGCACTCTATCCTGGGCAACAAAATGAGATTCTGTCTCAAAAAAAACAGAGCTGGCTGGACGCAGTGGCTCACGCCTATAATCCCAGCACTTTGGGAGGCCGAGGCAGGTGGATCACCTCAGGTTGGGAGTTCAAGACCAGCCTGATCAACATGGAGAGACCCCGTCTCAACTAAAAATACGAAAAAGTAGCCAGGCGTTGTGGCGCATGCCTGTAATCCCAGCTATTTGGGAGGCTGAGGCACGCGAATCGCTTGAAACCGGAAGGGGGAGGTTGCGGTAAGCCAAAATTGCGCCACTGCACTCCAGCCTAGGCAACAAGAGAGAAACTCCGTCTAAAAAATTTTAAAAAGTAGAGCTGGGCAGGGTGGCTCATGCCTATAATCCCAGCCTTTGGGAGGCCGAGGTTGGCAGATCACCAGGAGATCAAGACCAGTCTGGGCAACATAGCGAGACCCTGTCTCTATCTAAAATACAAAAATTAGGCCAGGCGTGGTGGCTCACACCTGTAATCCCAGCACTTTGGGAGGCCAAGGTGGGCAGATCACGAGGTCCCAGGAGTTCAAGACCAGCTTGACCAACATGGTGAAACCCCGCCTCTACTAAAAATACAAAAAAAATTAGCCGGGCATGGTGGTGCATGCCTGTAGTCCCAGCTAACTCAGGAGACTGAGGCAGGAGAATCACTTGAACCCAGAAGGTGGAGATTGCAGTGAGCCAAGATTGCGCCACTGCACTCCAGCCTGGGTGACAAAGCAAGACTCCATCTTAAAAAAAAAAAAAAAAAAAAAAATTAGCTGGGCATGGTGGTGCACACCTATAGTCCTAACTACTTTGGGAGCTGAGGCACGAGTATCACTTGAACCTGGGAGGCCGAGGTTGCCATAAGCCGAGATCACACCACTGCACTCCAGCCTGCACAACAGAACGAGTCTCTCAAAAAAAAAAAAAAGTAAAATAACCCATTAATAACTTTTTAACATTGATTATATGCTAAAATGCCCATGTATTAGACATACTGGATTAAATATATGTATTTATGTTAAATATCTATTGCATTATACATTTATACATTAAATATATATTATATATATAGTTTTCTTTTTTAAAAACTAGGATTTTAATGAAATTTAATGAAAAGTTAAAAATTTTAAATTAAATATGTGGCTCCCACTATATTTCTATTCAACAGTACACTGGTCTAGAGCTCTAAGAAAATGAGACCTGGGTCAGTACTTAAAAGACCTAAATTACAGTTAGCTTTCTCTTAGGGAAACAGGAACCCAGGATAGCCATGGTAATATGATTTTAAAAATCACCTTCATCTTACAACTACCAAGGCACATTCCTTGCAAGTCATGACCCATGGTCATAAGACATTTGCAGCTAAGGAAGTAGTTTAATAATGCCTACAAGAACAAACTCCTACAACAACAAAATGTCCAGGTATCTTGAAAGCACAAAATATATGCTTTTTAAATATAGTTATGCTTTGATGTGCTTACACACTAAAATGCCAAAGATCGTTTTCTTTAAATCAACAAAATAATACATTTTGTCACAATGTCAACCCACCTGCATGTAGACGTAGCTTAGCTTTTACACAGAGAAGACGCCTATATAAGAAATGCTTAAAAGGCTGGGCGCAGTGGCTCACACCTGTAATCTCAGCACTTTGAGAGGCTGAGGCAGGCTGGTAGCTTGAACCCATGAGTAGAGACCAGTCTGGGCAACATGGCAAAATCTTGTCTCTACAAAAAATAGAAAAATTAGCGGGGTATGGTGGTCTGTGCCTGTAGTCCCAACTATTTGGCATGCTGAAATGTGAGGAGCAACTGAGCCCAGGTAGGTCAAGGACACAGTGAGCCACCATCGTGCCACTGTACTCCAGCCTGATCGACAAGAGTATGATTTTGTCTCAAAAACTAAAATTTAATAAAAAAAAAAAAAAAGAAATGCTTAAAACAAAGATGAAACATTCCTTCTCCTGCTTTCTGAGGACTCCCTACTCTGTAACTGCGTAGCTTTCAATCAACTATCTTCTCACTGCGCTCTGTGACGCACCTTGAACTCCTTCCTGCATGAAACCCAAGAACCCTCTCTTGGGGTCTGGATCAGGATCCCCTTTTTCATAACTTTATGATTTGAATATGTCAATAAGGACTTAAAACTATACTAGTTTCTCCTTTCCACATAGAGGAGAAAACATCTCCCTAACCAACTCACAAGAACTGCAGACTCAGGTGAGAAGTTACATAAATACACTTTCGAGAAGAAAAAAGTGTGGATTATTTTATTTTTGTTTAATTTTGTTAACTCAATTCTATAGACCAATGGCATTTACTAGTCTCAAACCTAAACAAAGTCCAGAGCAATCACTCTTTCCACAAGAGCTACTGGTATGGCTTAAACAGAAAAACAAATGAAGACACTGCTATGCAAACATTATTAAGAAGGACTATTACTAAAAACAAACAAAAATCTCCCCTGCCACCCAAAAAAATCTTCCTACAACATGATCAGAAGAAAACACACTATTCCATTTATTTATTTCATAAAGGACAAGCCGCACATTCATTGGAAGAGGGTTAAATAATCTAGTCTCACCACAGATACATAATTTTTCTTCAATCGCTTACAAGTGTCAGACCTCTCAATTTATCATCACTCCCCAATCACTGACTTCTAAAAGCAGGAGAGCGTTTTCCTTCTATTTTATTTTATATATTTTATTTACATCTTATTTTGTTTTTGAGATAGAGTTTGGCTCTGTCACCAAGTCTAGAGTGTAATGGCGCCATCTCAGCTTACTGCAACCACTGCCTCCCAGGCTCAAGCAATCCTCCCACCTCAGCCTCCCAAGTAACCGGGACCACAGTCATGCACCACCATGCCCAGCTGATTTCTGTATTTTTGGTAGAGAAGGGGTTTTACCATGTTGCCCAAGCTGGTCTTGAACTCCTGGGCTCAAGCAATCCTCCCATCTCAGCCTCCCAATGTGCTGGGATTACAGGTATGAGCCACCATGTCCAGCCTTTTCCTTCTTTAACAAAGTCAAAAAAGGATGGAAGAAAACAAAAAAAGTCCTGTGTACATGTGCAGGATAAAGATCTGGAAGAATACATATCAAACAGTAATTGGCACTATCTTCCTAGGAGAAAAGGCCAACTTTAACTTTAAATGTTTCTTAAGTGTTTGAATTCTTTTATCATAAGCATAAGTAATTTTTATAATTTTTTTTTTTTTTTTTTTTTTTTTTGTTGAGACGGAGTCTCGCTCTGTCGCCCAGGCTGGAGTGCAGTGGCCAGATCTCAGCTCACTGCAAGCTCCGCCTCCTGGGTTTACGCCATTCTCCTGCCTCAGCCTCCCGAGTAGCTGGGACTACAGGCGCCCGCCACCTCGCCCGGCTAGTTTTTTGTATTTTTAGTAGAGACGGGGTTTCACCGTGTTAGCCAGGATGGTCTCGATCTCCTGACCTCGTGATCCGCCCGTCTCGGCCTCCCAAAGTGCTGGGATTACAGGCTTGAGCCACCGCGCCCGGCCTATAATTTCTTTAAAAGTTAAAAAAATAGACCAGGCGCAGTGGCTCACACCTGTAATCCCAGCACTTTGCGAGGCTGGGGCGGGCGAATCACCTGAGATCGGGAGTTCAAGACCAGTCTGACCAACATGGAGAAACCCCATCTCTACTAAAAATACAAAATCAGCCAGGCGTGGTGGCACATGCCTGTAATCCCAGCTACTAGGGAGGCTGAGGCAGGAGAATCGCTTGAATCTGGGAAGAAGAGGTTGTGGTGAGCCAAGATCACGCCATTGCACTCCAGCCTGGGCAACAAGAGAGAAACTCTCAACTCGGGGAAAAAAAAAAAAAAAAGTTAAATAAATAACTAGTGACACTACTAATTTAAGGATCCATAACAAAAATTTATAATAATATTTTTCAGCCAGGTGCAGTGGCTCATGCCTGTAATCCCAGCACTTGGGAGGCCAACAGGGGTGGATTACTTGAGCTCGGGACGTCGAGAGCAGCCTGGGCAACATGGTAAAACCCTATCTCTACAAAAACTAGCTGGGCATGGTGGCACACACCTAGTCCCAGCTACTCAAGAAGCTGAGATCGGGGGGATCACTGAGCCCAGGAGGTCGAGGCCACAATGAGCCATGATCACACTACTGGACTCCAGCCAGGGCAACAGAGCAAGACCTTGTCTCAAAAAAAAAAAAAAAAAAGAATATTTTTCATAACACTTATAGTGATGAAAAGCTATAAATTGTCTAGACTTCTTAATGGAGAATGGTTAAAACTACCTACATTCACATATATGTCATCAAATACTAGCCAGACATTTTTAAAAAGTAGAGAATCCATCAGATGGGAAAATATTTGGGATATAGTAAGCAAACAAAAACAAAACCAGAGACAAAATACATGCACACATAGCTATTTATACAAAAGAAACCACAAATAACAGTGGTTCATTAGTATACCTGTGCTTCAGGTGTCTCTAACAGGGGGTCCATGGCCTGTTATGAACTAAGCCGCAGAGCAGGAGTTGAGCGGCAGACGAGTGAGTGAAGCTTCATCTGTATTTACAGCCGCTCCCCATCATTCACATTGCCCAACCTGAGCTCCACCTCTTGTCTGATCAGCCGTGGCATTAGATTCTTATAGGAGTGCTTGAACCCTGTGGTGAACTGCCCATGCAAGGGATCTGATTTGCTGCTTTTTATGAGAATCTAATGCCTTATGATCTGTCACTGTCTCCCATCACCCCCAGATGGGACCATCTAGTTGCAGGAAAAGAAGCTCAGGATAGCCGGGCGTAGCGGCTCACGCCTGTAATTCCAGCACTTTGGGAGGCTGAGGCGGGCAGATCACAAGGTCAAGAGATCAAGACCATACTGGCCAACATGATGAAACCCCGTCTCTACTAAAAATACAAAAATTAGCTGGGTGTGGTGGCGTGCACCTGTAGTCCCACCTACTCGGGAGGCTGAGGCAGCAGAATCACTTGAACCCGGGAGGCGGAGGTTGCAGTGAGCCAAGATCGCGCCACTGCACTCCAGCCTTGTGAAAAAAAAAAAAAAAAAAAAGAGAGAGAGAGAGACGCTCAGGGCTCCCACTGATTCTACATTATGGTGAGTTATATAATTATTTCGTTATGTATAACAATATGATAATAACAGAAATAAAGTGAACAATAAATGTAATGTGCTTGAATCATCCCAAAACCATCTCCAACCCCACCCTCTGTCCGTGTAAAATCTGTCTCCCATGAAACCAGTCCCGGGTGCCAAAAAAGGTCTGGGACCATTGGTCTAAAATTTATCTGAGAGATATTTTCTTCTTCATTGTTCTGTATTTTCAAATTTTACTGCAACAAATACACAACTTTTGCCATAAAATTTATGTTTTGTTTTGTTTTTCAGACAGGGTCCTGGCACTGTTGCCTGCAGTGGTATGATCATGGCTCACTGCAGCCTCAACATCCCATGCTCAAGCAACCCTCCCACCTCAGTCTCCCAAGTAGCTGGGACTAAAGATGTGAGCCGGCATGCCCAGTTTTTTTCTTTTTTTCTTTTTTTGTAAAAAGGGGGTTTCACTTTGTTGCCAGAGCTGGTCTTGAACTGGACTCAAGCAATTCTCCTGCCTCAGTCTCCCAAAGTGTTGGGATTACAGGCATGAGCCACTACATCTTTCATAGAGACAGCATCTTGCTATGTTGTCCAGGCTGGTCTTGAACTTCTGGCCTAAAGTGATTCTCCCACCTTATCCTCCCAAGGTGCTAGGATTACAGGTGTGAGCCACCATACGCAGCCTGAATTTTTACTGTTAAGGAAAACACAAACACTAAAAGGTTCTTTTAATAACCCCAATCCAAACTTCAATAAATCAGTTATAAAATTAAGTTGCATCAAAATACATAAAGATCCTGGCATGCTTGGGAGTAGGGTAAAAAAAAGAAAGAAAAAAATTAAGAAAAACAGATGTGTAATTAATCTCCTACCTCACTTCTAGTATCAGGAAGGGATTCCTGAGGATGGAGACAAGTATGTGCTACCTTGATGACATGTTCCAATTTTTTGGGCTGCTCCTCCACTTTAGCTGCTAGAAACAAGGCTGCTGGAGCCACAGACTGAATGGAGAGAAAATAAATAATATTTATTACCAATTTATTCATTCATAGATCAAGATAGATCCAAAGAGGAGCTAAGTCTCAAATCAAGTTATTTACTTGCCTCGACTTTGTCACCTCTTTACCCTTTCCCCCCAGCTTCTATCATCTTCCCCTCTCCTACCTATTAATCCATGTCCACTTCTAAACACCAATTATTTGACAAACTCTCATTAAAAGCTATCTATGGGAAAAGCTACTAGATGTAAAGACAGTTTTCTATTTAAAATGAGATTCTTTATTAAGTTTGTATCAAATCACTCAATACATCTTTTAAGGAGTAAATTGAAATGTCCAGAATACACAAATCCATATAGAGAAAAAGTTTAGTGGTTGCCAGGAGCTGGGGGGAGGGGAGTATAGGAATAACTGCTAATAGGTGAGGGGTGATGTAAATGTTCTGGAATTAGATTGTTTTGATGGTCGCACAATTTTGTGCATATACTAAAAACCAGTGAACTATATAATTTAAACAAATGAATTTAATTGTATGTGAATTGTATCTCAATTACTTATACATATCAAATCTTTCAAAAACACAAAGCATGGCATTATATGCAAGGCATTATTTATAGAAAGCATTAAGAGGGAAAAATTGAAGTCAATACACAAGTAGATAAACTTGATAAGAGCTGTAATTCACCAGGAGTCAAAGAAATACATAAATAATTTTACAGAATTGAAATATATATTTCATTTTACTGACTAGAACTGATATTCTAATACTTATTTATAACTCTGATGTCACCTATGCCATACTTTTCTAGAATAAGTTTTTCTCCACAAATTAAACTCATAGTAATCATTTCAGACAAGACCATAGGAGACAAAAATAATTTAAAACAAATTTTTTTTAGGCCAGGCACAGTGGTTCAAAGTCTATAATCTCAGCACTTTGGGAAGCAGAGGCAGGGGATCACTTGAGCCCAGGAGTCCGAGACCAGCCTAGGCAACACAGTGAGAGACTCCATCTCCATACACACATGAAAAAAAATGGTTTTAAGTAAACATAGTGATTCATTTCCTTCATATTTGTTTCAGATGAATATGAAGCATACTACATATATATTCCTCAGACTTCAGGATAAACAAAACAGAATCAGAGAAAAATGGGTGTGAACAAAGGTATTTTGATCGGGCATAAAGCACATTTTCTTTTTCTGAGACGGAGTCTCGCTCTGTCGCCCAGGCTGGAGTGCAGTGGCCGGATCTCAGCTCACTGCAAGCTCCGCCTCCTGGGTTTACGCCATTCTCCTGCCTCAGCCTCCCAAGTAGCTGGGACTACAGGCGCCCGCCACCTCGCCCGGCTAGTTTTTTGTATTTTTTAGTAGAGACGGGGTTTCACCGTGTTAGCCAGGATGGTCTCGATCTCCTGACCTCGTGATCCACCCGTCTCGGCCTCCCAAAGTGCTGGGATTACAGGCTTGAGCCACCGCGCCCGGCATAATTTCAACACTAAACTGAGTAGTTAAATAAATTAGATAATCAGATGTGGAACACAAATTTTTTTTTCTTTTTTTTTTTTTTGAGACAGCATCTCACTCTGTCACCCACTGCAGTGCAGTGGTGTCATAATCACAGTTCCACTCAACCTGTGGAAGGTTGAGATATTCCCATCTCAGCCTTTGAAGTAGCTGGGATCACAGGCACACGCTACCACATCCAGTTAATTTATTTTTATTTTTAATAGAGATGGGGTTGCCCTACATTGTCCAGGCCGCTCAAACTCCTGGGCTCAAGTGATTCTCCTGTCTCTGCCTCCCAAACTCCTAGGATTACAGGTGTGAGTCACCTCACCCAGCCAAGATTCTTAACAAGAGTGACACTAAAGATTTTGAAAAACATAGTTCAAAAAATGTTTATGATAAATGTATGTAACTATTATGCACATATGATAATTAATAAAAATAAATTTTTTAAAACACAGTAATATTTAGAAGAAGTAATCTGGTGGTAGGTAGAACTAGGAGAAAAGGATGGGATACATTAAAAGTTAATTCAGGCTGCGTGTTGCGGTTCACACCTGTAATCCCAGCATTTTGGGAGGTTGAGGCGGCGGATCACTTGAAGTCAGGAATTCAAGACCAGCCTAGCCAACATGGTGAAACCTTGTCTCTACTAAAAACACAAAAATTAGCCAGGCATGGTGACACACACCACCACTAGGGAGTCTTCTAATAGGGTAGTCCCACTTACTGGAGAAAACTACCCGACCCCAGGAGGCAGGGGTTCAAGTGAGCCAATATCATGCCATTGTACTCCAGCCTGGGCAACAGAGCAATACTGTCTCAAAAAATAAAATGAAAGTTAACTTAAATAATAATTTAGGCATTAGGACATAAAGTTTAGAGTACTTTGGGAGGCCAAAGCAGGAGAATCCCTTGAGCTCAAAGTTCGAGATCAGCCTGGGCAACACTGTGAGACCCTGTCTCTTGTTTAAAAATTATTTTAAAATATAGAAAAAATGATTTTAAAAAGTTTAGAGTAGGCTGGGCATGGTGGCTGATGCCTGTAATCCCAGCACTTTGGGAGGCCGAGGTGGGCAGATCACCTGAGGTCAGGAGTTCAAGAACAGGCTGGCCAACATGGTAAAAGCCCATCTCTACTAAAATTACAAAAATTAGCCAGGAGTGGTGGTGCACGCCTGTGGTCCCAGCTACTTGGGAGGCTGAGGCAGGAGAATCGCTTGAACCCAGGAGGCAGAGGTTGCAGTGAGCCAAGATCACACCATTGCACTCCAACCTGGGCCACAGAGCAAGACTCTGTCTCAAAAAAAAAAAAAAAAAAGTTTAGAGTAGACAATAGCAGTAGAAACAAAGGAAAAAAGAAACACAGGCATCACTTTGTAAAACTAATAGGGCTGCACTAAATATATGTACATGTATTTGCACACAAAGAAAAAATTCTAATGGGATATACTCTAAAATGTTAACAGGATTATCTCTATTTCCTGTCCTCTTCCAATTTTATGATAATTTAAAAAGTATATATTTAGGCCAGGCCCAGTGGCTCACGCCTGTAATCCCAGCACTTTGGGAGGCCGAGACGGGCGGATCACGAGGTCAGGAGATCGAGACCATCCTTGCTAACATGGTGAAACCCTGTCTCTACTAAAAATACAAAAAATTAGCCGGGCGTGGTGGCAGGTGCCTGTAGTCCCAGCTACTTGGGAGGCTGAGGCAGGAGAATGGCATGAACCCGGGAAGCAGAGCTTGCAGTGAGCCAAGATCACGACACCACACTCCAGCCTGGGTGACAGAGCGAGACTCCATCTCAAAACAAAACACAACCAAAAAAAAGTATACATTTATAAGGAGAGGAAAAAAATGGTAACATTATAAAATTGCAAGACTTTATAGGCTGGGAGCAGACTCTTGCCTGTAATCCTAGCACTTTGGGAGGCTGAGGCAGGAGGATCCCTTGAGCTCAAGCCTAAGCAACATAGCAAGACCTCATCTCTACAAAAAATCAAAAGGAAAATTCACTGGGCCTGGTGGCACTATGGTCCTGGTAAGGCGGGAGGATCACTTGAGCCCAGCAGATGGAGGCTGCAGTGAGATATGACTGCACCACTGCACTCTAGCCTGGCCTAGGTGACAGAGTAAAACCCTATCTTGGGGTGGGGGGACTATAACTAACTGAACAAAGGGGAAAAGGACAAGTCAAAGACTATACTAAGGCTTAGCATAAACTAATAAAACCAAAATAAAACTAAACTCAATTATGGCACCACTGCACTCCTGGGCAACAGAGGAGACTCTGTCTCAAAAAAAAAAAAAAAAAAAGAAAAGAAAAAAAAAGAACTCAATGAATGTTTCTTAAAGTAATGAGTATGTGTTGTTTGTTAAGGTGGAAAGAAAAGGACCCTCACCTATAGGCTGGAAACAACGTATAATGTATAATCTTTCGTAGGGCAAACTGACACTACAAAAATTTTTATATATACTTGGGGCACAGCAATTCCACCTATAGGAACTTATATTAAAATGCTTATATAAGTGCACTATATATATACACACAAGACTATCCCATGAAACATAACATACAATATAATAAACTAGAACAACCCAAATAGCTATCAACAAAGAGCTGGTTAAATAACCTACAGTAACTACACAGATACCATGTGGCAATTTCAAATAGTAAGAAATCCAAAAAATAATAATAATGAGAAATATGGAAAGATGTCCGATACATACTGTTACATGATAAAGGCAAGCTGTGCAACAGTAGCATAGCAAGATGTGATTTTTTAATAGAAATACATAAATGCTACTTTATGTGCACAGAAAAATGTCTGGGCCACTATATACAAAACCTTTATCAATGGTTATCTCTGGGTGGGATTACAGAGTAGTTTTCACTTTCCACATATATTTCTGTACTGTCTTAATTTTTACCATGGGAATTTATTATAATACTTTTGGGTTTTTTTTTTTTTTTTTTTTTTTTTGGAGATGGGAGTCTCACTGTGTCGCCCAAGCTGGAGTGCAATGATGTGATCTCAGCTCACTGCAACCTCCATCTCCCAGGTTCAAGCGATTCTCCTGCCTCAGCCTTCCAAGTGAGTAGCTGGGACCACAGGCGCATGCCACCATGCCCAGCTGATTTTTGCGTTTTTAATAGAAACGGGGTTTCACCACGTTGGCCAGGATGGTCTCGACTCCTGACCTCAAATGATCCACCCAACTCGGCCTCCCAAAGTGCTAGGATTACAGGCCTGAGTCACCGCACCCAGCCTATACCTTTGTAACAAGAAAAACACACACATACATACACACACAAATGCCTGACAACCTGACAGGATATATGACATATCAATGCCACATTTATTATTAGACCACACTTAATGTATTAAGTCCTCTCACATTTAAATTTGGATTCATCACAGCTAAATTTAGAATTAGCATGTTAAAAGATGATATTAAATCTAGAATGTTGATTCCAAAATGTGCCTAAAATCAATCCTCTAAAAAGGATCAACAACTTCATATTAATCAATGGATTTTGAAAAAGGTCATGACATTCAAAAGAATATCCCTATACTAGCCAGGCGCAGTGGCCCATGCCTGCAATCCCAGCACTTTGGGAGACTGAGGTGGGAGAACAGCTTGAGGCCAGGAATTTGAAACCAGACTGGGCAACAGAACGAGATCTCCTGTCTCTAAAAAATAAATATATATAAAATGTTTGAGGCCAGGCGCGGTGGCTCAGGCCTGTAATCCCAGCACTTTGGGAGGCCGAGACGGGAGGATCACAAGGTCAGGAGATCGAGACCATCCTGGCTAATATGGTGAAACCCCGTCTCTACTAAAAATACAAAAAATTAGTCAGGCACGTTGGTAGGCACCTGTAGTCCCAGCCACTCAGGAGGCTGAGGCAAGAGAATGGTGTGAACCCAGGGGGTGGAGCTTGCAATGAGCCGAGATTGCGCCACTGCACTCCAGCCTGGGCAAAAGAGTGAGACTCCATCTCAAAAAAAAAAAAAAAAAAAAAAAAAAGGTTGAAAGACTCTCTCTATATTGGGTAATTACCAGATCATCCATTCATTCAATAAGTTTACTGAAGTTGCTTTAGAGAATACACAAAAAAGGGAATCTCTGTCCTTGTTAAGCTTAACACATGTAATCCTAGCACTTTGGGAGGCTGAGGCAGGAGGATCACAAGGTCAGGAGATCAAGACCATCCTAGCTAACATGGCGAAACCCCATCTCTACTAAAAATACAAAAAAAATTAGCCAGGCGTGGTAGCAGGCACCTGTAGTCCCAGCTATTCGGGAGGCTGAAGCAGGAGAATGGCGTGAACCCGGGAGGTGGAGCTTGCAGTGAGCCGAGATCGGGCCACTACACTCCAGCCTGGGGACACAGCTAGACCCCATCTCAAAAAAAAAAAAGAAAAGAAATAAAAAGATACAGCCTGGCACGATGGCTCATGGCTATAATTCCAGCACTTGGTAGCCAAGGCGGGTGGATTATGAGGTCAGGAATTCAAGACCACGCTGGCCAAGATGGTGAAACCCCGTCTCTATTAAAAATACAAAAATTAGCCAGGTGTGGGGGCGGGCGCCTGTAATCCCAGCTACTTGGGAGGCTGAGGCAGAAGAACTGCTTGAACCCAGGAGGCGGAGGTTGCAGTGAGCCAAGATCATGCCACTGCAATCCAGCCTGGGGGAAAGAGCGAGACTCCGGGTCTCCAAAAAAAAAAAAGATATAATTTAAAATACAAGGCTAGGCACGGTGGCTCACATCTGTAATCCCAGCACTCTGGGAGGATGAGGCGGGCAGATCACAAGGTCAGCAGTTTGAGACAAGCCTGGCCAACATAGCAAAACCCCGTCTCTACTAAAAATACAAAAATTAGCCAGGTGTGGTGGCGGGCACCTGTAGTCCTAGTTACTTAGGAGGTTGAGACAGGAGAATCGCTTGAACCTGGCAGGTGAAGGTTGCAGTGAGCTGAGATAATGCCACTGCACTCCAGCCTGGGTGACAGAGCGAGACTGTCTCAAAAATAAGTAAATAAATAAATAAATAAATAATAAAAGCAGGGGAAAATATATATTAACCTATACATGAGGAGTGGACAAACTGATTTGAGATTTTCTTTTTTTGATTTGATATTTACTTCACCCCAGATTTCAAGTCTTTATCATAATAAAAGGGAAGTATAGAAAACTTTCAGAACTGGCAAAACAGCTAGGAATTTCCTCTTCAAATTTCACTTTGTAACTACTCACTACCTTCTACTCTGGTGTTATCAGATAGCCTCGTTTAAATGCTAACAGGCTTCTCTCTCTCTTAATAAGAAGGGTAGGCCGGGCGCGGTGGCTCACGCCTGTAATCCCAGCACTTTGGGAGGCCGAGGCGGGCGGATCACAAGGTCAGGAGATCGAGACCACAGTGAAACCCCGTCTCTACCAAAAATACAAAAAATTAGACGGGCGCGGTGGCGGACGCCTGTAGTCCCAGCTACTAGTGAGGCTGAGGCAGGAGAATGGCGTGAACCCAGGAGGCGGAGCTTGCAGTGAGCAGAGATCGCGCCACTGCACTCCAGCCTGGTGGACAGAGTGAGACACCGCCTCAAAAAAAAAAAAAGAAGGGTATACTCCCTGCAATCAAAGCCAGAGCAAGGCTCCAGGGCATAACTAGAGGTACAGGGGCTAAGGGCAGAAGAAAGCCAGCCAGGGTGGATCATTAGCAAAAACCTTAGTTCACAAATCCAAAAAGTTTCCTGTGCAGTTACTCCCAATATTTTTTCTGCCAGTTTTTTACATTTCAGGAGCTATGTCTAGCTTCATAGACTCTCTACAGCATTAAAAAAATTATAAAAAATCTGAAAACCCACCATTCTAAGGATATGAAATAAGCATTCTCAAAGGCATAACATTTTTCTTTCTGAGACAGAGGTTTGCCCTTGTCGCCTAGGCTGGAGTGCAATAGCAATCTCGGCTCACCACAACTTCGGCCTCCCCAGTTCAAGTGAGTGCCTCAGCCTCCTGAGTAGCTGGGATTACAGGCATGAGACACCATGCCTGGCTAATTTTTGTTTTAGCAGAGATGGGGTTTCTCCATGTTGGTCAGGCTGGTCTCAAACTCCCTACCTCAGGTGATCTGCTCGCCTCGGCCTCCCAAAGTTCTGGGATTATAGGCCTAAGCCACTGCACCCGACAGGATAACTTTGTCTTAAAAAAAAAAAGCGGCCGGGCGCGGTGTCTTACGCTTGTAATCCCAGCACTTTGGGAGGCCGAGACGGGCGGATCACGAGGTCAGGAGATCCAGACCATCCTGGCTAACACAGTGAAACCCCGTCTCTACTAAAAATACAAAAAAATTAGCTGGGCGTAATGACGGGCGCCTGTAGTCCCAGCTACTCGGCAGGCTGAGGCAGGAGAAGGGCGTGAACCCGGGAGGCGGGGCTTGCAGTGAGCCGAGATCGCGCCACCACACTCCAGCCTGGGCAACTGAGCAAGACTCCATCTCAAAAAAAAAAAAAAAAAGGAGTGACATATTTGACTCACAAATCCATATAAACTATATAGCCCGTACGGTGGCTCACACCTATGATCTCAACACTTTGGGAGCCCGAGGCAGGCAGATCACCTGAGGTCAGGAGTTGAAAATCAGCCTAACCAACATGGTGAAACCTTGCCTCTATTAAAAATACAAAAATTAGCCAAGGCCGGGCGCGGTGGCTCAAGCCTGTAATCCCAGCACTTTGGGAGGCCGAGACGGGTGGATCACGAGGTCAGGAGATCGAGACCATCCTGGCTAACACAGTGAAACCCCGTCTCTACTAAAAAACACAAAAAACTAGCCGGGCGAGGTGACGGGTGCCTGTAGTCCCAGGCTACTTGGGAGGCTGAGGCAGGAGAATGGCGTAAATCCGGGAGGCGGAGCTTGCAGTGAGCTGAGATCCGGCCACTGCACTGCAGCCTGGGCGACAGAGCGAGACTCCGTCTCAAAAAAAAAAAAAAAAAAAATTAGCCAAGTGTGGTGGCACACGCCTGTAATCCCAGCTACTTGGGAGGCTGAGGAAAGAGGATTGCTTGAATCTGCAATGCAGATGTTACAATGAGCTGAGATCATGCCATTGCACTCCACCCTGGTCAACAAGAGCGAAACTCCATCTCAAAAAAAAAAAAAAAAATCAATGCATATGAAGTACTCAAGTTTATCCCTATTACCTTAGCATTCTATTAAGTAAATACAGTCCTTCCTAGAACTGGGATATCACTATGCATTCACTTCCAAGTCATTTATAATAATGTTAAATAGGACCATTTCAAATAGCAACACTGAAAAGATCACTATTTATAATCCCGTACAAAAAAATACAATTTCTTTATTAGTATTATTTTATTCTTCATGTTCTTTTAAAAAATTTTTTTACCTTTTTCTTTTTTTTTTTTTTTTTTTTGTAGAAACGGGGTCTCACCATGTTGCCCAGGCTGGTCTCAAACTCCTGGGCTCAATCGATCCTCCCACCTGGACCTCCCAGAGTGCTGTGATTATACATAAGAATGAGACACCATGCATAACCTATTTTTCATGTTCTTAAAAGTCATTTTCCCAGTTATTATTACATAATGTACCTTCCCCTCCAACTGCTGACTGCAATTTTATCAAAGGCTTTTAGAAAATCTAAGTAACTTACATTTACTTCTTCTGCTGTGACCATATTTTATAAACTACTTCAAAATTAACACCAGGAATGGCGGCTTATGCCTGTAATCCCAACATTTTAGAAGGCGGAGGCAGAAGGATCCCTTGAGCCCTGGAGTTTGAGACCAGGCTGGGCAACATAGGGATAGGGAGACCCCATCTCCACAAAAAAAATTTTTTTAATTGCCAGGGATGGTGGCAGGCCTGTGGTCCCAGTTACTTGGGAGGCTAAGGCAGGAGGACTGCTTGAGACCAGAAGGTTAAGGCTGCAATGAACTGTAATCAAACCACTGCACTCCACCATGGACAACAGGGCAAGACCCTGCCTGTCTCCCTGCCCCAGCAAGAAAAAGAAAGCTATACCTAAATTACACATGATTTCCCCTTTAATGTTACTCCTCCAACCTCAAAATGTTGACTTTAGATGTCTGATAATCTGTTTTTGGGGGGATTTTTTGGGGACAGGGTCTCACTCTGATGCCCAGGCTGGAGTGCAGTGACTCGATCTTGGCTCACTGCATCCTCAACTCCCTGAGTTCAAGCAATCCTCTTGCCAACCTCTGGAGTAGCTGAGACCACAGATGCATACCACCACACCCAGCTACTTGGTTTTTGTTTTTGTTTTGATATTTTGTAGAAATGAGGTCTCATTATGTTGCCCAGGCTGGTTTTGAACTCCTGGGCTCAAGTGATCCTCCCATCTCCATCTCTCAAAGTGTGGGATTACAGTTGTGAGCCACTGCACCCGGCCTAATCTACTTTAGAGAATCGACATGGATGTACTAAATCCAATAGACAAGTAGATACTTAACAGGAAAACTGAAAAGCTGGATTCAGAACAGCAACACAGCACATAATGAAAGTGATCAACCCTAAATTCTACAGTTCAAGTCACAGTTCAGTAGCAAAGACCAACCACAAATGGAATAGGTAGTTGGAATCAATCACAAAAGGATTACGCCATTTAAAAAAAAAAAAATTATACTTACATTTCCAGGAAACTGTGTGAAGGACTGAATCATGTAGAATCGATGCATGTATACTATAGCAGTGTTGATAGTCAATTGTGAGCTGAAGAGTTCAAGTTAAGATCCAAAAAACAGGCAGGTATAATTCTGGAAAAGATAACCTCTATCTCCCTCCCAAAAGGATGAAATGGCCAAGCAAGTAGATGCTACTAAATGAAAATCATACTTATCTCTCCAAATCAAAGAATATGTTTGTTTTCTTTCACCAAATTACTAATTGCCAACTGACACTTATTACAATGGCTTACACATAACAAATATATAATATAAATGTACTGAATGAATAAACAAACATATCAGGATGCATGGATCTAGACAGAGTTTTTAAAAAACTATATAAAGCGGCCAGGTGTGGTGGCTCGCTCCTGTAATCTCAACACTTTGGGAAGCCGAAGGGGGTGCAGGTCACCTGAGGTCGGGAGTTCGAGACCAGCCTGACCAACACGGAGAAATCGCGTCTCTACTAAAAATACAAAATTAGCTGGGCGTGGTGGGGCATGCCTGTAATCCCAGCTACTCCGGAGGCTGAGGCAGGAGAATCACTTGAACTGGGAGGCGGAGGTTGTGGAGAGCAAGGATCATGCCATTGCACTCCAGCCTGGGCAACAAGAACAAAACTGCTCTCCAAAAAAAAAAAAAAGAACAATTTATAAGGCCTGGCTGGGCACGGTGGTTCACACCTGTAATCCTAGGGCTTTGGGTAGGGGCAGAGGCAAGTGGATCACCTGAGGTCAGGAGTTTGAGACCAGTTTGGGCAACATGGCGAAACCCCTCCTTGACTAAAAACACAAAAATTACCCAGGCATGGTGGCAGGTATCTATAATCTAATATGATTTACAGCGCCCACCCTGATCTGACCCATAGGTATGTCTCCACTACCTCTCTCACCTGCTCCATCAACTAAATTATTTTCTTTTTTTTTTTTTTCAGACGGAGTCTCATTCTGTCGCCCAGGCTGAGTGCAGTGGCACAACCTCAGCTCACTGAAACCTTCGCCTCCTGGGATCAAGCAATTCTCCTGCCTCAGCCTCCCAAGTAGCTGGGACTACGGGCTGGGCCACCATGCCTGGCTAATTTTTGTATTTTTAGTAGAGATGTGGTTTCACCTTTTTGGCCACGCTGGTGTCGAACTCCTGACCTCAAGTGATCCGCCCGCCTCAGTCTCCCAAAGTGCTGGGATTACAGGTGTGAGTCACCACACCCGGCCTAAACTATTTTCAGTTCCACTTCTCTCTGGTAACCAAGCCTTCTCATGTGGTGATCCACGGGACAGGAAACATCTGAAATGATCTGATAAATTCATTAACTGAAGAAGAAAAAACTTGTAAATGCCTTACTTCTAAAAACTTCAGCAGACAATATGGGGTAGAGAGATGATGCAGTCCCAAATTACAACAGCCTTTTTTTGAGGGGGCAGAGTCTCGCTCTGTCGCCCAGGATGGAGTGCACTGGCACCATCTTGGCTCACTGAAACCTCTGCCTCCCAAATTCAAGTGATTCTCCTGCCTCAGCTTCCCCAGTTGCTAAGATTATAGGCACCCATCACCAAACATGACTAATTTTTGTATTTTTAGTAGGGACGGGGTTTCACCATTATGGCCAGGCTGGTCTTGAACTCCTGGCCTCAAGTGATCGACCCGCCGGGGCCTCCCAAAGTGCTGGTATTACAGGTGTGAGCCACCGCGCCTGGCTGACAACCTTAATGACAACACACATACAAAAAGAAAAGCGTTTTAAGGATACGCTGAAATAGAATTTCGAACAAAAAGATTTACTGCATACTGATAGGATGCTTAGGAAACACACCTGGACATCAGCAGGAAACAAACTGGCGATAAAAGACACCCATTTTGAGATGAACACACCCTTAAGATACAAACATTACTGTCAGCCACACATTTAAATAGAAGCTGCACCCAAGAAAATTTTCACACACAGAGTGGAAAGAACTTTAAAACTATACTAGTTTTCTCCACCACAAAATAAGTGTATTTCCTGACAAACAAAAATATGTGGGAGAGGATACCTCATTTTTTTTTAATTTTTTTTTTCTGAGACAGAGTTTCACTATTGTTGCCCAAGCTGGAGAGCAGTGGCGCGATCTCGGCTCACTGCAACCTCTGCCTCCCGGGTTCAAGCGATTCTCCTGCCTCAGCCTCCTGACTAGCTGGGATTACAGCTGCCCGCCTCTAAGCCTGGGTAATTTTTTGTATTTTTAATAGAAACAGGGGTTTAATTATGTTGGCCAGTCTGGTCTCGAACTCCTGACCTCAGGTGATCCACCCGCCTCGGCCTCCCAGAAGTGCAGAGATTACAGGTGTGAGCCACTGCACCCGGCCGTTACCTCATTTTTGAATAGAAAGAAAATGAAGTACACACCACCACTCTAAGTAACTTAAGGACCCAGTATTTTGTAAAGGATTTAAAACATTAGATTCGTGGGTATCCCCTACAAACGTAAACTAACATCTTTCCTCTGAAATTCTATAAAACAGCAGCTACTAATTGAGCATCTTAATGCAAAGCATGGACACAGAATCAAACACAAGAGGTATCATCCCATTTTATAGACAAGACGACCAAGAATTTGACAGGTCATTTAAATAGCTAGCAGATGAGGAATGGATTTGGGACCAAGGCTGAGGCATTAATTCTAGTCCACCCTTTATAAGACTTTCAGGTACTGAATTTCTCGAAATTTACACACTAGGTTTGGGAGGCAGCCCTCAACAGAGAAACCTCTGCCAGACCCAGACCCCTAGGGCACAGCGGAAAATGAGAAACTTAACGTCACCAGAGCAGATTAGAACACAATGACGAGAGACTTGGAAGGGCCGGTTAAAACACAAAGCCGGGAAGGGTACGAATTCCCAGCAAGGTTGGTGGCACGGGTGAGCGAGCGGGAAATCAACTCCGCCTCGCTTCCCTAGCGCGAACTGAGTTTCAGCCCGCCCCATCGTGGGCTCCCCCAACTAGACATCCAGCTTCTGCCCACCTTCTTCCCCACTTTCGTCCCCCACCAGAGCCTGAGACCTAGACGCCAGAGCATGGCGGGACCAACTCGAAGGCCGAAGGCCTAGGCCGCAAGGATACACGTTAAGACGCTGCCCCATGTCCTGGAGCAGATTGGCCGCCTGCTGGCGATAAGAAAGTTCTTTATCTGGGTCCACACCAAATCGACGGGATGGGCTATTTTCCAGCTGTTCTCGAGTGAAATACCACCGTTTGTTGTTGTTCTTCCTGTCTCCCTCCATAGTGCTTCAACCAGAAGGCAGCGGCGGAGGCTGCAAGCACTTCCTAGCGTCACCTAAGAGGCGACCCACATCCGCTGTGCGGGGGCAACTGCGACTTGACGAACTTCCGCTAGGCGTCGACCGCCGGGTTGTGACTCTCTTCCGTAAAGAAAGCAAAAGTCAAAGGACCTGCTTCCGGAGTGCACCTCGCGACACCTCGTAGCCGAGTTAACAGCCAATATGCGACGAGAAAAAACCTTGAGGCGAGGACGCAGGCGCGTCACGTGACCCTTGGGAGGTGGAGTGGGCTTAGAAGTTCTCGCTTAAAAAAAAAAAAAAAAAAAAAAACATGTATCTTCCCGCGAGAAGCGGATTGAGCGTTGGCGCCGGGGGTTAGGCTGTGAGGTCACAATTATAGTGGTATGAGGCGCCCGCCCACGCGCCGCTTGGCGGTTCTTAACGAGAACTTAGTTTGTGACTGCAATGGTGATATAAAATGGGGCAGGTGGACCGGGCGCGGTGGTTCACGTCGGTAATCTCAGCACTTTGGGAGCCCGAAGCGGGCGGATCAGCGGGAGTTCGAGACCAGCCTGGTCAATATGGCGAAACCCCGTCTCTACTGAAAATACAAAATTAGCCCGGCGTGGTGGCGTGAGCCTGTAGTCCCAGCTACTCGGGAAGCTGAGGCAGGAGAATCGCTTGAACCCGGGAGACGGAGGTCGCAGTGAGCCAAGATCGCGCCACTGCACCCCAACCTCCAGCCTGGGTGACAAAGCGAGACTCCGTCTAAAAAATAAATAAATAAAAATGGGGCAGATGAACTTGAAAGTGAAAGTAGGTGAGGCTGTCAGAAACTGAAAAACAGAATCAAATGGTGGGGCGCTTTCGGATATCGGAACATAAAGCAACTAGAAGGCTGTTACATTGTTGGTAGCAATGTAAAATACGACAACCCATTTGGAGAGGTCGCTTTAATGTGTAGCCAAATTCATGAAAACATTCTCACGTTTCGCCGCAGTGATCCAACTTAAAGGAATAAAATGAAATTAATAACATTAAGAGCTTACATGTCCCATGCACAATACTGACTTAACTATACCGTTTCATTTATTCAGCAGAACTCTTAAGAGGTAATTTTTAAGTACGTTTGCTAATGGGTGAACTAAAACTGCCCCTTGAATGTGAAAAGCCTCCACCGCTACCCCTCACTTGCACAGATTAGCAAGTTCCTGCCCTCTGTCAAGATATTTCCCAGCTCCTTTGCCGGGCGCGGTGGCTCACGCCTGTAATCCCAGCAGTTTGGGAGGCCAAGGCGGGCGGATCACCTGAAGTCCGGAGTTCGAGACCAGCCTGGCCAACATGGTGAACCCTCGTCTCTACTGAAAATACAAAAAGTAGCCAAGTGTTGTGGTGCACGCCTGTAATCCCAGCTACTCGGGAGGCTGAGGCAGGAGAATCATTTGAACCCAGGAGGAGGTTGCAGTGAGCCTAAATCTCACCACTGCACTCCAGCTTGGGCGACAGTGCAAGACTCCTTCTCAAAAAAAAACCAAGATATATCCCAGCTCCAGCATCTGGTAACTGTTTGGTGCTGGCAAGATAGTTAACCTCTCTATGCCTCTTTTCTGTGATAATACCTATGTTTTAGATTGTGAAAGGGAGTAAAGATTTAATGAGTAAAAAGTATTTATAATAGTACCCAATACTTAGAAAATATTCAGTAGCCCTTAATGTTATAATATTTGTTACATTGTATTGAAATTGAAGGCAAGAGCAATGCCTTCATTTTTGTATGGCACCTACCTTGTAAAGTCCTGGCCCTAGTAAATAGTCCATAAATCTTTGTCAGATAAATGTGCAAAACACCCACAATACAGAAACTGAGGCTCTGGGAGTTTGCCCTCACTACACCACTAATAAGCGTAGATCTTAAATCTAATTCTTAAATCTAATTCCGTTGGTCTTCCCATTCACGCAATTCCCATTCACTTCCTGCTTTTCTGGAACCACGTTCAGTTTACCTTGATTAAATGTGGGTAATTTTAGATAGATTTGGATAATGTTAGAATCCTGTGTCTTGCTTTGATAATATTTTGGGTTTTGTCATTTCTGGGCATGGGTGACTTTACTATGTTTGATTGTCATTCATTCTCAGACGTGTTTCTTTCCATTTCAGGTCACCTCTGCCATATACTGCCTGTAGTTAGTACTAGCTCCATTTTACCCTGGAGAAATTGAGGTTCAGGAAGATTTAAATGACTTACTTCTGGTTATAAGGTAAAATAACTTAGGATTTCAAACTTCTTCCCTCACAGACTCTTTACTAGTAACAGAATAAACACTTATAAAATAGATTTTTTAGTAGAATAAGCACTTTTTCAGTTATGTAGTCATGTGTGTTTTCTTTTAAACAGCTGTGTTAGTCCATTTTCATGCTGCTGATAAAGACATACCCAAGACTGGGCAATTTACAAAGGAAAGAAGTTTAATGGAGAACTCACAGTTCCACGTGGCTGGGGAAGCCTCACAATCATGGCAGAAGGCAAGGAGCAAGTCACATCTTACCTGGATGACGGCAGGCAAAGAGAGAGCTTGTGTAGGCAAACTCCCATTTTTTTAAAAACCGTCAGATCTCAGGAGACTCATTCACTATTGTGATAACAGTGCAGGAAAGACCTGCCCCATAATTCAGTCACCTCCCACCGGGTTCCTCCTACCATATGTGGAAATTGTGGGAGTTACAACTCAAGATGAGATTTGGGTAGTGACACAGTGCCAAACCATATCATTCTGCCCCGGCCCCTCCCAAATCTGATGTCCTCACATTTCAAAATACATTCATGCCTTCCCCACAGTCCCCCAAAGTCTCAACTCGTTTCAGCATTAACTCAGAAGTCCATAGTCCAAAGTCTCATCCGAGACAAGCAAGTCCCTTCTACTTATTAGCCTGTAAAATCAAAAGCAAGTTAATTACTTCTTAGATACAATGGCGGTACAGGCATTAGGTAAATACAGCCATTCCAAATGGGAGAAATTGGCCAAAACAAAGGGGCTACAGGCCCCATGCAAGTCCAGAATCCAGCAGGGCAGTCAAATCTTAAAGCTCCAAGATGATCTCCTTTGACTCCATGTCTCACATCCAGGTCACACTGATCCAAGAGGTGGGTTCCCATGGTCTTGGGCATCTCCACCCCTGTGGCTTTGCAGGGTACAGCCTCCCTCCCATCTCCCTTTCCAGGCTGGTATTGACTGTTTGTGGCTTTTCCAGGTAAACAGTGCAAGCTGTTAATGGAGCTACCATGCTGGGATCTGGAGGACCATGGCCCTCTTCTCACAGTTCCATGAGGCAGTGGCCCAGTAGGGATTCTGTGTGGGGGCTCCAACCCCACATTTCCCTTCCACACTGCCCTAGTAGAGGTTCTCCATGAGTGCCCTGCCCCTGCAGCAAACTTCTGCCTGGACATCCAGGTGTTTCCATACATCCTCTGAAATCTAGGCAGAGGTTCCCAAACCCCAGTTCTGTGCACTCGCAGGCTCAACACCATGTGGAAGCTGCCAAGGCTTGGGGCTTGCATCTCTGAAATCACAGCCCAAGCTCTGTGTTGGCCCCTTTCAGCCATGACTGGAATGGCTGGGATGCAGGGCACCAACTCCCTAGGCTGCACGCAGCACACACGGGGACCCTGGGCCTGGCCCACGAAACTGTTTTCTCCTAGACCTCTGGGCCTGTGATGGGAGGGGCTGCCATGAAGTCCTCTGACATGCCCTGGAGACATTTTCCCCATTGTCTTGGGTATTAATGTTCAGCTCCTCTTTAGTTATGCAGATTTCCTCAGAAAATGCGTTTTTCTTTTCTATCACATCAGGCTGCAAATTTTTCAAACATTTATGTTCTGCTTCCCTTATAAAACTGAATGCCTTTAACAGCACCCAAGTCACCTCTTGAATGCTTTGCTGGTTAGAAATTTCTTCTGCCAGATACCCTAAATCATCTCTCTAAAGTTCAAAATTCCACAAATCTCTAGGACGGGCAAAATGCTGCCAGTCTGTTTGCTAAAATATAACAAGAGTCACCTTTGCTCCAGTTCCCAGCAAGTTCCTCATATCCATCTGACACCACCTCGGCCTGGACCTTATTGTCTATATCACTATCAGGCTTTTGGTCAAAGCCTTTCAGCAATTCTCTAGGAAGTTTGAAAGTTTCCCACATTTTCCTATCTTCTTCTGAGCCCTCTAAACTGTTCCAACTTCTGCCTGTTACCCAGTTCCAAAGTTGCTTCCACATTTTGTGGTATCTTTTCAGCAACACCCCACTCCTGGCACCAATTTACTGTATTAGTCCATTTTCACACTGCTGATAAGACACACCGGAGGCTGGGCAATTTACAAAGGAAAGAAGTTTAATGGAGAACTCACAATTCCACGTAACTGGGAAGCCTCACAACCGTGGCAGAAGGCAAGCAGGAGCAAGTCACATCTTAAGTGGATGGTGGCAGGCAAAGAGAGAGCTTGTGCAGGCAAACTCTCATTTTTTTAAAACCATCAGATCTCGTGAGATTCATTAACTATCATGATAGCAGTGCAGGAAAGACCTGCCCCATAATTCAATCGCCTTCCACCAGATTCCTCCCATGACATGTGGGAATTGTGGGAGTTACAATTCCAGATGAGATTTGGGTGGGGACACAGAACCAAACCATATCAACAGCCAAGATCATTTCTTCCAGATTCCTCTTGTCCAATTTTCTGACCTGTGCTTGGTTCTCCACTTAATCTGTTGGATTAATGACTCCATATTGAGTTTGCTATCTTGGTTAAGTATGCCACTTTTTAGGGCATATATTACCCTTAAAGAACAATTGACAAAATCTTAAACCAGAGGAATTTTCCTTTTTTACAAAATGTAAATATTACTCCATTTCTTATAAGCCATACCTATAGGGCTACTCCTCCTGTTTACTAGAGACTAGTCTTGTTCTGGGTATAGGATTCTACCATATTTCATGGTGTTTTGGGTTTGTTTGTTTGTTTGTTTTGTTGTTGTTGGACAGAGTTTTGCTCTTGTTGCCCAGGCTGGAGTGCAATGGTGCCATCTTGGCTCACTGCAACCTCCGCCTCCCGGGTTCAAGTGATTATCCTGCCTCAGACTCCTGAGTAGCTGGGATTACAAGCATGTGCCACCATGCTCAGCTAATTTTGTATTTTTAGTAGAGACAGGGTTTCTCCATGTTGGTCAGGCTGGTCTCGAACTCCCCACCTTAGGTGATCCACCTGCCTCAGCCTCCCAAAGTGCTGGGATTACAGGTGTGAGCCACCACGCCTGGCCAGGGTTTTGTTTTTATTATTTTTAAATTTTTATTTTTTCTGTGAAACAGCTTCCGAAGGTCCTAAGAATTTGTGCCCCTCTTTTTGTTTTTAGAGATGGGAGCTTGCTATGTTGCCCAGGCTGGATTCAAACTGCTAGGCTCAAGTGGTCCTCCAACCTCAGCCTCCCAAATATCTAGGACAACAGGCACATGCCACCACGCCCAACTAGATAATAACTTTTAAATAGTGGAACAGGCCGGGCGCGGTGGCTCAAGCCTGTAATCCCAGCACTTTGGGAGGCTGAGACGGGCGGATCACGAGGTCAGGAGATCGAGACCATCCTGGCTAACACAGTGAAACCCCCTCTCTACTAAAAATACAAAAACTAGCCGGGCGAGGTGGCAGGCCGCCCCAGCTACTCGGGAGGCTGAGGCAGGAGAATGGTGTAAACCCGGGAGGCGGAGCTTGCAGTGAGCTGAGATCCGGCCACTGCACTTCAGTCCGGGCGACAGAGCGAGACTCTGCCTCAAAAAAAAAAAAAAAAAAATAGTGGAACAATATGTCAAATTTTTGTGCTAGCAACAATGTAACAATGTAATGGCTTTAGACATGATATGCTTTTTTTTTTTTTTTTTTTTTCCTGAGACATACTCTCGCTCTGTCACCCAGGCTGCAGTGCAGTGGCACAATCTCAGTTCCCTGCAACCTCACTTCCTAGATTCAAGCGATTCTCCTGCCTCAGCCTTCTGAGTAGCTGGCATTACAGGCCTATACCAACACACCCGGCCAATTTTTGTGTTTTTAGTAGAGATGGTGTTTCACCATGTTGCCCAGGGTGGTCTTGAATTCCTGGCCTCAGGTGATCCAACCACCTTGGCCTCCCAAAGTGCAGGGATTACAGGCGTAAGCAGCCATGCCCAGCCAGACATGATACAGGCTTTAAAACTTAATCTGAATTATTAACATTTTCTCTATCACTTTCTTAAGTTCAGACAATCAACTAAATGAATAAATCAAGCTTTGTTTGTAACATTTGCCAATGTTTGTGATATAAATCCTCCCACCATGCTTGATTTCAATATGCCCATATGACATCACTGATCATAAAATTGGGAAAAGAGGCACACACCATCACATAGTATTTTCTCCAGACAGATAAAATAGATAGGGCGTTCCAGTTTTCAGTCTGACAGGTAAAGAGCTTGGAAGTCATCACTCCCATTTTCACAAGAAGGAAAAAGCCAAACAAACTGAAACTTAACAACCCTTCTTAGACCCTTCAGAGAATCGAGGTCCCAGGGCAAACCATCACCCCAAAATCTGGAGAGACATTTGGACTTAAAATAGGTGGAACAGAGAATTATGACTTACTTGGAGGAAAAACTACTACTGGAACCAGCAACTGGTAGAAATACTTATAGGGCAAGTGATTAATTGCTGGAGACTGAACATGGACTAGCTTGAGATTTTTTTTTAAACTCCTAGGGACCCAGTGTTAAGGAGTCCCCCACATTTTTGTAAGTTTTGCTTCCAACAGGGAGAGAGAGAAGTTAGCCATTTTGAAATACACCCAGAGCATTCTATGCTCCTTAACAAAGGCCTGCCTTCAAGGGAAACTGTTGAACAGAGCCTAACCAATGCGGGAGAAGGGATATACCCAACAGAAGCCTCCTCTAAAAATGAGACAGTTGTGAAGGTCACACGTGCAATAAAAGACAGACCTAATAATAGAATTATGGAATTCTTTCCCCATCCACCTTAATAGGGCTCCTGTTTAATAATGGGATTACAACGGAAAAAACTGCAAGGCCCAGAGCCTATTTCAGGAAGAGTCTCTAAGGAAAGTTGAAGACCAAGGGAGGCAAAAACAAGGACACCAGCTATAGCAAACAGTAAACACAACCTAATTCCTAGCCACATAAACACAAAACCTTACCCTTACCCAATACATAATGTCCAACTTAAAACAATTATATGGGATGCTAAAATGTAAACAAAATATATATATACACACACACATTTATATACACACATATACATATATATGTAATCTAGAAAGACAAAGCAAGCCAGAAGCAATGGCTTACGCCTGTAATCCCAGTATTGTGGGAGGCTGAGGTGGGCGGATCACCTGAGGTCAGGAGTTTGAGATCAGCCTGGCCAACATGGCAAAACCCTGTCTCTACTAAAAGTACAAAAATTAGCTAGGCAAGGTGGTGGGCACCTGTAATCCCAGCTACTCAGGGGGCTGAGGCAAAAGAATTGCTTGAACCCAGGAGGCGGAGGTTGCAGTGAGCTGAGATCGTGCCCCTACACTCCAGCCTGGGTGACAGAGTGAGACTCCATCTCAAAAAAGACAAATCAAGCATCAGAACCAGACTCACATATGGCAGAAATTTTGGAATTATCAGAGTGAGATTTTTAAATAACTATTAATATGTTAAGGACGCTAATGGAAAAAGAGGACAACATTCAAAAACAAGGACACCAGCTATAGCAAACAGTAAACACAACCTAATTCCTAGCCATATAAACACAAAACCTATAGATGAAAACTCTATAAAGAATCAAAAGGAAATGCTAGAAATAAAAAAATACTGTAACAGAAATGAAGAATGCCTTTGGTGGGCTCATCAGTAGACTGGACCTGACAAAGGAAAAAAATCAGTGAGCTTGAAAATATGTCAATAGGAAACTTCCCAAACTGAAAAGCAAAGAGAAAAATGAATGAGAAAAGAGTGGAATACCCAGATGCAGTGGAAGTAAACTCATGAGCACAGATAAGAGTAAAATAATCAGGAAGAGATGAGTTGTTAATATTTACTACTTTTATTTTATTTTATTTTATTTTATGACAAGATCTGGCTCTATCGCCAGTCTGGAGTGCAATGGCACAATCTCAGCTCACTGCAACCTCCACCACCTGTAATCCCACCTCAGCCTCCCAAGTAGCTGGGACTACAGTCACATACCACACCTAATTTCTGTAGGTTTTATTTTTTTGTAGAGACGGGGTTTGCCCAGCCTGATTTCAAACTTGTGAGCTCAAAAGATCCATCTGTCTCAGCCTTCTAAAGTGGTGGGATTACAGGTGTGAGACACCATGCCTGGTGTACTACCTTTATTTTTAATATAACTTATTCAATTGTAAGTTTAGTTAATGTAACTTTTAATAATGCCTTGTTTAATAACCACTTCACAAAATTAATGAAAATTTAACAAGCTTTCAAAATTCACTATGGATTGGCACACCACTGCTGAAACAAAGACTCATTGAAAGTATCCTATTCAGATTTCTTTTTTTCCTGAATATAAGACTGAATAACTATTAACATTTAAATACTGGCAGGGCGTGGTGACTCACACCTGTAGTCACAGCACTTTGGGAGGCCAAGGAGGGCAGATCACTTGAGGTCAGCAGTTTGAGACCAGACTGGTCAACTCTGTCTCTAGTAAAAATATAAAAATTAGCCAGGTGTGGTGGCACGCCCCTGTAATCCCAGCTACTCGGAAGGCTGAGGCATGAGAATCTCTTGAAACCCAGGAGGCAGAGGTTGCAGTGAGCCAAGACAACGCCATTGCACTTCAGCCTGGGCAACAGAGGGAGACTCTTAAAAAAAAAAAAAAGATTTAAGTTTCCATTATGTGCTGAACACTGTTCTAAGGAAATATGCATGTATTATCTCATTTGATTCTTGTAACTATCAGATACTGTCATTGCCATTTTTTTTTTTTTTTTTTTTTTTTTTGAGACGGAGTCTCGCTCTGTCGCCCAGGCTGGAGTGCAGTGGCCGGATCTCAGCTCACTGCAAGCTCCGCCTCCTGGGTTCACGCCATTCTCCTGCCTCAGCCTCCCGAGTAGCTGGGACTACAGGCGCCCGCCACCTCGCCCGGCTAGTTTTTTGAATTTTTAGTAGAGACGGGGTTTCACCGGGTTAGCCAGGATGGTCTCGATCTCCTGACCTTGTGATCCGCCCGTCTCGGCCTCCCAAAGTGCTGGGATTACAGGCTTGAGCCACCGCGCCCGGCCCATTTTTTTTATTTAAAATTTAAAATGGAGGCTTAGTTAATCTATTCAAAGCCAGACACCTAGAATATGGCATAACTAAGATATGAGCCCAGGTCAGTGCTCTTTCTACTCACTGCCTTCTGAAGCTTACAGTGGAAGACTAGGTCAAGAAAAGGTATACTGACAGGCCAGGCGCAGTGGCTCACTCCTGTAGTCCCAGCACTTTGGGAGTCTGAGGTGGGTGGATCACGAGGTCAGGAGACCGAGACCATCCTGGCTAACACGGTAAAACCCAGTCTCTACTAAAAATACAAAAAATTAGCAGGGCGTGATGGCGGGCGCCTGTAGTCCCAGCTACTCAGGAGACTAAGGCAGGAGAATGGCGTGAACCTGGGAGGCGGAGCTTGCAGTGAGCCAAGACTGTGCCACTGTACTCCAGCCTGGGCAACAGAGTGAGACTCTGTCTCAAAAAAAAAAAAAAAAAAAAAAAAAAAAAAAAAAAATGGTGTACTGACCATTGATTTCTCCATTTTCCTGAAGTTATTTAGCCCACTCCCACTCCAGCTCCACTGTGAACCTATAAATCCTGTGCCTCATTAGACAAAGGGAGTGTCAGTTGTGGTAATTCTTAGGACATTACCATGGTTACCAGACACAGAGTCCAGTGCCCCAACCTGGACATTCCAGAAGAGGCCAGGGAGGATCTGAGATGGCCTTCTTCAACTTGTATCTATTGGGATATCAAAATTCCTTTCGGAACAAGAAAAGGAACGCAACTGAAGAAACAAGTAAGGGGAATATAGGGTAGAGGGTTAGAAGGGCCATTTCTTTTCCTAGATGCTTCATAGCCACTTCCTAGCTATTTATTTTCCTACCTGGCGTTAGAGATTTATCCTCCGAGACCAACAGTTACGCTAGTTAAAATTGTGGAATAGGGCCAGGCGTGGTGGCTCACACCTGTAATCCCAGCACTTTGGGAGGCCGAGGTGGGTGAATCACAAGGTCAGGAGTTCGAGACCAGCCTGGCCAACATGGTGAAAGTCCATCTCTACTAAAAATACAAAAATTGGCTGGGCACGGTGGCGCGTGCCTGTAATCCCAGCTACTCAGGAGGCTGAGGCAGGAGAACCGCTTGAACCCAGGAGGTGGAGGTTGCAGTGAGCTGAGGTCGTGCCATTGCCTTCCAACCTGGGTGACAGAGCGAGGCTCTGTCTCAAAAAAAAAAAAAAAAAATTGTGGAATAGGGACAATGTCCTTTCAGATTTGCTCTCCTGTCATTTAATATCTTTATTAAGACACACAATTTGGGCCAGGTGTGGTGGCTCACATGCAATCCCAGCACTTCGGGAGGCTAAGCATTGCTTGAGTCTGGGAGTTCGAGACCAGCCTGGGTAACATAGTGAGACCACATCTCTACGAAAAGTTACACAAATTAGCTGGGTGTGGCAGTGCATGCCTGTGGTCCTAGCTACTTGGGAGGCTGAAGTAGGAGAATCACTTGAGCCCAGGAGGTCAAGGATGAAGTGAGCCATGATCACACCACTGTACTCCAGCCTGGGCAACAGAGTGAAACCATCTCAAAAAAAAAAAAGACACATAATTTGTTCAACCAAATAAGTATATTCTTAGTCATTCATTTGCTCATTTAACCAACATTTGTTAAGCACCAGGCTTTATGTTCCAGGGATTATGTTGGTGACTAGGGTTAAGACCTCTGCTATAAAGCGACTATCTGATGAGAAAGATAAGTATGCAAACAAAAATTGCAATATGTTGTATGATTACATTAAATATGGAATGTTCTAGAGCCACTAAGAAGGAAGTACCTGATACTATTGGATTTGGAATAAGAACAGGGGGTGGAGGGTGGGGGAATCCTTCAGAGAAGACTTCACACAGGAAATGCTTCCAGAACCCGGTGTTAAAGGATGATTGGAGTTCACTACAAAGAAGGGGATATAGCACAGACGAAGGAGCAGAGACCTAAGAGAGAACCATATTAAGTGAATTCCAAGTTCGTGGGTACAGATAAAGGGCAAAGTGGAGAGGTGCAGAGACCTAAGAGAGAACTATATTAAGTGAATTCCAAGTTTGTGGGTACAGATAAAGGGTAAAATGGAGAGGTGCTGGGAGGCAGACATTGAAAACTAGGAAGGGGCCAGATAATTGAAGATGCTGTTAGCCATGCTAAGCATTTTAACTTTATAGAGAGCCATTGAATTTTTAGTAAGCAGTGAGCAGATCTATATTAGATTCAAAATGCCTAGCCATGCCTCACACATAATAGAGGTTTCATAAATACTTGTAGGGTGAATGGATGAATAAGTAAGTTTGAATAACTATAAAACAGGAAGCTAGGGGAGGCTTTACAGGAGATATAACAATTGATTTCATCTTAAAAGATGAATTGTTGCCGGGTGCAGCAGCTCACGCCTGTAATCCCAGCACTTTGAGAGGCTGAAGCGGGCAGATCATGAAGTCAAGCGATCGAGACCATCCTGGCCAACATGATGAAACCCCGTCTCTACTAAAAATACAAAAAAAATGAGCTGGGCATGGTGGCACACGCCTGTAATCCCAGCTACCTGGGAGGCTGAGGCAGGAGAATCGCTTGAACCCAGGAGGCGGAGGTTGCAGTGAGCCGAAATCGCACCACTGCACTTCAGCCTGGCAACAGAGCCAGACTCCATCTCAAAAAAAAAAAAAAAAAAAAAAAAAAAAGATGAATTGTTTAAAAGCACAGATATGAAGGAGAAGAGTATTCCAGGTAGAATGGAGGACACATGTGAAGGAAATTAAGTTTAGGTGAGTGCTGAAGCAAAAGCTGTATTGGGGTGGGGGAAAAGGGACTGGGAAAGTATAAAAGCACAAAGTTAAGATTGTGGGCCGGGCACAGTGGCTGACGCCTGTAATCCCAGCACTTTGAGAGGCTGAGGCAGGCAGATCATGAGGTCAGGAGTTCAAGAGCAGCCTAACCAACATAGCGAAACCCCGTCTCTACTAAAAATACAAAAATTAGCCGGGTGTAGTGGCATGCGCCTGTAGTCCCAGCTACTCGGGAGGCTAAGGCAGGAGAATCACTGGAATCAGGGAGGCAGAGGTTGCTGTGAGCCGAGATCGCGCCATTGCACTCCAGCCTGGGTGACAGAGCAAGACTCTGTATGAAAAAAATAATAAGATTGTAAAGAACGATCTTACATAGGCCTCTATTGGTCACTGTCTGTCCTCTGCAATTCCATCAAAGAAGTTCTGTTTTACTATCCAGCTTCCAGGTAAGATTTGTACGAAGGGTACCCCTGATGGACCTTAGAGACTCCTTAATATCCTTATACCAATTCTTCCCCTTCCTACCCCAACTGGGTCCCAGCATTATGCCATGGGACTGTTTTTATCTCCAAATAAAGAGGAGCTCTTCTCTACCCTCTTTCAGAAAAACAAACTCTTTGGGAAACCTACAAATTTCCCTTTTTCCAGGCCAAGACTAAGTCTCTCCTGGCTGCTCCAATCCTACCTACTCCAACTAGATAGAATTCCCTCACCATGAAAAAACTGAGTATACAGCTGACCAGTTGTCCTACCCAGTTAGCTACTTAAGCACAGTTGAACAAGACTTATTACTGATCCAAAGAGGCCTGGGCATCATTTCTTTATAGGCTAGACAAAGTGGAAGATTTTACTTTATAAAAACCAGAGCCCTCTATGGGATGATAGAGAAGTATCCTGAATATATCATCTGCTATCTAAGTTTTCTCATTCTGGTGGCAGAAAATCAGAGGCAGGAGGCTTGGCCAAACCCGTGGAATGTCAGGTTAGAGGGAAGATTGAACATCAAATATGCCACCCCTACTCCGTGTTCACTTCCCCTCCACCCCAATTTTACACCCTCCAGTTACTCTCTCAAAATATGGACTTCAACCTGCCTGTTTCTAATTAATCCATGTTTTTGTTGGCTCCGGCACTTTATAATAAACAACTACTTATTATGCAGTATACTAGGCACTGTACTAAGCACGCTACATGCTTAATTTCATTTAATACTCTAACATTCCTGTGAGGTAGGTATTACTGTTCCCTTTTTATCAGTAAGAAAACTGAGGCTCAGGCCGGGCACCGTGGCTCACGCCTGTAATCCCAGCACTTTGGGAGGGCAAGGCGGGTGGATTACCTGAGGTCAGGAGTTCGAGACTAGTTCAAAACACAGCAATCTGTCAGTTCCATTTTTTCCCAAACTGCCTATCCTACTGTAGTCTAGACTGTTCTTTCTCAAATCCGGTTGCATAACTATTGTCCTGGGACTTGCTTTTGCCTCTCTCCAAGGTAGTATTCACTGTTTCCTGGATCCCATGTTTTTTTTCTTGGCTTACTCCCTCCGTTTCCTGCAATATGCCAGGAAGTTTTATAAGAATGCATAGGAGGTATATTTATGAGTCCAGAATGGCTTTATTCTATACCCTCACACTTGATTGACAGTTTTTCAAGATAGGAAATTCTAGGTTGAAAATCATTTTCTGAAAATTTTGAAGCTGTTTTTATTGTCCTCTAGCTTACAGTTATATTACTTTGTATGTAACTAATTTCTTTCTTTCTGGAAGTTTTTTTTGTTTTTGCTTTTTCTGAGATAGGGTCGCCCATGCTGGAGTGCAGTGGCACAATCTTGGCTCACTGTGCTCAATCTCTGCTTCCTGTGCTCAAGCGATCATCCCACCTCAGCCTCCTTAGTAGCTGGAACTACAGGCACACACCTGGCTAACTTTTTATATTTTTTGTAGAGATGGGGTCTTTCCATGTTGCCCATGCTGGTCTCAAACTCCTGCAATCAAGCAATCCACTTGCCTCAGCCTCCCAAAGTGCTAGGATTACAGGTGTGAGCCACTTTGCCCAGCCTCTGGAAACTTTTGATTTTCTTTCTGTTCTGTAGTATTCTGATATTTCAAAATGATGAAATTTATTGTAAGTCTTTTCTCATTCATTGTTTTGAATACTCCATGAGCTCTTTCATTCTGGAAATTTATGCTTTCCATTTCTGAGAAATTTTATTTTAATTTTTAATTTATTGTTTTCTTTCTTCTTTTTTAAACTACCATTTGTCAGTTATAAAGTCTCCCAAATTGATCTTCTAACATTAATCTTGATATTATTATTATTATTAATTACTATTTTTGAGACAGGGTCTTGCTCTGTCACCCAGGCTGGAGTGCAGTAGAACAATCATGGCTTACTGCAGCCTCAACCTCCCAGGCTCAAGCAATGCTCCCAGCTCAGCCTCCCTGAGTAGCTGGGACTACAGGTGCAGGCTACAATGCCTGGCTAATTTTTGTATTTTTTAGTAGAAATGGAGTCTCCCTGTGTTGCCCAGGATGATCTGGAACTCCTAAGCTCAAGCAATCTGCCCACTTTGGCCTCCCAAAGTGCTGGGATTACAGGCGTGAGCCACCACGTCTGGCTTAATTTTCTTTATCATCATTATTATTATTACTATTTATTCTTTGGAAGGCTTCCTTAATTTTATCTTGCAACCTCGTGTTAATTAGCTATTGCTGTATAACATACTACCCTAAAATATGCAGGTTTATAATAGCAAATATTATTTTACAGTTTCTGTTAATCCAGAAGCAACTTATCTAGATAATTCTGGCTCAGGATCTCTCACATGGTTGCAGACAGGATGTCAGCAGGGGCTGTAGCCATATAATGGGTTGGAGATTGGGTGGGAGCTGAAGGAGCCATTTCCAGGATATCTGGTGACCTCAGTTTCTCTGTGGGTATTGACAAGACACCCCAGTTTCTCGCCATATGGGCCTCTCCATAAGCAGTTTGAGTATTCTTACATGGCACTTAACTTTCTTCAGAGCAAGTGATCAGAAAGAAGGAAGGGAGCCAAAATGCATTTTTATGACTTAGTCTCAGAAGTGACTGTCACTTTACCTTTTCTATTTGTTAGAAGAGAATTACTAAATCCAGCCCATACCCAAGGGAAGCAGAAGCTCTACTTCTTGAGGGGAGGTTTATCAAAGGATTTGTGGAAATGTGTGAAAACCAGCACACCTTCATATCAGAACTTTTTTTTTTCTGCTTTTTTTCTTCATGCAGTAGATAAGAACATTTTATATTGGTTATTATATTATATTTTAATTCCCAAGGACCATTTTTGGTCCTCTGATTTTCCTTTTTTACATTTTCTCTCTTTTGTCCATGAATGTATACTTTATTTGAAGTTCTTTTCCTTGCATCGACCCTTTTTCCCTCTGAGCCCTTTTTCCTAGGAGTTTATTTTGGTATCTTGTTTTTCTCAATGATTACTCTCCTCAGATAACTAGTGATCCTTGGCTTTCCATTCTGATTTAAGAGTAAGAAACAAAAAAAGCTAACTAGAAACTGATGGAGGGAGTTGTCCATTATGGGCTTCATTCCAGAGCTTTCCTCTGGCTCTCTACAATTTCTCTGGGGAAGAATCTTATTATTCCTTCTCTGGGTATTGGTTATATGCTTATCTACTAGCATGCTGGGGCTAGGACAGAAGAAGGTATTGAGGGTCTTAATTTTGAGGATCCTGACTTTTTTAACTTAATCACCAGATTTTCTGTCCTACACCTGTGCCAGCTATATTAGTCGGTTCTCACATTCCTTTAAAGAATTACCTGAGACTGAGTAATTATAAAAAAAAAAAGAGAGAGAGAGAGATTTAATTGTCTCCATTCTACAGGCTGTACAAGAAGCATGGCAGGGGAAGCCTCAGGAAACCTACAATCATGGTGGAAGGCGAAGGGGAAGCAGGCATGTTCTACGTGGCTGGAGTAGGAGAAAAAGAGAAGAGAGAAGGGGTGGGTGGTTGGTGCTATACACTTTCAAACAACTAGATCTTGTGAGAACTCACTCACTATCACGAGAACAGCAAGGGGGAAATCCGACCCCATGATCTAATCACCTTCCACCAGGTCCCTCCTCCAACACTGGAGATTACAATTCGATAGGAGGTTTGGGTAGGGACATAAATCCAAACCATATTACCAGCCTTCACAGTGAATCCTGTCCAGGGGTGCAAGGCCTCCTAGATTCAGGTCCTCTAGAGAAATCTTACATTCCATTTTCAGGGCAGGGTAGTTTGCCTGGTTTAGCCAGATGCTCTGACAGTTTCAGTGACTCCCTTCCTGTTCTCAAGCCTATTCCCTACTCCTACCATCTGTGGTACCCATTACACTCTAAGTTTTGGGCCTCTCAGATGAATTAGCTCAATTCTAGATGTATTCTCCACTACAGAAACTTAGGTAACAACATTATTTACTGTGTTAGGTTAATTGCCACCCCTCTGTCCACTTTGCATTTTCCAAAAGGTATTTCTACTGAAATATCTCATATGCTCTTATATCCTTGCCCACTGTTTTTGCCCTTGAAGATTAATATTATTGCGATTATGATGGTGACGATGTCATTTTAGCAAATTTAGGAGGAAATAAATAAATAATAAATAATAAAGCCAATAAGGTCAATCTACCATTTTTTAAAACTTTTCTTGCTGGCCGGGCGCGGTGGCTCAAGCCTGTAATCCCAGCACTTTGGGAGGCCGAGACGGGTGGATCACGAGGTCAGGAGATCGAGACCATCCTGGGTAACACGGTGAAACCTCGTCTCTACTAAAAATACAAAAAACTAGCCGGGCGAGGTGGTGGGTGCCTGTAGTCCCAGCTACTCGGGAGGCTGAGCCAGAAGAATGGCGTAAACCCGGGAGGCGGAGCTTGCAGTGAGCTGAGATCTGGCCACTGCACTCCAGCCTGGGCGACAGAGCCAGACTCCGTCTCAAAAAAAAAAAAAAAAAAAAAAAACTTTTCTTGCTAATGTAACTTCAAAATTATAGAAAACGTGTAAGACTTGTAGAAAGAATTTCTCTACACCCTTTACCCAAGTTAACTCATTGTTAATTTTGCCACTCTGTTTTTTGCTTTGTCTCTACTATAGTATCTACTTTATCTCAGATAGTTGAGAATATTACATCTCTTTCCCTTTAAATAATAAGCTTATATCTCCCAACAACAACTCACCATATAAGTATCAAATTCAGCAAATCTTAGCACTTACACAATGCTGTTATATAATTACCTAGAGTGCATTTCTCAGTTTTGCCAATTGTTTCATAAATGTCTTTTTTTTTTTTTTTGAGATGGTGTCTCACTGTCGCTGAGGCTGGAGTACAGTGGCGTGATCTCAACTCACTGCAAGCTCTGCCTCCCGAGTTCAGGCCATTCTCCTGCCTCAGCCTCCAGAGTAGCTGGGACTACAGGTGCCCGCCAGCACGTCTGGCTAATTTTTTGTATTTTTAGTACAGACGGGGGTTTCACTGTGTTAGCCAGGATGGTCTCGATCTCCTGACCTCGTGATCTGCACACCTTGGCCTCCCAAAGTGCTGCGATTACAGGCGTGAGCCACTGCGCCCCGCCTTTTTTTTTTGTTTTTTTTAGACAAGGTCTTACTCTGTCTCCCAGGCTTCAGTACAGTGAGGTGATCATGGTTTACTGCAGCCTTAAGCTCCTGGGCTCAAGTGATTCTCCCACCTCAGACTCCCAAAGTGCTGGAATTATAGGCATGAGCCATCACACCTGGGCAACTTTTTTTTTTTTTTTTTAAGAGAGGAGGTCCCAGCCTGGCCAACATGGTGAAACCTAGTCTCTGCTAAAAATACAAAAATTAGCCAGGCATGGTGGCAGGTGCCTCTAATGCTAGCTACTCAGGAGGATGACTTGGGAGGATTGCTTGAACCTGGGAGATGGAGGTTGCCGTGAGCCAAGATCACGCCATTGCACTCCAGCCTGGGTGACAGAGACTCCATCTTAAAAATTAAAAATAAAAGAGATGAGGTCTCGCTATGTTGCCCAGACTGTCCATTAATGTCTTTTGGAGCAAAATTTTTCCTTCCAGGGTCCAGTTAAGGATCAGCCATTGCATTTAGTGAGCATGTCTCTTTAGTCTTCTTTAATCTGGAATAGTTCCTTCACCTTCGTTTCATGATGATACTGCCTTTTTTTTTTTTTTTTTTTTTTTTTTTTTTTTTTTTTTTTGAGACGGAGTTTTGCTCTTGTTGCCCAGGCTGGAGTGCAGTGGCTCACCGCAATCTCCGCCGTCCAGGTTCAAGCGATTCTCCTGCCTTAGCCTCCCAAGTAGCTAGAATTACAGGCATGCGCCACCCGGCCCAGCTAATTTGGTATTTTTAGTAGAGACGGGGTTTCTCCATGTTGCTCAGGCTGGTCTCGAACTCCCAACCTCAGGTGATCCACCCACCTCTGCTTCCCAAAGTGCTGGGATTAGACGCCTGGCTAGTATTGACATTTTTGTAATAGTATAGGCAAGACATTGTGTAGAATATTCCATAATTTGGATTTTTCTGATGTTTCTCATGATTAGATTGAGTTTAAACATCTTTGGCAGGAATAAGTGACATTATGTCCTCAGTACATCATATCGGGAGGCTCATGATGTCATTTTGTCCCATTACTGGTAATGTGAACTTTGACCACTTAAGGTGTTGGTTTTCTTCACTGTCAAGTTACCATTCTTCTTTTGTAACCAATAATTTCTGGTAAGATTCTTTGGAAAAATGCTAGTATCCTATTCTTTTTTTTTTTTTTTTTTTTTTTTTGACAAGGTGTCACTCTGTTGCTCAGGCTTGAGTGCAGTGGCACAATCACAGCTCACTGCAGCCTTGACCTCCCAGACTTAAGCAATTTTCCAACCTCAGCCTCCCAAGTAGCTGGGACTACAGATGCCCACCACCACACACAGCCAATTGTTTTCATTTCTAGTAGAAGGTCTACTAGACCTGGGCTATGTTGCCCAGGCTATTCTCAAATTCCTGCGCTCAAGCGATTCTCCCGCCCCAACCTCCCTAAGTGGTGGAATTACAGGCATGAGCCATTGCACCTAGTCAACTATCCTATTCTTCATCAGATTTTCACCCACTAATTTTAGTATCGATTGATGGTTTTGTGTGAATCTGTTGTTTCTGTAATAATTGCAAAATTGTGATTTTCTAACTCCAATCCATTTTAACTCAAAGTTTACTACAATTAAAAGAAATTTTTTTTGTAGACACAGGGTCTCACTTGTTGCCCAGGTTGGTCTCGAGCCCCTGGCCTCAAGCAATCCTTCTGCCTGGGCCCCCCAAAGCACATATTACAGGCATGAGCCACCTCACCTAGCCCCCAGCTTTTAAATGACCCACCTTTTTTGAGTTTTTCCAAAACATTCAGCTTCATTTTCCTTTTCTTTTTTTTCTGTTTTTTGTTTGTTTGTTTGTTTTGTTTTTTTGAGACAGAGTCTCGCTCTGTTGCCGAGGCTGCAGTGCAATAGCACAATCTCGGCTCACTGCAACCTCCGCCTCCCGGGTTCAAGCGATTCTCCTGCCTCAGCCTCCCGAGTAGCTGGGATAACAGGTGCCTGCCACCTGTTATCCAAATATTTGAACTGATGGAGAATATGTGTGGAGAAAAAGGGCTGTGGCTTTTATTTATTTTATATTTATTTTTATTTTTTTTAGATGGAATTTCGCTCTTGTTGCCCAAGCTGGAGTGCAATGGCACGATCTCGGCTCAATGCAACCTCCACCTCCCAGGTTCAAGTGATCCTCCTGCCTCAGCCTCCCAAGTAGCTGGGATTACAGACATGTGCCACCATGCCTGGCCCCATCTTTTTATTCTTAATTTACGAAGGAGTATAACCTCTGCCTCCAGGGCTCAAGCAATTTTGTGCCTTAGCCTCCCAAGTAGCTAGGATTACAGGCCTGTGCCCCCACACCAGGCTAATTTTTGTATTTTTAGTAGAGGTGGGGTTTCTCCATGTTGGTCAGACTGGTCTTGAACTCCCGACCTTGTGATCTGCCCGCCTCGGCCTCCCAAGGTGCTGGGATTACAGGCATTAGCCACCGTGCCCGGCCTCAGCTTCATTTTTATAAAAGCCACTGCCGGCCAGGCGCGGTGGCTCAAGCCTGTAATCCCAGCACTTTGGGAGGCCGAGACGGGCGGATCACGAGGTGAGGAGATCAAGACCATCCTGGCTAACACGGTGAAACCCCGTCTCTACTAAAAAATACAAAAAACTAGCCAGGCGAGGTGGTGGGCGCCTGAAGTCCCAGCTACTTGGGAGGCTGAGGCAGGAGAATGGCGTGAACCCGGGAGGCGGAGCTTGCAGTGAGCTGAGATCCGGCCAAGGCTGCACTCCAGCCTGGGGGACGGTGCGAGACTCCATCTCAAAAAAAAAAAAAAAAGAATAAAAAGATGTTTCTCAGCGTAATACACACCTCCCACCTCACATCATACACAAAAATAAATTCCCGAGGCTGAGGCAGGCGGATCATTTGAGGTCAGGAGTTCGAGACCAGCCTGACCAACATGGTGAAACCCCGTCTCTACTAAAAATACAAAAAAATTAGCTGGGCTTCGTGGTGCATGCCTACAGCCCAGCTACTTGGGAGGCTGAGGCCGGAGAATCACTTGAACCCAGGAGGCGGATATTGCAGTGAGCCAAGATCGCACCTCCCAGACTGGGTGGCAGAGCAGGACTTTGTCTCAATCAATCAATCTATTTCAGATGAATTAGAGAGTTCAATAAATAAAACTACAGAAATATTAGAAGAAAACATAGAGTATTTGTATATTCTTAGCAGGGTTTTGCAAATCTTTCTTTATTGGACATTAAGCCCAGAAGCCTAAAAGAAAATATTGACAATTTTTACTAAAAAATAATTTAATTGTGTATCAAAAGACATCATAAACTTAAAATCAAGAGAGAGACTGAGTGAAAATATTTGTCATATATAGATGGGTGTATATCTACATGCACATATACACACATATATAAACGCATACATACTTCCATGTTCATATGTATAAATCATGTATGCAATAATATTGAAACTATATGAAAAGCTTCTAAGTAAAGCACCAAGCCAGACTCCCCCTCTAATCCAACATCAAATATTTATTTATTGGGAATTGATTGTGCCAGCCACTGTGTAAGACACTAGAAATATAACAGTGATTAACACAGGCAATAAAACTAGTAAATAAATAAACAAGATACAAATTGTGCCGAGTGCTGGGGAGAAAATAAAGGGGCAATGCAATAGAACCGAAGTCCTAAAGTGCTGGCCTGGATGCCAGATGTAGCCTGATGCCATGCTCAGTTTGCAGAGTGCTTTTTAAAAACAAATGTAGACCAACATCTAAAAATCCAGAGATTTCATGTAAAACCAACATTTCTGACTTCTCTTTAAAAATTAGATTTGGGGGCCGGGCACAATGGCTTACACCTGTAATCCAAGCACTTTGGGAGGCCAAGGCGGGTGGATCATCTGAGGTCAGGAGTTTAAGACCAGCCTGGCCAACATGGTGAAACCTGTCTCTACTAAAAACACAAAAATTAGCTGGGCATGGTGGCACATGCCTGTAATCCCAGCTACTCGGGAGACTGAGGCAGGAGAATCACTTGAACCCGGGAGGCAGAGGTTGCAGTGAGCCGACATTGTGTCCCTGCACTTTAGCCTGGGCAACAAAGTGAGACTCCGTCTCAAAAAAAAAAAAAAAAAAAAAAAATTAGATTTGGCCACACTGGCCCTAAACTGTGGCTGTAAATGACAACAAACAGGTAGAATAAAGTAGCAGCTTCCCCCTGCAGATGGTACGGGTTTCTTACCCAGCTTGCTTTACTCATAAGCATTATCTGCCTGGCCCTTATGGACAACTGAATTTGAAGATGCCATAATGAAGAGTAACTTGGAGAGGCACACTTTATTTTATTTTGTTTTTTTAACTTTTACTTTATTTCATTTTTTTGAGAGGCAGCGTCTCCTTTTGTTGCCCAGGCTGGTCTTAAACTGGGCTCAAGTGATCCTCCTGCCTCAGCCTCCCAAAATGCTGAGATTACAGGCATGAGCCACCATGCCCAACAAGAGACCCTCTTTAGACAGATAATTCAATGAAGTAATGTTTGAGCAACAGCCTGAAGAATGAGAAGCTTGTCATGTATAGAGCTAAGCCTAGGGCTTCATCTTCATAAAAACAGATTGAAAATCGAGAAAAAATTCAAAGCCAAAACTGTAGTAGGGTACCTTCACCTCCCACTTTGATCAGATTGCTTTCATTGCATCCCAGCCCTGAAATTCATCTCCCAGTTCTGACAGCCTTTTTAATAGTGCAAACCCTAACATAGCTATGCACTGTGCCCATCATCCATGACCTCATAACAAAAGGAACCATAGAATAGTATTTCTGATGCCACAATCCCTTTTCACAAAGACATTCAGGCAACTTGGCTACCCTCCGCCAAGTTTGGCTTCAACCATATCATCCAATCTTCCACCTGAAAATTGCATTCAATAGTAATTTTCTTCTATTTAGTACTTTCTTGAAGCCACTTGAATTGCCCCAGAGTTGAAGTCTGTGCCCACATGGCCAAGCTGTGAGACACATAGGCTGACCTCTAGGAGTTCATTATAAGGCCATGAAAAGTGTGCTTCAGAGAAACCTGTCGAGACAAAGGTGACTTTATTTAGCTTTTATCTAGGATGTTTAGTCTTCCTAGAGTGATGAGTACCATAACCACAGATGTCAAGTGGGAACTCAGGGCAGCCTGACAATCCTATCATATTCCCCCAGTCACTCTCCCAATCCTCAAGTCAACTATTTCACATCCCCTCCTTGGAGATCTAAAGCCCCTCTCCCATCCTCACTCTGAGCTAACTTCCTTGCTCCTTATTTCACTAAGAAAATTAGAAGGAATCAAAGACTTTCCATCATCACATCTAACATTCCACTCCATTCCCTCTGGTTCAATGAATGAACTGATTCCATTTGTGTACTGGAGCCCATCCCTTCTCAGCTACTATAGGATTTTGCTCCTAAAACTATCACCTTCTCCCTCAGGATTCTCCTTCTTCCCAGATCATTTCCGTCAGTATACAAATATGCTATCATCTCTTCCATCTGGCAGGGGAAGGGCAAGGGAAGAAACCTCCCTTGGCCACGTGGTCTCCTCGAGCTATTGCCCTCATTTCTTTTTCAACCCTCCTCTCCCCACTACCATCTGGATTATATCAAAATTCCTGGAAAGAGAAGTTTACACTCGCAGTCTAGGGGAAAAAAAAAAAAGGCATGCCAATTGCCCTTGCTTTAAATCCATGATCACCAAACTCAGTGGGTCTTGTTGTGGTGATTATTGCTGCCCAGAAGTCAAGCTACATTTCCTTGTTCCATTCACTCTCCTCATCTCCTGGAGGCCTTTTCCTACCTTCTCCTGTTTCTTCAAACCTCCAACACCTTCTCCCCCCATCCTCATTCTCATATAATGAGTTGCCTTCCATTTCAAAGAGAAAACAGAAGCAATTGGTAGATAATTTCCATAAGCTATCACAAACCACATCTATCCATCTACCTGCATCTGTGCCCATATATCTCCTATTATCATGAATGAATGGCCCACACACCTATTAAGACAAACCCCCTCCACTTTTGACCAGATCCCATTTCTTTTTGCCTTCTCCAAAACACCACTCCAATAATTCTTCTCACTCTTTTTTTTTTTTGAGACGGAGTCTCGCTCTGTCGCCCGGCTGGACTGCAGTGGCCGGATCTCAGCTCACTGCAAGCTCCGCCTCCCGGGTTTACGCCATTCTCCTGCCTCAGCCTCCCGAGTAGCTGGGACTACAGGCGCCCGCCACCTCGCCCGGCTAGCTTTTTGTATTTTTTAGTAGAGACGGGGTTTCACCGTGTTAGCCAGGATAGTCTCGAACTCCTGACCTCGTGATCCGCCCGTCTCGGCCTCCCAAAGTGCTGGGATTACAGGCGTGAGCCACCGCGCCCGGCCTCTCACTCTTGTATTAATTTGTCCATCTATAATTTCCTCTTCTGGCTGAGACCAGTGGCTCACACCTGTAATCCCAGAACTTTGGGAGGCCGAGGCAGGTGGATCACTTGAGGCCAGGAGTTCAAGACCAACCTGACCAACATGGTGAAAACCCATCTCTACTAAAAATACAAAAATTGGCCGGGCGCGGTGGCTCAAGCCTGTAATCCCAGCACTTTGGGAGGCCGAGACGGGCGGATCACGAGGTCAGGAGATCAAGACCATCCTGGCTAACATGGTGAAACCCCGTCTCTACTAAAAAAATACAAAAAACTAGCTGGGCGAAGTGGCGGGCGCCTGTAGTCCCAGCTACTTGGGAGGCTGAGGCAGGAGAATGGCGTGAACCCGGGAGGCGGAGCTTGCAGTGAGCCGAGATTGCGCCACTGCACTCCAGTCTGGGCGACAGAGCAAGACTCCGCCTCAAAAAAAAAAAAACAAAAACAAAAATTAGCCAGGCGTGGTGGTGCACACCTGTAGTGCCAGCTACTTGGGAGTCTGAGGCAGAAGAATCACTTGAACCTGGGAGGCAGAGGCTGCAGTGGACCGAGATCGTGCCACTGCACTCCAGTCTGGGCGACAGAGCAAGACTCAGTCCCCCCCCCGCCAAAAAAATATATTTCTTCTTCCATCTTAAAACCCCACATTTCCTATTTCCCTGCTCCCAGTAGAGCAAAATTCCTCATAAGAGTTGTCTGTTTGGGCCAGGCACGGTGGCTCATGCCTGTAATCCCAACACTTTGGGAGGCCAAGGCGGGCAGATCACCTGAGGTCAGAAGTTCAAGACCAATCTGACCAAAATGGGAAACTCTGTCTCTACTAAAAATACAAAATTAGCCAGGCATGGTGGCACATGCCTGTAATCCCAGCTACTCAGGGGGCTGAGGCAGGAGAATCGCTTGAACCCGGGAGGCAGAGGTTTTGGTGAGCCAAGATTGTGCCATTGCACTGCAGCCTGGGCAACAAGAGCGAAACTCGGTCTCAAAAAAAAAAAAAAAAAAAAAAAAAAAAAAAAGTTGCCTGTTTTTTCTATCTCTGGTTCTTCTTCTTAATTCTTTTTTTTCCTTTTTTAAATTTTTGCAACAGAGTCTTGCTCTGTTGCAGCCTGGAGCGTAGTGGCGTGATCTTGGCTCACTGCAAGCTCCGCCTCCCAGGTTCACGCCATTCTCCTGCCTCAGCCTCCTGAGTAGCTGGGACTACAGGCGCCCGCCACCATGCCTGGCTAACTTTTTGTATTTTTAGTAAAGAAGGGGTTTCACCATGTTAGCCAGGATGGTCTCGATCTCCTGACCTCGTGATCCACCCGCCTTGGCCTCCCAAAGTGCTGGGATTACAGGCGTGAGCCATTGCACCCGGCCTGTCTCTGGTTCTTCTGCCATTCTCTCTTGAGCCCACACCAACCCAGGCTCTTGCCATCACCACACCATTAAAACTGCTCCAGGCTGGAGTGCAGTGGCCGGATCTCAGCTCACTGCAAGCTCCGCCTCCCGGGTTTACGCCATTCTCCTGCCTCAGCCTCCGGAGTAGCTGGGACTACAGGCGCCTGCCACCTCGCCCGGCTAGTTTTTTTTGTAGTTTTTAGTAGAGACAGGGTTTCACCGTGTTAGCCAGGATGGTCTTGATCTCCTGACCTCGTGATCCGCCCGTCTCGGCCTCCCAAAGTGCTGGGATTACAGGCTTGAGCCACCGCACCCGGCCCATGCCTCATATTTTCTATTACCTCAGAACTGGTTTGGGAAATTCACGTGGGGCAGGGAGATTATGGGTAAAATACAGCATTCTCTTCATCTCCTAGCAAGCCCACATCTACCTTGCTTACCCTGGTCTTTCTCATCCCAAATTCTATGTCCATCAATTCAGGGAACCCACGGTTCCTGAATCTCTACTCACCCTTTTCCACAAGCTAAACAATCTTGAAAGACTCTCATTTGTCTCCAGAATGGTTCCTGGTCCCAGTTTCTTTCTGGTTGATTTCACCTTGTTAATACATTCACTCAAACTGCTTGACACCTTTCTGTCCATCTGGTTTTAGCACTTCAACCACTCCGTGGTTCGAATCAGCCACATTCCTTGCCTGGTCCCTTAGCTAGGCCTTTAACAGCAACTATAAAAATGAACCTATTAATATTCACACTTTTCATTCTTAACACTCCTACTATCATGATATTTTTAAGTCATTCACAATTCTTCCTTGAAGAACGATAGGCTTTTTTTTCCCTCCTAGTAGGTGTGAGTGTATTAACATTCAACTCAAAAGGGCCCACTCAAGCTTTCCTTATTATAGTCATAATGAAAACTCAGAGGTGAGTCAACACGTGTAATCAAACATTCTGCCAGTTCCTGCCTCCTTCCTACGTTTTCCTCCTGATAAAGAATCAAAATAGAAAGACCAAAGAGGAAAATGGGTGTGGGGAACATACTTTGGTCTATCCTTGACTTCAGAAACTCAGTTTAAGCCAGGTGCAGTGGCTCATACCTGTAATCCCAGCACTTTGGGAGGCTGAGGCAAAAGGATCGCTTGAGCCCAGGGGTTTGAGACCAGCCTGGGCAACACACTGGGACCTTGTCTCTACCAAAAATTAGCCAGGTGTGTTGGCACATGCCTGTAGTCCCAGGTAGTTGGGAGGCTGAGGTGGGAGGATCACTTGAACCCAGGAGGTTGAGGCTGCAGTGAGCCATGATTGCACCAGTGCATTCCAGCCTAGTGACAGAGTGAGGCTGACTCAAAAACAAAAAGAAACTCAGTTTATCAAGGATCCAAAGATGTTCAAATTCAGGAGGCTAACTCACACTAAGCAAATTCACAGTGCCTCAGTTTCCTCACCTATAAATGGAGACGATAATGTCTGCCTTATAGACTTAGTGTGGCGAGGCCGGGTGCAGTGACTCATACCTGTAATCCTAACACTTTGGGAGGCCGAGACAGGCAGATCACCTGGGGTCAGGAGTTCAAGACTAGCCTGGCCAACATGGTGAAACCTCATTCCTACTAAAAATACAAAAATTAGCTGCATGTGTTAGTGGGTGCCTGTAATCCCAGCTACTTGGGAGGCCAAGGCACGAGAATCTCTTGAACCTGGGAGGTGGAGGTTGCAGTGAGCTGCACTCTAGCCTGAGGCAACAGACTCTGCCTCAAAAAAAGAAAGATTTATTATGGACATTAAATAAAATAATGTATCTAATGTACTTAAGAACTAGCACATAAAACTTTACAATAGATGATGGAGGAAAAGTTATAAATCATATGTAAGTTTACTGTTTACATATAGAACATACACCTTTCCTGTGACTACAATATCTTTGTCCACTACTCAAGACATACTTGCCAGGATAGGATACCTGGAAAACAGTATTTTTAACCATAAGATTCCTTGTACAAAAGACGCTGGCTGGCTTCAAAGGATATTTCATCTAGGCCCTGAAAGAGGCTGGTCAACTCACTGCCCACAGAACAGCACCCCTGACCAGTGACCAGAACTCTTATGTCTACCAGTTGGGAGATTCATGTTCCCTCCCAGGCTCACTCTTCCTCATTCTAATACTGATTGCTCCTGCAGATTCAGCCCAGCTTCCAGGGTTTGTTCACCTTTTACTCTGGGCTCTTGGGTGCTCAAGGTTTCCCTTTCGTCCTGCCCAGGGAAGCACAATCCTGTATCAGTCCTTTCCTTTGCTGAATCTCTCTCAACACCAGCTTTGAACCCTGCTCTCCTATTTATTCTTTTTTTTTTTTTGGGACAGAGTTTTGCTATTGTTGCCCAGACTGGAGTGCAGTGGGGCGATCTCGGCTCACTGCAACCTCTGCCTCCCGGGTTCAAGCGATTCTCCTGCCTCAGCCTCCTGACTAGCTGGGATTACAGGCACATGTGACCACACCCAGCTAATTTTTTATATTTTAGTAGAGACAAGGTTTCATCATGTTGGCCAGGCTAGTCTCGAACTACCAACCTCAGGTGATCCACCTGCCTTGGCCTCTCAAAGTGCAGGAATTACAGGCGTGAGCCGCTGTGCCCAGCCATCCTATTTATTTAGCTTCATACCTGACCCTCCTCTTAGTCCAGGAGGGCCTTGTTCTTTTTTCTAGAAAAATTCCCTCTAATCTGGCCCTTCTTTGAGACAACTCCCTTGCCTTGTTATATGAAAATCTTGTGTCAGCCTAGCTCTCACCATAACACAAGTCCAGGCACCCAGAACACTGTTCATTGACCGGAGTCACAGAAAAAATCTCTGCGAGATTTGGGTAGTAGGGAAAGATTATTCTTTCCCTGTTCTTGTCTTGAGACAATTGAGACAAATGACCTCTCCTTGCCAGACTCTCCAATGACTGCCCTCTAGCCACAGACACACTGACCTTCAAGCTGTGCACATCCAAAGGGCCTCACTCCAGCTTACTCCACTGCTGCCCTTATCATTCCCCTTCCCTGAGGAATTCACTAATGAGTCCTCAGAGTTGCTTTCATTTCCAATTCCAAATGAATTTCTTTAAAGAAAGGCTCAACCTCGAGTCTTTGGTAAAAGCTGAACTCGTCTTACTTACGTTCTCATTTCCTGGATTCTGTTAGAGGAAGCCTGGCTGGAATGTCCTCTGCTCAATCTCCTAGTCTCCCTGCCTCTTTGGTGAACCACCTGTTAGGAGACAGCTGGAGATCCCATTCTTAGACTCCACAGCAGAGGGCACTGTTGTTCTGGCTTTTCTTTTCTTCTCGCTCTCTTTTTTTTTTTTTTTTTTTTTTTTTTTTTTGGAGACAGTCTCACTCTGTCACCCAGGGTGGAGTGCAGTGGCGCAATCTCAGCTCACTGCAACCTCTGCCCCCCAGGTTCAAGCGACTCTCCTGCCTCAGCCTCCAGAGTAGCTGGAACTACAGGCGTGTGCTACGCCAGGCCAATTTTTGTATTTTTAGTAGAGACAGAGTTTTGCCATGTTGGCCAGACTGGTCTCTTTTTTTTTTTTTTTTTCAGACTGGTCTCGAACTCCTGACCTCAAGTGATCCACCTGCCTCAGCCTCCCAAAGTGCTGGGATTAGAGGCATGAGCCACTGTCCCCGGCCCATTCTGGCTTTTCAAACAGGAGTATAAGTGGCACAATTCAGCCAAGAATGAATTGGCCAGAGCCTCTGAGCCCCTCTGCCTTTCCAAATGGATAAACCTTCTGAAGTTAGAGAAATGTACCTTGGGGCACAGTGTGATGGCTCATGCCTGTAATCTAAGCAATTTGTGAGGCCAAGGTGGGAAGATTATTTGAGCCTAGGAGTTGTAGACTGGCTTTGGCAACATAGCAAGACCCCTTCTTTACAAAAAATAAATTTGTTTTTAATTAGCCAGGCATGGTGGCACATGCCTGTAGTCTCAACTACTCAGGAGGCTGAGGCGGGAGGATCACCTGAGCCCAGGAGTTCCAGGCTGCAGTGAGCTATGATTGTGTCACTGAACTCTAGCCTGGGCAACAGAGCGAGATCCTGTCTCAATAAAAACACAACTCCATCCCCTATCCACATGAAACTAGAAAGGGAAGGTACTCGTATTCATAGCTACACTCTAAGCTTAAGGAGTGGGCCCACCTCTAAGCTGGGTGAGTGTGTCTGTATCGCAGCAGACAGGCCACTTTTTCCACAAGGGTTTAGCCTTTCCGCACTGGTCTTCCCCACTGGGACTGATCTAATCCACTGGTAGTTACCCACCAAGTTCCAGGCCTCTGCTCCCCCATTCTGGCCATAGGAAATGATATTACACATTTTAGTAGAGCTGAGGGAGGCAGGGTTCTGCCTGTGGATCAAGGAAATGATACCATGTCACCCACCTAACTCAAGGCTGCTCCAGGTGAGCAGACACCCTTGACAGGACCCCCACTGAGCTGTACACAGGGGAGCCTATCAAAGGCTGGTTCGAACAGTCTGTGTTTCCCCTTAGTCCTTTGTCTTTCCTGGGAAGCCTGATGATATTGCAATGGTGGTTAAGAACATGAGCTCTGGAGTCAAACTACTTGGGTTAAATTCATGTCCCTACCATATGCTAGTTACGTAACTTGGGAAAATTACTAAACTTTTCTGACCTTGTTTCCTCTTTGGGAAATAATAATGGCACCTACATTATAGAGTTGTGCCAAGCACATTCACTAGCTATTTTTATTGTTATTATCTCTAGAAAATTCCGTGTACTCCACTTTACATCAGCAATCTGCAACCAGCGCTAAGTCCTGCTATCGTCTCATGCCCCATCTACTTCCCATGTTCAGAATTCTGAACAAGTGCACCACTTCAAGGAAGATATTTTTGGACATGGAGCCAAAGGAACTGCTTCCATATGGAAAACATGCCTTGAGGATTGGTCTGCTTTCCTGGGCTCATGCTTCTGTCCACTTCGTCCCAAAGCACTGACAATTTATTTGTATCAGGGAAGATGATAAGTGCAAATTAGCCTTCCAAACACATTTCAGCCCATTTCAGTACATCTTAATGTTCCATCCACCTTTAAGAGACTAATGCCTAACATTTGATTTGACCTCCTAGACAGGAGTTATGAGTCATTTTTTCTGTTTGTTTTTTTTGTTTTGTTTTTTGTTTTTTGAGACACGGTCTTGCTCTGTCACCCAGGCTGGAGTGCAGTGGCACAATCATAGCCCACTGCACCCTCAACCTCCTAAACTTCAACGATCTTCCCACCTCAGCCTCCTGAGTAGCTAGGACCACAGGCTCATCCCACCACAACTCAGTCTCCCAAAGTGCTGGGATTATAGGCATTAGCCACCATGCCTGGCTGCAAATACCCTAATCTAGAAGGTCGATTTCTGGGAGGCCCAAAGGTAGACTCATTCTAAAAATTGTTCAACCTGAAAACATTGTGGCCAATCAGCCCCAGTTGCAACAAACAGAGGCAATGGGCAAAGTAGTGAATAACTAAGATTGTGTGACCACCCCGAGTCACAGGGAAGCTTGTAATACTGAGAAATCTGCACCATTAATTTGGAGGGATGGAAGATCCACTCAAGTACTTTTATATCACCCTAGATGTCCTTCATAGTCTATTCAAAGCATTAAAGGTGGTTTTATGGCAACCTCCAATTTGTGGCCCAGTTCTAAAAGCTATTTAGGGTACTTCATATCTACCTACCAGCAAAGACCATGCAGAGCATGGCGTTAACTGGATGGAGGAAGGACCATTCGGTAGGTGATATTCTGTTGTATCACCTACCGACAGAATAATTGATTCATCTACCTTACCACATTGGAGTTTGGTTATAAAGAGCTCATTGCATCCCTCTACCCAGAACATGCCCCTTCCCAGTAGCTGTGGCATGATTCTTTCCAAGCCCTGCCCCCTTCACCCCAGGTACCTTCCAAACCTTGGCAGCTTGGGAAAGTTATGGGTTACCAAGAATATCTATCTCCCAGCTTGCCAAAAATGGATGCAGGTATATGCCAATTGGTGCTTGATTCCAAAGGAAGGCATCCAGGTGAGTAATACTGTCCAGCACACCTCCAAGCACACACTGACCATTCATATGGGAAGCCGGGACCCTGCTGCTTGGACACGTTGAGATGATAGAGAACATCATCTGCCTGTACGCTTGGCAATCAGCCTGAGGCCTCAGGAACAGACAGAGTTCCTAACTGTCACCTGAGCTCAGACCAATAATTATTCTCAGTCTAGCTCCCACTGGCCACTAGGAATATGCTTGTTCTTTCTCCTCAGTCTATTTCTATTTGTCCAAGGACATCCTGCCACCCCTACCTTGCCCAAATTCAAATACCAAGCTCAATAATATTGCTTCCAGGAAATGACCTCATTGCTATAACCTGTAATGAAGTACAAATCAGCCCTGTGGTTCAGTCCAGGCTTCCAGAACTCTATATGCTAACCAAGGCTTCAACACTGTTGCTTCTCCAAGTCCTCAACTGTACAGGGAGGGGATTCAAACTGTTCCCCACTCTACTGGTACCATTATTTCAGATAGCGAATGTTAAAGGAGATTTAATTGGAGGGCAAACGAGAGAGATGAGGGACAGAGATGATGAATGAGTGAGGCTGAGCCAGGAAGAAAAGAAAAAAGCAGGAGCTGGGGAGGAACTCCAGAACAGAAGGGGCATCACCACCCTCCACCAGAGATTAGTCAGCAATCCTCGACAATTTCCAAAGAGAATGGTAAACTGATCCAGTTCCTGACAGGCATCCATAATCACAAAACATAAAAATTTGAGAAATGGGATAACTTCTGCTCCAGGAATACAGAATGGAGTCACTGAAAATGTCAGATGCAGAGGTGGATTTTTTTTCTTTTCCTTTTTTTTTGGAGACGGAGTTTCACTCTTGTCTCCCAGGCTGGAGTGTAGTGGCATCATCTTGGCTCACTGGAACCTCCACCTCCCGGATTCAAGCGATTCTCTTCCCTTAGCCACCAGGGTAGCTGGGACTACAGGCGTACACCACTACTCCCAGCTAATTTTTGTATTTTTCATAGAGGCGGGGTTTCACCATGTTGCCCAGGCTGGTCTCAAACTCCTGATCTCAGGTGATCCACCCGCTTTGGCCTCCCAAAGAGCTGAGATTACAGGCATGAGCCACTGTGCCCAGCCAAGAGCTGGATTTTACTCTGCATTTGAGACTGGCTGGAGGAGATAGGGAAAGGGGCCTAGTGCCTTTTTGGCTTGCGTGACAGAATGGATGGAACAGCCAAGAGAGAGAAATCTTGAAGCCACCCTAAACAGCTCTCCTTCTCTCACTCCCTCACCAAGTCTTGCTCTTCTGCATCTTAAATTTTTCTCAAACTCATCCTCCCTTGTACAGGAGTCTGAGATGCAAGCCAAATCTAGCCTATTTAAGCAGAATATGAATGGATTTTTAAAAATTTTGGCTGGGTACAGCGGTTCACGCCTGTAATCCCAGCACTTTGGGAGGTGGAGGCAGATGGATCATGAGGTCAGGAGTTCGAGACCAGCCTGGCCAATATGGTGAACTCCCGTCTCTACTAAAAATACAAAAATTAGCCAGGTGTGGTGGCAAGCGCCTGTAGTCCCAGTTACTTGGGAGGCTGAGGCAGGAGAAGTGATTGAACCCAGGAGGCAGAGGTTGCAGTGAGCCAAGATCGGGCCACTGCACTCCAGCCTGGGTGACAGAGTGAGACTCCGTCTAAAAAAAAGAAAAACTATATGTATGTGGGGCTGGATGCAGTGGCTCATACCTGTAGTCCCAGAACTTTGGGACGCTAAGGAGGGAAGATCTCTTGAGCCCAGGAGTTCATGGCTTCAATGAGCTATGATTACACCACTGTACTCCAGCCTGCACGGCAGAGGGAGACCCTCTTAAAATACATAAATAAGTAAAAAGAGAAAGAAAATAAGAAAATATTGGGAAGCACATAAAAGCTGCAGTAGGAATGGAAAACTACACATGGTGGACGGTAATCAGAAACAATGCTCAGAATCATGCTATAGGCCTGGTCTGGCACAGACACCACTGCATTCAATGCTGTGGTGGGCACTACTAGCACCAAGGATGCTGGGTCCTGAATACTGCTGCTGGAAACAGGATGCAGCTTCGTTGCTGTCACCTCCTGTCACTAGCAGATAACTTTATATGGCCACTGCTTCCTTGCAACCTTTGATTCAAAATCTGAAGCAGATGTGTTTGATTGGCCTAGCCAAAATTCTTTGTCCATATCCTTGCTGAAAGAGAGGTTGAGTAAGGAAGAACTCGTCTATTCAGCCTCTATTGTGAGATATAGGTTTTGCTTCATAGGAGTGATTCCCAAACATAACGAAAGCTAGGTAGCCACTACACTGCACTACCTTACCAGCCCCATCTCCTGTCCTTCTCCTCTTTACCCAGCACTCCAGGCTCCAAACCAAATAGCCCTCTGATGTCTCTCTAATGCTTCTAAACACTTGCCATTCTGCTGTCTGAAATGCACTTCCTGATTCTACTGTAACCCACCTCCTTCTTTTCCTCCAAGACTTAGCTCAAACATAACTTCCACTATTAGACCATTTGAAGTTCTGCAAATATGCCAATCCCAGGAGAGGAATGTCTACCCAGATAAGGGCCTTTTTCACTTGCACTAACCGTAAGCATGTGTCCAATATCCTGATTCCAGAAGTTGGCCACTTAAAACCCAGGAGGCAGGCAGGAGCAAGAGAGTGGTAAGGGAGGTCTTGTGATCACTGCATTCTCCCTCCCTCCCCTCTGTCACAGCCATGGTGATTGGATTCCTGAGAACTGGATGTGAATGGCTAGGAGAGATGCCTGCCATGCACCTGGTTAGCATGGAGACCAGGGAATCAGAGAATCAAATAGTCATTTGCCAAGTACTCAGAACAAGTCTACTCTCATTTCAGACCAGAAGGAATCAGAGCCTACTAGGCTTCCCCCCATTATCTCAAAAGATGGGAATTATTCCGTGCACCAGAATAGCCACACCAGATACCACGAAGCTGTCCGGAAGGTGTTGTTGAAGACATGTAAGTACCTTGGGGTGGGCATCATGCTAGGATAAAAAAAGATATGTCTGAGTTCCTAAAGAATGGCTGGGATGAAGCCGGGTTTGGTGGCTCATGTCGGTAATCCTAGCACTTTGGGAGGCCAAGGCAGGCAGATCACAAGGTCAGGAGTTCAAGACCAGCCTGGCCAACATAGTGAAACCCCATCTCTACTAAAAATACAAAAATTAGCCAGGCGTGGTGGTGCATGCCTGTAGTCTCAGCTACTCAAGAGGCTGAGGCAGGAGAATCACTTGAAGCCAGGAGTTGGAGGTTGCAGTGAGCCAAGATCGTGCCACTGCACTCTAGCTTGGGCAACAGAGTGGTGAGACTTCGTCTCAAAAAAGAAAAAAAAAAAAAGAATGGCTAGGATGTGGTTGGGTATGGTTATCTGGCAGGAAAAGAAAAAAAAGAGCCAAGAGGAGAGAGACTGAGAGGAAGAGGGAGAAAGTAGACTTGGTGGGATAAGCATGATAAAATAAATTTTTTTTTTTTTTTTGAGACAGAGTCTTGCTCTGTCACCCAGGCTGGAGTGCAGTGGCGCCATCTCAGCTCACTGCAACGTCTGTCTCCCAGGTTCAAGTGATTCTCTTGCCTCAGCCTCCCGAGTAGTTGAGATTACAGATGTCTGCCACCATACCCAGCTAATTTTTGTATTTTTAGTAGTGACGGGGTTTCACCATGTTGTCCAGGTTGGTCTCGAACGCCTGACCTCAGATGATCCACCCACTTGGGCCTCCCAAAGTGCTGGGATTACAGGCGTGAGCCACAATGTCCATTAATAAAATGAAATTTGAATTAGACTTAAAAGCAGAAGATCCATGTTTGAGTCCTAGTTCTGCCTCTTTTTTGATGTCTCACCTTTTCTTTTCTTGGAAACAGGATCTTATTCTGTCACCCAGGCTGGAGTGCAGTGGCACAATCATAGCTCATTGCAGCCTCGAACTCCTGGGCTCAAGTGATCTTCTTGCCTCAGCCTCCTGAGTAGCTGGGACTACAGGCATGCACCACCAAGCTTGGCTAATGTTTTAAAACCATTTTTGTAGAGAGGGAGTCATGCTATGTTGTCCAGGCTGGCATCAAACTCCCAGGCTCCAGTGATCCTCCCACCTTGGCCTCCCACAGTGCTGGGATTACAGGTGTGAGCCACCACACCCGGCCCATTTACCCTTTATTGACCTACTCCTTCATTGGTTTTGCTGTTGTTGTTGTTGTTGTTTTGAGGCAGATTCTCACTGTCGTCCAGGCTGTAGTGCAGTGGTGCAATCTTGGCTCACTGCAACCTCCGCCTCCCTTGTTCAAGTTATTCTTGTGCCTTAGCCTCCTGAGTAGCTGGTACTACAGGAGTGCGCCACCACGCCTGGCTAATTTTTGCATTTTTAGTAGAGACGGGGTTTCACCATGTTGGCCAGGCTGGTCTCAAACTCCTTATCTCAGGTGATCCATCTCCCTTGGCCTCCCAAAGTGCTGGGATTACAGGCGTGAGCCACCACTTCGGGCCCCTCATTGGTTTAAAGGCAGGATGTTGAGGACAGAAAATGCCTGATCTATTGTTTTACTAATCTTTCAAAATTGTTGGGAGAAAAAAAGTAAAAATGAAACCATTGTATATTATCATGCATTATCCCTTTAAGGAATAGTAAGCACCAGCTTTGGCATTTTATTGAACCGGGTTTAAACTGCAAATGAATTCTGTGACTTCAGGCAAGTTCCTTTAACCACAATCTCTCTGAACCATCTGGAAATGGGAATAATACTTTTTAGCGCTATTGTGAAGACAGAACATGTACATTTTAAAAAGCATGTAGCCAGCCTGGGCAATATGGTGAAATCCCATCTATAAAACATACAGCCAGGCACGGTGGCTCATGCCTGTAATCCCAGCACTTTAGGAAGACGAAGCGGGCGGATCACTTGAGGTCAGAAGTTCGAGACCAGCCCGTCCAACGTGGCGAAACCCCGTCTCAACTAAAAATACAAAAAAATGTTAGCCAGGCATAGTGGCAGGCACCTGTAATCCTAGATACTTGGTAGGCTGAGGCAGGAGAATCACTTGAACCCAAGAGGCAGAGGTTGCAGTGAGCCGAGATGGCGCAGTTGCACTCCAACCTGGATGACACAGTGAGACTCCGTCTCAAAAAAAAAAAAAAAAAAAAAAAAAAAAAAAAATCGTGGGGCATGGTGGTGCTCACCTGTAGTCCCAGCTATTCAGGAGGCTGAGGTGGGAGAATCACTTAAGCCTGGCAGGTCAAGGCTGCCATGAGCTGTGATAGCGCTACTGCACTCCAGCCTGGGTGACAGAGCAAGACCATGTCTCAAAAAAAAAAAAAAAACCAAAAACTAAAAAGCATGTAGGACATCAAAGCATGATGTAGGCTGATAAAAAATAAAAATAAAAATAAACGTCACATAGTATATGATGCCATTTATATAACATTCTTTTTTTTTTTTTAAAGACAGGGTCTCACTCTGTTGCCCAGGCTAAGTACAATGGGACAATTTATAGCTCACTACAGTCTCAAACTCCTGGGCTCAAGTGATCCTCCCACCTCAACCTCCCGAGTAGCTGAGACTACAGGTGTCTGCCACTATGCCCAGCTTTTTTCTTTTTCTTTTTTTTTTTTAGACACAAGGTCTGGCTATTTTGCCCAGGCTGGTCTTGAACTCCCGGGCACTCCCAAGCACAGCAATCCTCCCGCTTCAGCCCCACAAAGTGCTGGAATTATAGGTGTGAGCCACCACACCAGGCCTTACAACATTCTTATATGACATTCTTATATAACATTCTTATATAACACTCTGTTTTTTGTTTGTTTGTTTGTTTTTTGTTTTTTTTTTTGAGACGGAGTCTCGCTCTGTCGCCCAGGCTGGAGTGCAATGGCACGATCTCAGCTCACTGCAACCTCCGCCTTCTTGGTTCAAGTGATTCTCCTGTCTCAGTATCCTGAGTAGCTGGAATTACAGGCACCCGCCACCAAGCCCGGCTAATTTTTGTATTTTTAGTAGAGACGGGGGTTTCACAATATTGGTCAGGCTGGTCTTGAACTCCTGACTTCAGGTGATCCACCTGCCTCGGCCTCCCAAAGTGCTGGGATTACAGGCATGAGCCACCACATCTGGCTCTTATAACATTCTTAAAACGACAAGATTACAGAAATGAAGAACAGATCACTGATTTTCAAAGCGGGACAGTGGGAGAGGGTGGCTATAAAATGCCAGCTCCAGGATGGGTGGTGATGGAACTATTCTGTATCAATGTATTCAATATATTAATATCATGTTGTGGTAGTGTACTATAGTTTTGTAAGCTGTAACCATTTTGGGGAAGAGTAAAGGGTACACATGATTTCCCTGTTTTTGTTTTTTTTTAAAATAGAGACAGGGTCTTGCTATGTTGCCCAGGCTGATCTTGAACTCCTGGGCTCAAGTGATTCTCCCAAAGTGCTGGGATTACAGGCATGAGCCATTGCACCTGGTTTCCCTGTACTAGTCGTTACAACTGTATGTGAACCTATAATTATAACAAAATTAAAGTTTAAAACCTAAAATACTTTCAGAAATCAAAACAGGCACATGTGGAAAGAGGGGTAATAAGTTATTTTGAACAGCAAAACTTTAATATTTTTCCATTTTAACTTTTTTGAGACAGAATCTTGCTCTGTTGCCCAGGCTGGAATGCAGTGGCACAATGATGGCTCACTGCAGCCTCAACAACCTCCCAGGCTCAAACGATCCTTCCCACCTCAGCCTTCCGAGTAGCTGGTACTACAGGCGTGCACCATCCCACTGGACTAATTTTTGTATTTTTTGTAGAAATGGGGTTTCAACACGTTGCCTGGTCTGGTCTGGAAGTCCTGGGCTCGAGTGATCCATCTGCCTCTTAAAGTGCTGGGATGGCCGGGCGCGGTGGCTCACGCCTGTAATCCCAGCACTTTGGGAGGCCGAGGTGGGCGGATCACGAGGTCAGGAGATGGAGACCATCCTGGCGAACATGGTGAAACCCCGTCTCTACTGAAAATACAAAAAAATTAGCCGGGTGTGGTAGCAGGCGCCTGTAGTCCCAGCTACTCGGGAGGCTGAGGCAGGAGAATGGCGTTAACCCGGGAGGCGGCGGAGCTTGCAGTGAGCGGAGATCGCGCCACTGCACTCCAGCCTGGGCAACAGAGCGAGACTCCGTCTCAAAAAAAATTAAAAAATAAAAAATAAATAAAGTGCTGGGATTACAGGTGAGCCACTACACCTGGCCTCTAATAGCAAAACTTAATAGCTTATTATTAATTAATAGGAAAATAAGCCAAAAAATGTAACATCTACTCAATGAATTATTAGGGATTTTTAAAAAATTATTATAAACACTGTATAGCAATCCAGAATATTAGGCTATAATTCTAAGTTTTAAAAATAAACAAATTTTATACTGGTAGAATTAGACTTATCCAAATAAATAGTAAAAGTACTTTTTTTCTCTCTTTTTTTTTTTTTTGTTTGAGACAGAGTCTTGCTCTGTCACCCTGGCTGGAGTGCAGTGCACGATCTCAGCTCACTGCAACCTCCGTCTCTCAGGTGTAAACAATTCTCCTGCCTCAGCCTCCCAAGTAGCTGGGATTACAGGCACCCACCACGATGCCCTGCTAATTTCTGTATTTTTGGTAGAGATGGGGTTTCACCACGTTGGCCAGGCTGGTCTCAAACTCCTGACCTCAAGTGATCTACCTGCCTCGGCCTCCAAAAGTGCTGGGATTATAGGCATGAGCCACCTCACCCAGCCAAAAGTACTTTTTTTTTTTTTTTTTTTTGAGACAGAGTTTTGCTCTTATTGCCCCAGTTGGAGTGCAATGGCACAATCTTAGCTCACCGCAACCTCTGCCTCCCAGGTTCAAGTGATTCTCCTGCCTCAGCCTCCTGAATAGCTGGGATTACAGGCATGCACCACCACGCACGGCTAATTTTTTTTTAAGTAGAGACGGGGTTTCTCCATGTTGGTCAGGTTGGTCTTGAACTCCCGACCTCAGGTGATCTGCCTGCCTCGGCCTCCCAAAGTGCTCAGATTACAGGTGTGAGCCACTGCACCCAGCCCAAAAGTACTTTTTCAAACAGCATCAGAGTCTGATATTACAAAAATTTAAGAATATTTAATACCACATCTAGAACATAATAGGCACTAGATAAATGACATCTATTAACAGCATCTAAACATGAGGTAGTATTAGTTAGGTTTCAGAGAATTACTTGGAGTGAGCAAAGGAAGCCATTTTTTCCAAGAGGAGGGAAGAGAATGAGGATGATTAAGCCAAGAAAAATAATAGATCAGTGGACCCCATCTTACACATTTCCCACATGGGTTGACCACCTGTTTTTCTACCATCTTAGCACTTGGGGAAAGCTCTCTTGGTGATGGGCTTACTAGCAGCAGGAAGAACCAAGACTGATTCATTTGACCATGAAGGATGTGAGATGCTGGAATCCGGAAGTGAAGCAGGGTGTGGTGACCACACTCCCAGGACCTCTCAGCACCTGGTCAGGCTGAGCAGTTGCTGGGCTGGGCTGGACTATTGCTGCCCTGAGGCAGAAAAGTGAGCCGAGAACTTGAAGGAATTAGATAACCTGCCCTTTCCCTCACCCATTCAGTTCCCAATCAGGTCTTCAGAATTCCCTTGACTGATGCTCAGAACTTCAGCTTCTGGCAGTCCCATGATCCAGGAGTGCATCCAGAGGAAACCATGCCATGGATCCGGAGCCCACGCCACTGTCTCATAAAAAGCGCGATGACCAGGTTAGGCTGGGAGGGGCATAAGGGTGGGGAGGTCAAGGGAAGTACTCCTTCCCTTTACTTCAGTCTTAGAGATTATTTCATCTCTGGTCAGTTAGGGAATTAGGAGAGATTTGAGTCTTACCAGAGAAAACTGGCCCCAGAATTTGGGCCGTGATGGCATTAAAAGGCGTTAAATATTTGTCTGTGTCTTTGTGTTCCTCTTTGTGGGTGTGACTTCTGAGCTGGTACAAAACAAGTGTCCATAGTATTCCTGTGGCAGTCCAATGCTGCTTTCATCGCTACCTCTCCACCTCTCAAATCACCATCCATTGGCAGTAGCCCCACTTTTTCATCACTACCCCTACTCATTCTGCCCTGAGGCGGTTTGGGGAGCTATTTATTTATTTATTTATTTATTTATTTATTTATTTATTTATTTACTGATACAGACGGAGTCTAGCTCTCACCCAGGCTGGAGGGCAGTGGCGCGATCTCAGCTCACTGCATCCTCTGCCGCCCAGGTTCAAGCAATTCTCCTGAATCAGCTCCTGAGTAGCTGGGATTATAGGCACCCACCACCGCGACCGGCTGATTTTTGTATTTTTAGTAGAGACGAGGTTTTACCATCTCGGCCAGGCTGGTCTTGAACTCCTAACCTTGTGATCCACCTGCCAGGGCCTCCCAAAGTGGTGTGAGCCACCGCGCCCAGCCTCTTAGGAGCTATTTTTAAGGATCTCCTGCTCTCCAGCCTGGCCTGGCTGAATCTCTCTCTGAATCTCTTCTTTCCAGGTTTATGGATCACTCTATTCTCAATGACAGAACCTTCAGTCTGTATTAAGAAGATATGGCTGCAGAAAGACAAGATGAATTGTGGCAAGAGTACAAAGAGGGGGGAAAGAAGGAGGTTTCCCAGTTCTGATGGCTGACTAATGGGAGGAGGAGATGGAGAAAGCAGAGTACACAGATTGGACTAAAAGTTGCTTGTGTGCACGGCGGGAGCTGTGGGGTCAGGGTGGGAGTGATTCCAGTGTCCAGGTTGTTGTGAGAGCTGGTGTGTGGGAGATTCCTGAATGAGCCAGACCTTGGAGTGAGAAGTCTGTGAGGGGCCAAGGCACTGGAAAGAACCACAGGCCTCATGCGTGGCAGGGGCCACACACAAATCTGGGAAGGCACATACTGGAGCTCATGAAGCTGAAAGGCCTTGAGTAGTCACACTCTCTGAAGATACTGCAGCTTCTCCTTAGCAGGGAGAAAGCCAGAGGAAGTCCTCTGACCACAGACGAGAGGCCCACAGACCCCTGGGGCAGGAGGTTGCCCCCTACACCAGGCTTTGTCACTTGTGACCCACCCAGGGCCCAGAACAGCTACAGAGAACAGGGAATTTTACAAAGAGTTTGATTTTATTGATATTTAAATATATTAAATATTTCACTGAAATACATGGTACACCATCCTCCCTCACCCCCACAGTGGTTACATTACAAAACCAAAGCCCATGGCCTCCCATCTCCTGACTCCTCCACCAACTGGGTGAGGAAAGGGGCAATGGTTGCCCAGGGGAAGGGCATGGCTGGCACTGTGGTACGGGGAGCCAGGGTGTGGACAGGCCCTCCCACCTGGCAAAAAGCAGAGACAAGCCACCCAAGGCTGAGGTCTTCCCACTCTGATCTACTTATACCCTCACCCCTACCCCATGGCACCAAGTAGTCTCTTCCTATCCCTTCCTATCCAGGGGTATGGCTGGGGGCAGGGGAGTAGATTTTCTGTCTGGAAAAACAAGTCTTTTCCCCTCCTTCAGCCATGACTAATGAAGTACCTGATGGCCCATTTGGTTGACGCATGAAGATGCCCAACGGAGGCAGTACCCAGAAACCAGGCCTCCACAGGGAGCTGGTGTTAGAGGGGCATGAGGAGGGGCAAGTGCACTGCCTGCCCCTTCCACTCCCAAACCCAGCAACTCTGAAAACCCTTCTCCTCTGCCTCTCTAGTCATTTCCAAGACAAAGTGATCTTCAAGCAAAATTCAGGCTAGTGCCTTTGGCTTAAATAGGTACAGACAGAGAAACTAAGGGACCAACAAATTCAGGCCACAGTCAAGGAGGTTGCAGGGAAAGGGGTAAAAGGAAGGCAAAGATAGGAAGGGAATCTAGAGTTCAACCTCCTAACCCTTCTGCCAGCCCTCAAGGTTTCACAAGGGGCTGGGGAGCCAGAAACATGCTAGACTCAGGCTGAAGGCTGGAGAAAGCCAAGTTTAAGGTTTCTTCCCCACCCCGTAGTACCAGTATCCGGGTCCTCAGAGGGATTCCATGCTACCCCAGCCCCAAAGCATACCATGTCCCAGGACACCATCTGGGGAAGCCAGGAAATTCCTGAGCCTCTGTCCATCAAACCCCAGACAGTTTAAGTGCTGGCATGGAGCACTGGGGCTCAAGCAAGCGCTTGGGTCCCTGCCACAGACAGGGAGAGTCATGCTGCACACATGGCCCCCAAACGGCACTTAGGGATTTGGCACAAAAAGGACTCCTCTCCCTCCTTTTGCTAGCACACCCCATCCCACTCCTGTGTAATCTGGGCATCTCTCTACATCCCCTGAAATAGGAAACCCTGCTTTATTCCCAGAGGACAGAGGCCCACAGGAGAGAGGCAACCTGGGGTGGAGAGCTGAGGAGCAGGAGCACAAGGACTCACACAGACCTGGAAAACAGATATGCACACAAAGACCAACATGCACACACAGTTACACAAACACACAGGCCCTCCCCAACACCAGAGACTTGGGAGGGCAGGTTTGGGATCAGGGTCATCTTTCTCCATGCCCTGACCCTTTTCTATTTGGCAACAGAAGAGGGAGAGATGCTCCATGCCCCCTTGCCAGTAGACAGCAAGAGAGCACTGGGGCAGAGTGACCTGATCTGGACCCCGCTGGGGTCCTCAGATCAGAGTCTGGCACTGCCCCAGCCCTGGCCTGCCTGCTCTTTGGCACCTGCAGGTGAACTTCCAGCTCCTGACCTGATATCCCCACACACAGGCTTGCTCTCTGAGCATTTTCACAGTACCAGTGAGGCCAGACGCCCCGTTCCCTGGAGCGTGCAGGAACTGGGGCTAAATCTAAGCTGTCAGAGGTCCCTTTGTTCCCCTTTGGGGACAGATTGTGGGACTAGAATTTGGCACATGGAAACATTCTCCTGAAATATGGCCAAAGCTGGCTCCCCAGAGCATCTCCCTCCTCTGCTCTGTGCCTAGGAGGGACACCTGGCTGGGGTGGGGAAGTGCCCAGGACCAGTGCTGGGGACGCAGGTATTGCAAAGGCAAGCATGGAATAGGCACTCCTCATGCCTGTCTTTGTACAAAATATTGTACAAAATATTCCCAGGAAAAAAGAGGGAAAAGAAGGGCCCAGCCCTGAACCTGCTGCCCAGACAGACAGGGAAGGGTAGGCATGGCAAGCTGCCATTTTAATCCCTCAGGCAAGAGGCCTCCTTCTGCTTCTGCTACTGACCCCTCCCCTGCTCCCAAAAGCTGGAAGATTGGAGAGGGAACAGCCCTACCCCAAGTAAGAAGGAAAGTCACTTGCATAATCCTCTTGGTAGGTAGCCCCTTGTTTTCCAGCTTGAGGGTAGACGAGCATGATCCAAGCACAGCCTGCTGGGATGTTCCCTTTTGTGGTTAGCAGGGTCTGGAGGCTCAGTGCCCCCTGCCACAGCTCCACCCAGCGAGCACAGAGTCCACTCAATGCCCACCTTGATCCCTTCAGCTGAATTTGTGGCTGGGTCCTGCTAACTGCTGGGGCCCCCATTGAGGAAGTAGGTGGTCATCTCCCCCTTGCCCTTCACCTTGACCACCCCTCGACACTCCAGCTGGTAGCCCTTGGCAGCTAGAACCTGGTACAGGTCCGTGGTCACCTGGGGGAGTGGGAGGGGAGCCCGCTTAGCCTGGAATCCTTCCTGCTGCATTTGCAGGGGCCCAGGGGTTCTCTAGTCAGGCTAGCTCCCTTCCCCCAACCCCCACCCCACCATACACAGAACACTAGCCACCCTACCCCTGTCCTAGCAGACTGCAGAGACACCGTAGAAGCCCTCTGGGCCCACCTGCCTCCCAGCCCCTGCTCATATTCCCCTCACCTGGATTCGGTCGGGGACCCCCGTGCTGTCCATACGACTAGAGACATTCACTGTGTTCCCCCAGATGTCATACTGCGGCTTCCGAGCCCCAATGACACCTGCCACGACTGGGCCCATGTTCAGCCCTGAGGTGGGGAGAACAGCAAGAGACTAGAGCATGCTCCAGGGTAAACCCAGGGAGATATCCCACCTCCTGGAACAGGTAGAAGGACCCAGAGAAAAAAATGGAAAAAGGACAAGTCTCCTGGTTGTAAAGAACAATCTAGTTCAAGACCAGCCTGGCCAACATGGTGAAACCCCATCTCTACAAAAAAATGTAAAAATTAGCTGGGCATGGTGGTACACGCTTGTAGTCCCAGCTACTGAGGAGGCTGAGGTGAGAGAACAGATTGATTGATTAAGCCTGGGAGTTGATGCTGCAGGGAGCTGTGATTGTGCCACAGCACTCTAGCCTGGTGACAGAGCAAATAAATCCCCGTCTCAAAAACCCAAAAAAAAACAAACAAAAACACCCGAAGACCTGAGCACCTCAGTTTAGGAGCTCCCCTGAGTCAAGGCAGCCATGCTATAACAGTAATCTCCTGAATGCCTGTTCCATGCCAACCACTCTAGTAAGCATTTTACATGGCTTCATCCTTTCTTTTTTTTCTTTTTGAGATGGAGTCTTGCTCTGTTGCCCAGCATGGAGTACAGTGGCACGATCTCGGCTCACTGCAACCTCTGCCTCCCAGAATCAAGAGATTCTCCTGCCTCAGCCTCCTGAGTAGCTGGGATTACAGACACGTACCACCACACCCAGCTAATTTGTGTGTTTGTTTGTTTTTTGAGACGTAGTCTTGCTCTGTCGCCCAGGCTAGAGTGCAATGCTGCGATCTCGGCTCACTGCAATCTCTGCCTCCCAGGTTCACGCCATTCTTCTGTCTCAGCCTCCCAAGTAGCTGGGACTGCAGGCGCCCACCACCATGCCCGGATAATTTTTTGTATTTTTAGTAGAGACGGGGTTTCACCATGTTAGCCAGGATGGTCTTGATCTCCTGACCTTATGATCCGCCCGCCTCGGTCTTCCAAAGTGCTGGGATTACAGGCGTGAGCCACCGCGCCCGGCCCTATTTTTTTTTTTTTAAGTAGAGACAGGGTTTCACTATGTTGGCCAAGCTAGTCTTGAACTCCTGACCTCATCATCTGCCCATCTCAGCCTCCCAAAGTGCTGGGATTACAGGCATGAGCCACTGCACCCTGCCTGGCTTCATCCTTTTAACACCTCTAAAAGGTAGGTATTTTTATCCCCATTTTATAGATAAGGTAACTGAAGCTTAGAGAAGTTAGAAGACTGGGCCGGGCGCGGTGGCTCAAGCCTTTAATCCCAGCACTTTGGGAGGCCGAGACGGGCGGATCACGAGGTCAGGAGATCGAGACCATCCTGGCTAACACGGTGAAACCCCGTCTCTACTAAAAAATACAAAAAACTAGCTGGGCGAGGTGGCGGGCGCCTGTAGTCTCAGCTACTCGGGAGGCTGAGGCAGGAGAATGGCGTAAACCCGGGAGGCGGAGCTTGCAGTGAGCTGAGATCCGGCCACTGCACTCCAGCCTGGGCAACAGAGCGAGACTCCGTCTCAAAAAAAAAAAAAAAAAAAAAAAGAAGTTAGAAGACTTCTCAAATAAGCCAGTAAATGGAACAGCCAGAATTCAAACCAGATAGTCTGACTTCCATCCACCGGTTCATTTGAGAGGAAGTACCTCTTATCGGACTGGTCACATATAAGGGCAGAAGTATTCAAGTTTAGATAAACGTGATTTTTAATCCCAGCTCTGCCACTTACTAGTTGTTTGACCTTGGGCAAGTTATTTAATCTGAGAGTCAGTCTCTATCCAATGAAAGGGGATAGTAATATCAGTATTAAAGTATGCTCAAAAATGTCTAGGACAGTGCCTAATGATCTCTGTTCTTTTTTTTTTTTTTTTTTGAGACGGAGTCTGGCTCTGTCGCCCAGGCTGGAGTGCAGTGGCCAGATCTCAGCTCACTGCAAGCTCCGCCTCCTGGGCTTATGCCATTCTCCTGCCTCAGCCTCCCAAGTAGCTGGGACTACAGGCGCCCACCACCTCGCCCAGCTAGTTTTTTGTATTTTTTTAAGTAGAGATGGGGTTTCACCGTGTTAGCCAGGACGGTCTCGATCTCCCGACCTCGTGATCCGCCCGTCTCGGCCTCCCAAAGTGCTGGGATTACAGGCTTGAGCCACCGCGTCCGGCCTGATCTCTGTTCTTAATATCAGACTTGATATAGGAGGTCAGAGGGAAGAAAACCCCACAGGAGCCCTGATGGGAAATCTGTGATCCCATCCCCAGCCTATAATCCCAGCTTCAACCAGAAACAGTCCTGGGAAAACCTGCCAAGCAACCAAGCCCTCTTACCAATCTTCATCTGGAAATTGTTGAAGGAGTGCTCATTGATGTGCTTCATCTGCTCCATGAGCCGCATGGCGTAGTCAGCCAGGGCAGTGATGTGGGAGCGGCCCACCTGATCGTAGGTGCTGGCGTTCAGCCCTGAGGCAGCCATGTAGGTGCTACCAATTGTCTTGATCTTTTCCAGCTGCCGGAACCGCTCCTCGCTGATGATCTGAACAACACATGGGGACCTGGCTGTCAAGGCAAAGACCCCAAACCCAGCCCTGCCCCAACACTCATTTCTTGCCTCGCCTTGCCTCCCTTGCCCACTTCCCTGTCTCAAGAGCCCCCTTCCAGCTGCTGCTATCAGTGTAAGACTGACGAGCTGGGAAAACAGGCCCCCTAGGACTCCAAGCAGGACTTGGGCATATAGCTTAAGAAGATCTCTCCCGTAGCTCACTCACAGAACACAGACACACAGGTGGGATATTAAGCAATTTCTCCAATCCTCACCTTCCGGGATACTGAGTCCCAGGATGAGCAAGTGACCTCCCTCCAGAACAGTGAACAGCCCATTCCTGACCTGGATGTTCAGGACACTACCTCACATTTTGCTTCAATTTTCTCTATTCAGAGGACCATCTTGCTTGGCTGGTCTCATGAGGTTCTGCCCACAGACCATTGCCTTCTTCTTCAGTGACATCCACCTGGTACCTATCTTATCCCCCTACAGATCAAGTCCTCCCCTGCTCCCCGACAATGATGACCCTGCCCCATTAGGGCTGACCCCCTTGATGCCTTTGACACCTTCATGGGTTCTTTTTTTTTTTTTTTTTTTTTTTTGAGACGGAGTCTCGCTCTGTTGCCCAGGCTGGAGTGCAGTGGCGCGATCTCAGCTCACTGCAAGCTCCGCCTCCCGGGTTCATGCCATTCTCCTGCCTCAGCCTCCCAAGTAGCTGGGACTACAGGCGCCCGCCACCTTGCCCGGCTAATATTTTGTATTTTTAGTAGAGCTGGGGTTTCACCGTGTTAGCCAAGATGGTCTCAATCTCCTAACCTCATAATCCACCCACCTCGGCCTCCCAAAGTGCTGGGATTACAGGTATGAGCCACCGCGCCTGGCCCCTTCATGGGTTCTTACCTCTACCTCCACTATGCCTGCCCTTACCCCTACCCCTGATGCCTCTGAGTCCCATCAAATCTCTCTTTCTCTTCCCAGTGCCACTCGCCCCTTCTAATCCCTGGTCTCCAAGTCCCCCCGATTCTCTGCCAGCACCAGCCAACTGGACAAGTACCTCATCAAAGTCAGCGATGATCTCGTTGAGCAGCCGCAGGCACTCGACACCCTCATTGTTTGCCTCCAGCTCCACATAGAACTCAGAGAAGTTGGCAATGGAGGCAAACATAACAGCCACACACTCACACGACTGATAGTAGAGTTCATCATTGCGACGCTCCCGGGCCAGGAAGTGGGCGGCCACGTCCTTGGGCAGAATGTTATGCAGCAGCCTCCGGTTGTATGCCTGTAGCTCCTCCATCTCCTCCTTCTCCCCTGTTGCCTGTGGACACCACACCCATCACCCATTGACCGACATTCACAAGGGGTGGGTGTGGTGGCCAAGGCTTGGAAGTGGGGGTCAGAGGGAATCACATAGAGGAAGAAAGGCACGTACAGATGAGGCCTAAAGGACAGGCAAAGGGGTAAAGGGGGCAGGTACAGGATGGGGCAAGGAGGAAGGGATGGGCACAGAGAAGGCATGAAACCAGGGTGGGCCTAGGGGCGGCCTGAGGCTTAGCCAGCTAGCAGGAGATACGTTTCTGGCCTGGCCCAGGCTCCACCCCTAGGTTCCTCCTCTTCCCCCAAAGGCCCACCAAAGGCCCACCAAAGGCCCACTCGGTCACCTGTAGTTTCCAGAGGAAGTCTAGGCGGGCAGTCGACTCCACCTGCTGAGCATGCAGATACAGCGCCAGCGCAAACACCAGCAGAATCACAGGGGTCATATATTTGAGGGCCACCCTCCCTGCAGCTGGACTAAGGATAAGCAGAGACATGCTTGGTGTCTGAAGGAGGCATCTAATGGCCCTACCCTTTGCTGCCTCGGAGCCCTCACTTACCAGTCCAGCCCATCAAAGGTCTCATTGGAAGAAGCCCTGGCAAGAGGAGAGAAGAGACAAAGTCATCAGTGCTTCCTGAGTTGCTGGGTGGGCACATGGAAGGGGAGATACAGACTGCATTTACTAAGCACATACTAGAAATCAGGCATTGGGCCAGGGCTTTTACTTACATTAATTAACTAAGAGGAGAGGTTAAGAAAACCTCTACTCTTAGAGACTCCTCCACTTACCAGCTATGTGACCTGAGACAAGTCGTTTAATTCTCTAAGCCTCCTTCCCCATCAGTACAACAGGGATCGGATTTAAATAATGTATGTAAAAGGCTTAGCACAGTTCCTGCCATACAGTAAGCCTTCCATAAATGTCAGTTACTATAATCTTTACAACTACTCTGTGATTTAGGTGACAGTGCCATTTTACAGATGAGGAAATTGAGGCTCAGAGAAGCTAACTCACCTGTCTAAGGTCACACAGCTAATGAGCAGCAGAGCAGGGATTCAAACCCAGCAGACACCAGAGGCTTTTTCTACTACAACAAGCTACGGCCACATATCAAAGGAATGGGGTTTTGCAGGGGAAAAGCCAGTGTGATGTCCCAGGCAAAGCCCCCAAGCAGGAGTCAGAAGCTTTGGTTCCTAGCCAGAGCCCTGCCACCAAGCAGCTGTATGTCCTATGGGTGGTTAAGATGGTGGATGTGAAAGCACCATGCAAATACAAGAGGGAATTTTTTTTTTTTTTTTTTTTTTTTTTAGTGTCTAGCCTAAAGACACAAGGATTTCCCAGGACTGGGGTTTCCTTGGGGTAACTATTTGGGGTCACATGCTGGGAACTCCTCCATCTCCTCCCTTTCCCCCACAGGGGAGTTGTGGCATTCCAAGAGCACAAGGGGCCTGGGCACCAGAGAGGCTCACAGTGACCCAGCAAGGTCAGGGAAGTTCCTGGGGTATTAAAGAACCTGAGAATAAACTCACAAGCCATGGACGCCAAGCAGTAGGTCATAGTTGTCAAAGATGGTGGCTGGGGGACCCAGCAGAAGCAGCACCAAATAGATGAGCCCCAAGACAAAGACCATGGCCAACTTCCCGATGCTGCTGATGTGCAGGAAGACAGAGCTGGCCAAGAGACTCAGCAGCACGCTCCCGATGAAGTACTGCGGGGGCAGAGGCAGCACTGGGTGAAGGCAGAGGCCACAGCACCCTTGGGCAGGGAGAGCCCTGCACTCTCCTGCCTGACCTAACCTTTCTGCCACACCCCTCAAACCCCCATATCCTCCACCTTCCATGTCCAGCCCCTACACCACACCAGGGCCCCTGGTTGCTCCTAGTGTGGGACACTCTGGTGAGTTCCTGGGTCCCCAGCACCCATCACCAGGTCTGGCACAGAAGGGCCAATGTCTGTGCCAGGACAGCCCCCCCACCGCCTGAGCACTGCTTGAACACCTCAGGGAAGCTGCAGGTGGGCGTGGTGCCCTCACACAGGGGAGCATCCAGGCCCAGAGAGTAATTGAGCTGCTGCAGGTGGCAGGCAGTGATGTCAGCAGGTGTTAAATTCAGCATCCGGGCTGCACAGGTCCGTATGGGGGTGTGATTACAGGTGAACTGCAAAAGTAGAGGGGTATATCAGGATAGCCAAGGAGGGGAAGGGTTGCAAGGTACCTGGTGAAGCCATGTACCCTGCCCTGGGCTATGCCCAGGTACCTTATACCCCATGGGCCTTAGTACTGACTCAGAGATGACAAGAGGTTGGGAGAACAAGGAGGGAGAACTGGAGTTAACCTTGCCCTATTCTGGGAGGGGGCTCCCTGAGGGCAGAAAATATGTCCTATTCCCCTCTGTACCCGCAGTGTCCAGGACAGTGCTTGGCACAGAGCGGAGGTGGGAGAATTCCCACTGGACCCTTACCATGTTGGCAATGGCAGAAGTGAACACAAGCAGGACGGAAAAGATGCCAACTGCGGTGCTATGTGCCCGTGAGCGAACGATGCTGCGGGACAGATGTTGCAGGGCCTTAGGGAACAGCTAGAGGAATCAAGAGACGAAGAGTTGAAGGTTGTATCAGCCAAGAAGGAAGGCCAACCAGGGATGGGGCCCAGTGGAACAGGCATGGCCTTCTCCTCCCTCTCGCCATGTGACCTCCTCCCTGTCTGGAGTCCAGCCTGCCCTCCCAACAGCCTCAGAAGTCCCCCTACGTACAGAACCACAGGAGTACACGGCACAGATCAGCACGGTGACCAGCAGCAGCAGGAAGATGCTGGCATAGATCCCAAGCATCAAGATGGAGCTGGGGCAGAACAGGGCCAGAAAAATCATTTAATTCTGGAAGACCTGGGCATTCTTGTCCCACCCTCTGGAACAAGCAGGGATGCAGGCTCCAGGGATTGTGGGCTCGTGTGGGTATGTAGGAAGCTTCTGGGAAGCGGTGGAGAAGAGAGAAGCTAAGAGAGGAAGGGCAGGACTCTCACTGTGGGAAGATGAGAAGCTGGATGAAGCAGATGAAGCAGAAGACCAACAGGGCACAGGCAACGTAGGCTCCGAAGCGGGGATCCACCTTCCGGGAGTACTGAGGGAGAGGAGGCTGAGCTGGGTGCTGGGCCCTCCCTAAGGAAGGCAGGGACAGCAAGGACAGGGCACTACCAGGCGTCTCAACACGGAGGAGATGCAGTTGGCCCAACTGACGAAATCCCCACCCTGCTCTGTGGTCCCTTCTCCATGCCCCAGAAACACCTGTGCCCTCACCTGTGCTCAGCCTTCCCTGCCACGACCTGCCCGTCCCCCAGCCCTTGTCCTTCTGCCCTGTATCCCTGAAACCTTCTTCTCAAGATCCTCTCTCTGGAAGGTGAGCAGAAACCGGCGCACATGGTCCTTCCGCAGCTGATCAATGCTGCGGGCATCGATGGCACGGCTCAGGAATTCATCCACCTCATCCTCAGGGTTCAGGGCATCTTGGGTGCCCCGGCTGAGGGCAGGAGACATGGCTTCACCAGATGCATGGGCATGGCCACGTGAGAAACAATGAAAGGAAAGGTACGGGCAGCACCCAAGGGAGGGAGGGAGAGCTGGGGTGTGGCTCCTGCTCACATACAACACACCTAAAGTCGGGGAAAAGGAGGATTTTGGCTCCCCCCAGTCCCATCCCAGGGTGCAAGTGCCTTCTCCCTCAATAACCTGACTTACTTGTCTTTGCTGGAATCATCAATGCCCTGGAGAAAGGGACAGAGTGTGGAGTGAGGTGAAGGGCCAACAACCTTCATCTCTGCAGCCCCTTCTCCCACCCAACACCGTGCTGAGGGTGTCCCGGCCCCTTCTCCCACCCAACACCGTGCTGAGGGTGTCCCGGCCCCTTCTCCCACCCAACACCGTGCTGAGGGTGTCCCGGCCCCTTCTCCCACCCAACACCGTGCTGAGGGTGTCCCCGGCCCCTTCTCCCACCCAACACCGTGCTGAGGGTGTCCCCGGCCCCTTCTCCCACCCAACACTGTGCTGAGGGTGTCCCCGGCCCCTTCTCCCACCCAACACGGTGCTGAGGGTGTCCCCGGCCCCTTCTCCCACCCAACACGGTGCTGAGGGTGTCCCCGGCCCCTTCTCCCACCCAACACCGTGCTGAGGGTGTCCCCGGCCCCTTCTCCCACCCAACACCGTGCTGAGGGCGTCCCCGGCCCCTTCTCCCACCCAACACCGTGCTGAGGGCATCCCCGGCCCCTTCTCCCACCCAACACCGTGCTGAGGGTGTCCCCGGCCCCTTCTCCCACCCAACACCTGTGCTGAGGGTGTCCCCGGCCCCTTCTCCCACCCAACACTGTGCTGAGGGTGTCCCCGGCCCCTTCTCCCACCCCAACACTGTGCTGAGGGTGTCCCCGGCCCCTTCTCCCACCCAACACTGTGCTGAGGGTGTCCCGGCCCCTTCTCCCACCCAACACTGTGCTGAGGGTGTCCCCGGCCCCTTCTCCCACCCAACACTGTGCTGAGGGTGTCCCGGCCCCTTCTCCCACCCAACACCGTGCTGAGGGTGTCCCCGGCCCCTTCTCCCACCCAACACTGTGCTGAGGGTGTCCCGGCCCCTTCTCCCACCCAACACCGTGCTGAGGGCGTCCCCGGCCCCTTCTCCCACCCAACACCGTGCTGAGGGCGTCCCCGGCCCCTTCTCCCACCCAACACCGTGCTGAGGGCGTCCCCGGCCCTTCTCCCACCCAACACCTGTGCTGAGGGTGTCCCCGGTCCCCTTCTCCCACCCAACACTGTGCTGAGGGTGTCCCGGCCCCTTCTCCCACCCAACACTGTGCTGAGGGTGTCCCCGGCCCCTTCTCCCACCCAACACTGTGCTGAGGGTGTCCCGGCCCCTTCTCCCACCCAACACTGTGCTGAGGGTGTCCCGGCCCCTTCTCCCACCCAACACTGTGCTGAGGGTGTCCCGGCCCCTTCTCCCACCCAACACTGTGCTGAGGGTGTGCCCGGCCCCTTCTCCCACCCAACACTGTGCTGAGGGTGTCCCGGCCCCTTCTCCCACCCAACACTGTGCTGAGGGTGTCCCCGGCCCCTTCTCCCACCCAACACTGTGCTGAGGGTGTCCCCGGCCCCTTCTCCCACCCAACACTGTGCTGAGGGTGTCCCCGGCCCCTTCTCCCACCCAACACTGTGCTGAGGGTGTGCCCGGCCCCTTCTCCCACCCAACACTGTGCTGAGGGTGTCCCGGCCCCTTCTCCCACCCAACACTGTGCTGAGGGTGTGCCCGGCCCCTTCTCCCACCCAACACTGTGCTGAGGGTGTCCCGGCCCCTTCTCCCACCCAACACTGTGCTGAGGGTGTCCCCGGCCCCTTCTCCCACCCAACACTGTGCTGAGGGTGTCCCCGGCCCCTTCTCCCACCCAACACCGTGCTGAGGGTGTCCCGGCCCCTTCTCCCACCCAACACCGTGCTGAGGGTGTCCCGGCCCTTCTCCCACCCAACACCGTGCTGAGGGTGTCCCCGGCCCCTTCTCCCACCCAACACCGTGCTGAGGGTGTCCCCGGCCCCTTCTCCCACCCAACACCGTGCTGAGGGTGTCCCCGGCCCCTTCTCCCACCCAACACCGTGCTGAGGGCGTCCCCGGCCCCTTCTCCCACCCAACACCGTGCTGAGGGCGTCCCCGGCCCCTTCTCCCACCCAACACCGTGCTGAGGGCGTCCCCGGCCCCTTCTCCCACCCAACACCGTGCTGAGGCGTCCCCGGCCCCTTCTCCCACCCAACACCGTGCTGAGGGCGTCCCCGGCCCCTTCTCCCACCCAACACCGTGCTGAGGGCGTCCCCGGCCCCTTCTCCCACCCAACACTGTGCTGAGGGCGTCCCCGGCCCCTTCTCCCACCCAACACTGTGCTGAGGGCTGTCCCCGGCCCCTTCTCCCACCCAACACTGTGCTGAGGGCGTCCCCGGCCCCTTCTCCCACCCAACACTGTGCTGAGGGCGTCCCGGCCCCTTCTCCCACCCAACACTGTGCTGAGGGCGTCCCCGGCCCCTTCTCCCACCCAACACTGTGCTGAGGGCGTCCCCGGCCCCTTCTCCCACCCAACACTGTGCTGAGGGCGTCCCGGCCCCTTCTCCCACCCAACACTGTGCTGAGGGCGTCCCCGGCCCCTTCTCCCACCCAACACTGTGCTGAGGGCGTCCCCGGCCCCTTCTCCCACCCAACACTGTGCTGAGGGCGTCCCGGCCCCTTCTCCCACCCAACACTGTGCTGAGGGCGTCCCGGCCCCTTCTCCCACCCAACACTGTGCTGAGGGCGTCCCGGCCCCTTCTCCCACCCAACACTGGCTGAGGGTGTCCCGGCCCCTTTCTACCCCACCCAACACTGTGCTGAGGGTGTCCCGGCCCTTCTCCCACCCAACACTGTTCTGAGGTGTCCCGGCCCCTTCTCCCACCCAACACTGTGCTGAGGGTGTCCCCGGCCCCTTCTCCCACCCAACACTGTGCTGAGGGTGTCCCGCCCCTTCTCCCACCCAACACTGTGATGAGGGTGTCCCCGGCCCCCTTCTCCCACCCCAACACTGTGCTGAGGGGTGTCCCCGCCCCTTCTCCCACCCAACACTGTGCTGAGGTGTCCCCGGCCCCTTCTCCCACCCAACACTGTGCTGAGGGTGTCCCGGCCCCTTCTCCCACCAACACTGTGCTGAGGGTGTCCCCGGCCCCTTCTCCCACCCAACACTGTGCTGAGGTGTCCCCGGCCCCTTCTCCCACCCAACACTGTGCTGTGGGTGTCCCGGCCCCTTCTCCCACCCAACACTGTGCTGAGGGTGTCCCCGGCCCCTTCTCCCACCCAACACTGTGCTGAGGGTGTCCCCGGCCCCTTCTCCCACCCAACACTGTGCTGAGGGTGTCCCCGGCCCCTTCTCCCACCCAACACTGTGCTGAGGGTGTCCCGGCCCCTTCTCCCACCCAACACTGTGCTGAGGGTGTCCCCCGGCCCCTTCTCCCACCCAACACTGTGCTGAGGGTGTCCCGGCCCCTTCTCCCACCCAACACTGTGCTGAGGGTGTCCCCGGCCCCTTCTCCCACCCAACACTGTGCTGAGGGTGTCCCGGCCCCTTCTCCCACCCAACACTGTGCTGAGGGTGTCCCCGGCCCCTTCTCCCACCCAACACTGTGCTGAGGGTGTCCCCGGCCCCTTCTCCCACCCAACACTGTGCTGAGGGTGTCCCCGGCCCCTTCTCCCACCCCAACACTGTGCTGAGGGTGTCCCCGGCCCCTTCTCCCACCCCAACACTGTGCTGAGGGTGTCCCCGGCCCCTTCTCCCACCCCAACACTGTGCTGAGGGTGTCCCCGGCCCCTTCTCCCACCCCAACACTGTGCTGAGGGTGTCCCCGGCCCCTTCTCCCACCCCAACACTGTGCTGAGGGTGTCCCGGCCCCTTCTCCCACCCAACACTGTGCTGAGGGTGTCCCGGCCCCTTCTCCCACCCAACACTGTGCTGAGGGTGTCCCCGGCCCCTTCTCCCACCCAACCTGTGTGAGGGTGTCCCCGCCCCTTCTCCCACCCAACACTGTGCTGAGGGTGTCCCCGGCCCCTTCTCCCACCCAACACTGTGCTGAGGGTGTCCCCGGCCCCTTCTCCCACCCAACACTGTGCTGAGGGTGTCCCCGGCCCCTTCTCCCACCCAACACTGTGCTGAGGGTGTCCCGGCCCCTTCTCCCACCCAACACTGTGCTGAGGGTGTCCCCGGCCCCTTCTCCCACCCAACACTGTGCTGAGGGTGTCCCCGGCCCCTTCTCCCACCCAACACTGTGCTGAGGGTGTCCCGGCCCCTTCTCCCACCCAACACTGTGCTGAGGGTGTCCCCGGCCCCTTCTCCCACCCAACACTGTGCTGAGGGTGTCCCGGCCCCTTCTCCCACCCAACACTGTGCTGAGGGTGTCCCCGGCCCCTTCTCCCACCCAACACTGTGCTGAGGGTGTCCCCGGCCCCTTCTCCCACCCAACACTGTGCTGAGGGTGTCCCCGGCCCCTTCTCCCACCCAACACTGTGCTGAGGGTGTCCCCGGCCCCTTCTCCCACCCAACACTGTGCTGAGGGTGTCCCGGCCCCTTCTCCCACCCAACACTGTGCTGAGGGTGTCCCCGGCCCCTTCTCCCACCCCAACACTGTGCTGAGGGTGTCCCGGCCCCTTCTCCCACCCAACACTGTGCTGAGGGTGTCCCCGGCCCCTTCTCCCACCCAACACTGTGCTGAGGGTGTCCCCGGCCCCTTCTCCCACCCAACACTGTGCTGAGGGTGTCCCCGGCCCCTTCTCCCACCCCAACACTGTGCTGAGGGTGTCCCCGGCCCCTTCTCCCACCCCAACACTGTGCTGAGGGTGTCCCCGGCCCCTTCTCCCACCCCAACACTGTGCTGAGGGTGTCCCGGCCCCTTCTCCCACCCAACACTGTGCTGAGGGTGTCCCCGGCCCCTTCTCCCACCCAACACTGTGCTGAGGGTGTCCCCGGCCCCTTCTCCCACCCAACACTCTGCTGAGGGCGTCCCCGGCCCCTTCTCCCACCCCCAACACTGTGCTGAGGGCGTCCCCGGCCCCTTCTCCCACCCCAACACTGTGCTGAGGGCGTCCCCGGCCCCTTCTCCCACCCCAACACTGTGCTGAGGGCGTCCCCGGCCCCTTCTCCCACCCCAACACCTGTGCTGAGGGCGTCCCCGGCCCCTTCTCCCACCCCAACACCGTGCTGAGGGCGTCCCCGGCCCCTTCTCCCACCCCAACACCGTGCTGAGGGCGTCCCCGGCCCCTTCTCCCACCCAACACCGTGCTGAGGGCGTCCCCGGCCCCTTCTCCCACCCAACACCGTGCTGAGGGCGTCCCCGGCCCCTTCTCCCACCCAACACCGTGCTGAGGGCGTCCCCGGCCCCTTCTCCCACCCAACACCGTGCTGAGGGCGTCCCCGGCCCCTTCTCCCACCCAACACCGTGCTGAGGGCGTCCCCGGCCCCTTCTCCCACCCAACACCGTGCTGAGGGCGTCCCCGGCCCCTTCTCCCACCCAACACCTGTGCTGAGGGTGTCCCGGCCCCTTCTCCCACCCAACACTGTGCTGAGGGCGTCCCCGGCCCCTTCTCCCACCCAACACTGTGCTGAGGGCGTCCCCGGCCCCTTCTCCCACCCAACACTGTGCTGAGGGCGTCCCCGGCCCCTTCTCCCACCCAACACTGTGCTGAGGGCGTCCCCGGCCCCTTCTCCCACCCAACACTGTGCTGAGGGCGTCCCCGGCCCCTTCTCCCACCCAACACTGTGCTGAGGGCGTCCCCGGCCCCTTCTCCCACCCAACACTGTGCTGAGGGCGTCCCCGGCCCCTTCTCCCACCCAACACTGTGCTGAGGGCGTCCCCGGCCCCTTCTCCCACCCAACACTGTGCTGAGGGCGTCCCCGGCCCCTTCTCCCACCCAACACTGTGCTGAGGGCGTCCCCGGCCCCTTCTCCCACCCAACACTGTGCTGAGGGCGTCCCGGCCCCTTCTCCCACCCAACACTGTGCTGAGGGCGTCCCGGCCCCTTCTCCCACCCAACACTGTGCTGAGGGCGTCCCGGCCCCTTCTCCCACCCAACACTGTGCTGAGGGCGTCCCGGCCCCTTCTCCCACCCAACACTGTGCTGAGGGCGTCCCGGCCCCTTCTCCCACCCAACACTGTGCTGAGGGTGTCCCGGCCCCTTCTCCCACCCAACACTGTGCTGAGGGTGTCCCGGCCCCTTCTCCCACCCAACACTGTGCTGAGGGTGTCCCCGGCCCCTTCTCCCACCCAACACTGTGCTGAGGGTGTCCCGGCCCCTTCTCCCACCCAACACTGTGCTGAGGGTGTCCCCGGCCCCTTCTCCCACCCAACACTGTGCTGAGGGTGTCCCCGGCCCCTTCTCCCACCCAACACTGTGCTGAGGGTGTCCCCGGCCCCTTCTCCCACCCAACACTGTGCTGAGGGTGTCCCGGCCCCTTCTCCCACCCAACACTGTGCTGAGGGTGTCCCGGCCCCTTCTCCCACCCAACACTGTGCTGAGGGTGTCCCGGCCCCTTCTCCCACCCAACACTGTGCTGAGGGTGTCCCCGGCCCCTTCTCCCACCCAACACTGTGCTGAGGGTGTCCCGGCCCCTTCTCCCACCCAACACTGTGCTGAGGGTGTCCCGGCCCCTTCTCCCACCCAACACTGTGCTGAGGGTGTCCCGGCCCCTTCTCCCACCCAACACTGTGCTGAGGGTGTCCCCGGCCCCTTCTCCCACCCAACACTGTGCTGAGGGTGTCCCGGCCCCTTCTCCCACCCAACACTGTGCTGAGGGTGTCCCCGGCCCCTTCTCCCACCCAACACTGTGCTGAGGGTGTCCCGGCCCCTTCTCCCACCCAACACTGTGCTGAGGGTGTCCCCGGCCCCTTCTCCCACCCCAACACTGTGCTGAGGGTGTCCCCGGCCCCTTCTCCCACCCCAACACTGTGCTGAGGGTGTCCCCGGCCCCTTCTCCCACCCCAACACTGTGCTGAGGGTGTCCCCGGCCCCTTCTCCCACCCCAACACTGTGCTGAGGGTGTCCCCGGCCCCTTCTCCCACCCCAACACTGTGCTGAGGGTGTCCCCGGCCCCTTCTCCCACCCCAACACTGTGCTGAGGGTGTCCCCGGCCCCTTCTCCCACCCCAACACTGTGCTGAGGGTGTCCCCGGCCCCTTCTCCCACCCAACACTGTGCTGAGGGTGTCCCGGCCCCTTCTCCCACCCAACACTGTGCTGAGGGTGTCCCCGGCCCCTTCTCCCACCCAACACTGTGCTGAGGGTGTCCCCGGCCCCTTCTCCCACCCAACACTGTGCTGAGGGTGTCCCCGGCCCCTTCTCCCACCCAACACTGTGCTGAGGGTGTCCCCGGCCCCTTCTCCCACCCAACACTGTGCTGAGGGTGTCCCCGGCCCCTTCTCCCACCCAACACTGTGCTGAGGGTGTCCCCGGCCCCTTCTCCCACCCAACACTGTGCTGAGGGTGTCCCCGGCCCCTTCTCCCACCCAACACTGTGCTGAGGGTGTCCCCGGCCCCTTCTCCCACCCAACACTGTGCTGAGGGTGTCCCGGCCCCTTCTCCCACCCAACACTGTGCTGAGGGTGTCCCGGCCCCTTCTCCCACCCAACACTGTGCTGAGGGTGTCCCCGGCCCCTTCTCCCACCCAACACTGTGCTGAGGGTGTCCCCGGCCCTTCTCCCACCCAACACTGTGCTGAGGGTGTCCCCGGCCCCTTCTCCCACCCAACACTGTGCTGAGGGTTGTCCCGGCCCCTTCTCCCACCCAACACTGTGCTGAGGGTGTCCCGGCCCCTTCTCCCACCCAACACTGTGCTGAGGGTGTCCCGGCCCCTTCTCCCCACCCAACACTGTGCTGAGGGTGTCCCCGGCCCCTTCTCCCACCCCAACCACTGTGCTGAGGGGTCCCCGGCCCCTTCTCCCACCCCAACACTGTGCTGAGGGTGTCCCCGGCCCCTTCTCCCACCCCAACACTGTGCTGAGGGTGTCCCCGGCCCCTTCTCCCACCCCAACACTGTGCTGAGGGTGTCCCCGGCCCCTTCTCCCACCCCAACACTGTGCTGAGGGTGTCCCCGGCCCCTTCTCCCACCCAACACTGTGCTGAGGGTGTCCCGGCCCCTTCTCCCACCCAACACTGTGCTGAGGGTGTCCCCGGCCCCTTCTCCCACCCAACACTGTGCTGAGGGTGTCCCCGGCCCCTTCTCCCACCCCAACACTCTGCTGAGGGCGTCCCCGGCCCCTTCTCCCACCCCAACACTGTGCTGAGGGCGTCCCCGGCCCCTTCTCCCACCCCAACACTGTGCTGAGGGCGTCCCCGGCCCCTTCTCCCACCCCAACACTGTGCTGAGGGCGTCCCCGGCCCCTTCTCCCACCCCAACACTGTGCTGAGGGCGTCCCCGGCCCCTTCTCCCACCCCAACACTGTGCTGAGGGCGTCCCCGGCCCCTTCTCCCACCCCAACACTGTGCTGAGGGCGTCCCCGGCCCCTTCTCCCACCCAACACTGTGCTGAGGGCGTCCCCGGCCCCTTCTCCCACCCAACACTGTGCTGAGGGTGTCCCGGCCCCTTCTCCCACCCAACACTGTGCTGAGGGTGTCCCGGCCCCTTCTCCCACCCAACACTGTGCTGAGGGTGTCCCCGGCCCCTTCTCCCACCCAACACTGTGCTGAGGGTGTCCCCGGCCCCTTCTCCCACCCAACACTGTGCTGAGGGTGTCCCCGGCCCCTTCTCCCACCCAACACCGTGCTGAGGGTGTCCCCGGCCCCTTCTCCCACCCAACACCGTTGCTGAGGGTGTCCCCGGCCCCTTCTCCCACCCAACACCGTGCTGAGGGTGTCCCCGGCCCCTTCTCCCACCCAACACCGTGCTGAGGGTGTCCCGGCCCCTTCTCCCACCCAACACCGTGCTGAGGGCGTCCCCGGCCCCTTCTCCCACCCAACACCGTGCTGAGGGCGTCCCCGGCCCCTTCTCCCACCCAACACCGTGCTGAGGGCGTCCCCGGCCCCTTCTCCCACCCAACACCGTGCTGAGGGCGTCCCCGGCCCCTTCTCCCACCCAACACCGTGCTGAGGGCGTCCCCGGCCCCTTCTCCCACCCAACACCGTGCTGAGGGCGTCCCCGGCCCCTTCTCCCACCCAACACCGTGCTGAGGGCGTCCCCGGCCCCTTCTCCCACCCAACACCGTGCTGAGGGCGTCCCCGGCCCCTTCTCCCACCCAACACCGTGCTGAGGGCGTCCCCGGCCCCTTCTCCCACCCAACACCGTGCTGAGGGCGTCCCCGGCCCCTTCTCCCACCCAACACCGTGCTGAGGGCGTCCCCGGCCCCTTCTCCCACCCAACACCGTGCTGAGGGCGTCCCCGGCCCCTTCTCCCACCCAACACCGTGCTGAGGGCGTCCCCGGCCCCTTCTCCCACCCAACACCGTGCTGAGGGCGTCCCCGGCCCCTTCTCCCACCCAACACCGTGCTGAGGGCGTCCCCGGCCCCTTCTCCCACCCAACACCGTGCTGAGGGCGTCCCGGCCCCTTCTCCCACCCAACACTGTGCTGAGGGCGTCCCCGGCCCCTTCTCCCACCCAACACTGTGCTGAGGGCGTCCCCGGCCCCTTCTCCCACCCAACACTGTGCTGAGGGCGTCCCCGGCCCCTTCTCCCACCCAACACTGTGCTGAGGGCGTCCCCGGCCCCTTCTCCCACCCAACACTGTGCTGAGGGCGTCCCCGGCCCCTTCTCCCACCCAACACTGTGCTGAGGGCGTCCCCGGCCCCTTCTCCCACCCAACACTGTGCTGAGGGCGTCCCCGGCCCCTTCTCCCACCCAACACTGTGCTGAGGGCGTCCCCGGCCCCTTCTCCCACCCAACACTGTGCTGAGGGCGTCCCCGGCCCCTTCTCCCACCCAACACTGTGCTGAGGGCGTCCCCGGCCCCTTCTCCCACCCAACACTGTGCTGAGGGCGTCCCCGGCCCCTTCTCCCACCCAACACTGTGCTGAGGGCGTCCCCGGCCCCTTCTCCCACCCAACACTGTGCTGAGGGCGTCCCCGGCCCCTTCTCCCACCCAACACTGTGCTGAGGGCGTCCCCGGCCCCTTCTCCCACCCAACACTGTGCTGAGGGCGTCCCCGGCCCCTTCTCCCACCCAACACTGTGCTGAGGGCGTCCCCGGCCCCTTCTCCCACCCAACACTGTGCTGAGGGCGTCCCCGGCCCCTTCTCCCACCCAACACTGTGCTGAGGGCGTCCCCGGCCCCTTCTCCCACCCAACACTGTGCTGAGGGCGTCCCCGGCCCCTTCTCCCACCCAACACTGTGCTGAGGGCGTCCCCGGCCCCTTCTCCCACCCAACACTGTGCTGAGGGCGTCCCCGGCCCCTTCTCCCACCCAACACTGTGCTGAGGGCGTCCCCGGCCCCTTCTCCCACCCAACACTGTGCTGAGGGCGTCCCCGGCCCCTTCTCCCACCCAACACTGTGCTGAGGGCGTCCCCGGCCCCTTCTCCCACCCAACACTGTGCTGAGGGTGTCCCGGCCCCTTCTCCCACCCAACACTGTGCTGAGGGCGTCCCCGGCCCCTTCTCCCACCCAACACTGTGCTGAGGGTGTCCCGGCCCCTTCTCCCACCCAACACTGTGCTGAGGGTGTCCCGGCCCCTTCTCCCACCCAACACTGTGCTGAGGGTGTCCCCGGCCCCTTCTCCCACCCAACACTGTGCTGAGGGTGTCCCGGCCCCTTCTCCCACCCAACACTGTGCTGAGGGTGTCCCCGGCCCCTTCTCCCACCCAACACTGTGCTGAGGGTGTCCCCGGCCCCTTCTCCCACCCAACACTGTGCTGAGGGTGTCCCGGCCCCTTCTCCCACCCAACACTGTGCTGAGGGTGTCCCGGCCCCTTCTCCCACCCAACACTGTGCTGAGGGTGTCCCCGGCCCCTTCTCCCACCCAACACTGTGCTGAGGGTGTCCCCGGCCCCTTCTCCCACCCAACACTGTGCTGAGGGTGTCCCCGGCCCCTTCTCCCACCCAACACTGTGCTGAGGGTGTCCCCGGCCCCTTCTCCCACCCAACACTGTGCTGAGGGTGTCCCCGGCCCCTTCTCCCACCCAACACTGTGCTGAGGGTGTCCCCGGCCCCTTCTCCCACCCAACACTGTGCTGAGCTGAGGGTGTCCCCGGCCCCTTCTCCCACCCAACACTGTGCTGAGGGTGTCCCGGCCCCTTCTCCCACCCAACACTGTGCTGAGGGTGTCCCCGGCCCCTTCTCCCACCCAACACTGTGCTGAGGGTGTCCCGGCCCCTTCTCCCACCCAACACTGTGCTGAGGGTGTCCCCGGCCCCTTCTCCCACCCAACACTGTGCTGAGGGTGTCCCGGCCCCTTCTCCCACCCAACACTGTGCTGAGGGTGTCCCCGGCCCCTTCTCCCACCCAACACTGTGCTGAGGGTGTCCCGGCCCCTTCTCCCACCCAACACTGTGCTGAGGGTGTCCCCGGCCCCTTCTCCCACCCCAACACTGTGCTGAGGGTGTCCCCGGCCCCTTCTCCCACCCCAACACTGTGCTGAGGGTGTCCCCGGCCCCTTCTCCCACCCCAACACTGTGCTGAGGGTGTCCCCGGCCCCTTCTCCCACCCCAACACTGTGCTGAGGGTGTCCCCGGCCCCTTCTCCCACCCCAACACTGTGCTGAGGGTGTCCCCGGCCCCTTCTCCCACCCCAACACTGTGCTGAGGGTGTCCCCGGCCCCTTCTCCCACCCCAACACTGTGCTGAGGGTGTCCCCGCCGTATCTTCTGGGGGCACTGGGACCCCTGAGATGAAATCTTCCCACTGCCCCAACACCAGAAAGCATACATGGAAATGACAGTCACAAGAAGAAAGGACAGGGTCAGGGACACTGAGGGAGCCAAGAAAAAGAAGCCCTAGGTCTGGTGCTGAGGGCCCCTCACCATCTGGCGGAAGGCCTTGGAGTCCTTGGTCCGGGAAAAGGCACGATCAGGCACCCAGCGCGGCGGCATCAGCCCTTCCATGGAGTTGGCCCGAGTCCGCTGCAGCTTGGCCAGCATGGCCTTCTCCTCTTTCTGTGTGAGCAGCATGGGTACAGGCTCAGAAGAGGGGCCCAGAGAAGGCCTTGGCCTGCTCCTCCCCATTTGTCCCTCTTCCTGCTCCCCTGCCCCCAGCCCTGCCCTGGCCCTGACCCGTTTCTGGCTGGCGCCCAGGATGAGGAAAGTCTCAATGTGCTGCTCCTTGAGGTATGCGTTGCGCTCGCCACCACGGCCTGGCTCCACCTCGTAGTCCCCGTTCAGGTACTGCAGTGTTGCCCGAGTGATGTGGATGCGGCTGTACGTGGCCAAGAGGGTGAGACCCTGGGTCTCCCACCTTGCTCCCATACCCCACCACCTGGGCCCCCCTACTCACCCAGCCCGGCCTCCTGCCTCCATGTGGTTGGCCAGGGTCACATCATTGGACCACACATCGAACTGCCATTTCCGCAAGCCAAGGACACCGCAGTGCACACGCCCGCTGTGGATGCCCACGCGCATGTTCACATTCACACCTGTCACCTCACGTACCAGCCTGGGAGGATGCAGCCCCAGATCAGCTCCTGGCAGTCTTCCCCTCCCCCAGCCCACAGCCCAGGCCCTTCACTCCCCTCAGGGCCCAGTGGGCAAGGACAGACCCAGATGCAGGGGACAGGAGCACAGCCTTGGTTGGACATGAGCAGAAGGCTGCATGGGGCTCAAGGACAAATGTTAGGGCTGTGTTCACCAGCAGGGGCCCAGCAGCATCTTGTGGAACTGAGCTAGGAGAAGAGGAATCACTGTTATCCCCTCTGGCCTGCACAGATGGCATTCCCTCTAGCCCAACTCCCCTACTGCACAGGCTCTCCCCGCCCCATCTCGGCTGGCTGGGAGTCTAAGGGTCCACATGGGTCTTTGCACAGGTTGGAGAAAGATTCCCCTTCCCAGTGACAGACAGACTTCAAAGACAGAGAAACAGCCAAAACTGAGGAAATCTCCTGAGGTCTCATCAAAAAATAGGAGCAGTCTGGGGAACCCACAATTCCAGGAAGCCTGGGAATGGGGCACTGCTTACGAGATGGCCTCGATCATGTCTACCCCCATCTCCACACAGCAGTGGGCATGGTCGGCCCGGGCTTCCGGCAGCCCTGACACACAGTAGTAACAGTCCCCCAAGATCTTGATCCTCAGGCAGTGATTCTCCTGAATGGGAAAGAGTTGGAGGGAAGGGTAACCTTTACTCTCTTGCCCACCCAGTCTGCATGGCCCACCACCCTCGACGCACAATCTATCTGCTCCCAAATCCCCAGCTGCTGCCAGCAAAGCTATGCTCTCACCACGGTCAACACCCAGGCCCAATCCCAAGGCCCAGCACCCTCACCGCAGCCAGCTTGTCAAACCGGGCAAAGAGCTCATTCAGGGTCATGACCAGCTCCTGTGCAGTGCACTGGGATGCCAGGCTGGTGAAGCCCTCAATGTCTGCAAACAGGATGCTGTAGATGACAATAGAGAATGAACAGATCACATAGCCCTCAAAGACTTCCAGACCCCTGCCCTGCTTGGCACCCACCTACCCTCACCTTACCTGACATTGTCATGCTTCTGTATGTAGATTTTATGGAACATCATGTCTTCTTTTTTTGTGTTGATGTCTTCTTTCATCTCCATGGCAACATGCTGGGGCAACACCGACAGCAGCAGCCGCTCCTAGCCCAGTGGTTCCAATAGGCATCACTATACTCTTGGCCTCACATTTCAATCCCTCCTGGTCTCTCCACATCACCAGAGTCCTCCCAGACTTCTCTGAAGACCTTCCCTTCTGGACTGTGGCCTGACCTTCCCCCGTCAGAGCCCCCTCTGACCACCCTCCATTAAGCCCCCAGATGTGCTCCTGTCCATGCCCTCCTTCCCTTGGACAGTACAAAACCCCAGTATCATAGGGCCTCTGTGACGCACAACCCAGGGGAACCATCACACTGTGCTCCATGGAACCAGACAAGGCAGCAAATCCCATCTGCAAGTTATGTGGGGGTGAGGTGGGAGCAGGCCCTGGCCAGGGGAGCAGTCCCACCTGCTGCCGATTCTCATGCTGCAGGTGGAGCCGGGCCTGGATGTAACCACGGGTCTCCTGAAAGGCCTGGCGCTGAGACACCTCTGCTGGATAGTGTGTGCAGATGCCAATGACGTTGGTGCAGAGGAACAGCAGCACATTGGCACCGAGCTGCAGGAGGTGGTAGAGGCAGACAGTGACCATCTCCTCTGCCCACCCCTCCAAATACACACACACATTCACACAACTTACTAGGTTCTCTGAGGAAGGAAGCCAGGGTCCTGCACCCTCTCTATCCCCAAGCTACTGCCACCCCTGCAATATATCTCTCCCATGACCCACAGGACCCCAGATCCCAGCCAACTGCCTGAATCCTCCATGACTAGAAATGAGATCTTTTCACAGCTTCTGGAAGCAGAAGACCAACTAGGGCCAGGTAAGTCATGGGGCCCAGCTCTAGCACCCTGTACCTCCTGCTCCTCAAACACCCCACACGAAAGACAAATGCTGCTCCTTTTGCAGGTGCTCCTCCTTAAGGACAGCACCCAGGAGACCTGAGCTCTACATCCTCCTGTGAGTGACCCAGAACAAGTCACCTCCTCTCTCTTGGGTTTGCTCATCTATAACCCAAAGAGGAAGAATAAGATCTCTAAAGCCTCTCCCTGACTTGACATAACTTAGTAACAATAATCACCATTGTCATTATTATTATGGTAGCTAGTTTGTTGGCTGCCTACCATGTGCCAGAATTCTGTAGGTGCCTTCTATATACTGACTAACATTTCTTTTTTTTTTTTTTTGACAGAGCCTTGCTCTGTCACCCAGACTAGAGTGCAGTGGCCCGATCTCGGCTCACTGCAACCTCCACCTCCCAGTTCAAGCGATTCTCCTGCCTCAGGAGTAGCTGGGATTACAGCCAACTGCCACCATGACCGGCTAATTTTTGTATATTTTTTTAGTAGAGAAGGGGTTTCACCATGTTGGTCAGGCTGGTCTTGAACTCCTGACCTCAAGTGATCCACCCGCCTCGGCCTCCCAAAGTGCTTATGGGTGTGGATTACAGGCGTGATCGACTGCGCCTGGCCCCTAACACATTTCTTAAAACTCTATGAAATAGGTAACAATATCCCATTTTAAAGGTAAGGGACTCAGGCACAGAGAAGCCAAGTAACTTCGCCAAGATCACATAGCTGTTAGTGGCTAGTGTGAGACTTGAACCCAGGACAATCAGACTCCAAATTCTGTGTCCTAATCCTACTATCTATCTAGTGCATTCCATACTGTGTAGTACATTCCAGGTTTCCAAGATTCCTACTCACTCTACTGAGTCAAGCTCTCAAGCCCAACCTCAGAGCCCTGGCTTGAGAGTCATCAATTCTACTGATACAAAGGATGTCCTCTAACTGGAGATGGGGTCCACCATGACTGGCCACCCCTCAAGGTATAACTCCCTCTGACACTCGGCCCTGCCAGGCCCTAGGCCTAGGGCCTCCACCCTAGGAATGTTCAGTCCCCAATCATCATCAGTGGCATTGGCTAGAAAGCAAGGCTAAGGGAAGCTGGCCTCAGTGTTTCTGGAAACTCAGGAATTAACCTGGAGTTTGTGGCTCCACACCAGAGTTGGATGGGGCAGGGCTCTGGTTTAAGGAGAAGGGAGGGAAACAGCAGAAGCACTTCCTGGAAGCCAGAGGTTCTGGGCTCTGCCTTGAACTAGAACTAGTCCTGCAAAATTGGGCCGGTCACTTAATCTTTAGGACCTCAGTTTCCTCTTGGGTAAAACTGAGGGGGAGGCCTGGCTCACCCCTAGCCATTTCCAGCTCCAGCCTCTGGGATGGGCCTCCTAGCTTCCCTTCCCAGTCCAGCTCACAGGCCCAGGATCAACTAGGCTGAGCTCCCCCTCCCAGCAGCAGGGGTGAAGAGAGGGGCACACTATCTCCCTTGGGGGTTTCTAAGAATAGCCCCCAGTAGGGGAGAAGGGAAGGGGGGCAAACCAGGCAACTTCCCTTCCTGGCCCCAGGAGCCCAAGAGGAAAATGTGAGTCACGGTGGAGGGAAGGGGAAGGGGGACGAGACTGAAATAACTCTGTACACACAAGTCCCTATCTGACTGTGAGAAAAAATGGATGCCAGGGGACTGGAGGAGACTCCACGCTGGGCCTGGGTCACTGGGTGACACTGTTTGATGTGTCTAAGTGAGTGGGTTGGTGGGGACAAAGCCTCCTTCCTGTGACTGTGAGCAGGGTGGATCTGGGAAGGGGCTGCCCAAGTAGACGAGGAAGGAGGCCACAAACCCCACCCGTCTAGAAACCCACAGACCCAAACGGGCACAGGGAATGTTTCTCGGCCCAGAGGAAGTTGTAAGGGCGGCCCTGACCCCAAGGACTGGCACAGGGACAGCAGTGACTTTCGCTACTGCCCCAAGAATGTGCCTATCGAGACCCACTAGGTGAGGCTGTAGCCACACACTCCTGGGGAGATGGGCACAGTCCTGGCCTCCCTGGGACTGCACCTCCCCAGTCAGGCACTGGGCCTGACTCTGGGCACCATGCCAGTTGAGAGTAGGGAAGAGATGCCCCCCCAGCCCATGCCTGGCCAGAGAGGAAGGGGGAAAGGAGACACCACCTCTAAGCTCCTTCCCCAGGAGGGCAATCCAGCCATAAAGCCCTGGTTGAGAGCCAGCCTGGAAGAGAAGTTCTGGGGCAGAAGAACCTGGCCCTTTAAGATGTCCGATGGTGCCCTAAGGGCACGTGCTCCACAAACAAACGGGCTATAAGGTTACTTTTAAAAAGGTACATTCTGGCATGTGTTCTGACCTTCTGGCCATGTGAGGTGGCTCACTCCTGTAATCCCAGCACTTTGGGAGGCCAAGGAGGGTGGATCACGAGGCCAAGAGATCAAGACCATCCTGGCCGACATGGTGAAACCTGTCTCTACTAAAAATACAAAAATTAGCTGGGCGTGGTGGCGTGCTCCTGTAGTCCCAGCTACTCGGGAGGCTGAGGCAGGAGAACTGCTTGAACCCTGGAGGTGGAGGCTGAAGTGAGCTGAGATCACGCCACTGCCCGACTCCAGCCTAATGACAAAGCAAGACTCCGTCTCAAAAAAAAAACACACAAAAAACAGGTACGTTCTGTTCTATAGCACAGGCTGAGTGGAGAAGGGCATCATGCCAGAGAACCTAGCTTCTCACCCTGGGTTCCCCAGGCAACTTCTGTGGGTGAGGCAGGGTGGGCAACAGGCCACAAGCCCTCAAAACCTTGAGTAAGATAGCACTCTCTAGATAGGGTCCAGTGGAGGACCTGGGTGGTGTGCTGATGGCGGGGCTGTGCCTACAGCAGAGCCTGAAGGACCTGGCCTCTGCTCCCTGGGCGGGGGGGTAACATGAGATGGCAGATCCACAAACTAACATCTCTCTTAAAGAGACTTCCCAGAAACCCCTTCACTGGGTACCATGCCTTCCAGCACTCCCCACACCTCCCTGCCCCCAGGTGTGAACACTGCCCAGTCGGGTTCTACTCCACTCTAGGAAAGGGTGGGGCCCCAACAGCAACATGAGCTAGATGCTATTTTTATCCCAGCTTTGCAGACTGGGAAACTAAGGCTGGGAGAGGTGAGGCTAGTTGTCTAAGATCCCACAGAGAAGAATACAGCCCATTGGATAAGCAGGTCAGCTTACAGCCACTCCATACGGAGCCGTGGAGTCCCACCTCACACACACTTGGAGCCTGGAGGCAGCAACAGGCATGGACTGAGAACCTCAAGGAAAGGCGGCCAGGCCCCTGGTGCCCAGCATGGGGAAGGTGGGATACGATCAGACTTAATGTTCCTCTCTTCAACAGTCCAACCCCATTCAAACTACATCCAGCCCAGAGAGAACTGACCCCAGCTCTTCACCTTCCCTGTCCTCCCAGAAGTGGCCTTGGTCCAGGAAAAGAGGGGATTCCTCCCTTGCTGACAACATCCAAAACCTGCTCTATACCTCCAGATCACCACCTAGAGCTGCTCTCCATGGATGGCATCAGCACCTGATTCTCCAATGTCACCTTGCTAACAGAGATGCTAAAGCCTGGACACAGCCTGCACTGCCTTTTGAGCCCCACCACGGCCCTGGGGCTATATACCACACCACTGCCTCCAGCTCCACATTCTGTCTCTACAGACCACTATTTCAGACGGCTAAAGAGCCGGAGACTGGGGCACATGGTGACAGAGTTCAGGCTTGGGTCCTGGGGCCCTCCCTCCCCTCAGCAGTGCCTTCTACCCCAGATCCCACGTGGAGGCGGACCCCTGAACCCTGGCCTACCACCTCCTGCTCCTCTTCTCAGATACAGCCAGACATCCCTGCATCCAGCTTCCACCCATGACTCACCCGCCCTTCCTCACTAAGCCCCCACCTGCTTATGAGGTGAGAAATTCCCCACTTGCTGCCCTCTGTCCCTACCTCCCTGGCCACCTACCTGCTTCCACAGGAAGGCATCACCACGGTTAAGTTGCCAGGCCAAGATCAAATGCAGGGTGGAGAGGCCCAGGCCGCTGAGGACCGCAGCCCGCATGCGGATGGGGAGGAGCGTGTAGGCGATGTAGACGAAGAACACAGGGCACCAGAGGCCCGCAGAGGGGCTGCGTGGGTCTGCTGCGAGGGCGCCCCCGACCTGCACTGCCGCCAGGATGCCCAGCACCACGTAGCTCACCACCCACATGGAGTCCTGGCGGAAGCTATGCCGGTTACACACCACCATGAGCCCCAGGAACAGAGCGGCGGCGCAGGCCAGCAGGGCCACATAGGCAGGCTGAGGGCGGGCGGGCGCCGCGTGGAAAGCCAGCAGCACCGCCGTGAGCAGCACCAGCACCGCCATCAGCAGCGTCAGGCTGCTCTGGTTCATCTGGAAGAAGTACCGCTGGTACAGGCGCTCCAGCTTGGCCGAACGGAACTGCTTCGACTGGAACACCTGCACCAGACGGCGCCAGCAGGATCGCCCACTCCTGGGCACCGCGTCGGGCGCCACCTCAGCTGTCCCGCCCACTGTCGTTGTCACCTCGGTGTCCTCGAAGCCCAGGGCCACTGCCCGCAACCCCAGCTCCTTGCCCTTGCCTGGGCCGCCCCTCCGGATGAAGGCGTCATCCTGCCAGGGGCACCGAGGGGGGCCCGCAGGGGTGGGGCTGGGTGGCTCTGCATCCCGGAGGCAGCTCATATAGCGGGGCGTGCAGAAGCCACCTGCCCGAGTGCCACAGCGCCGTGAACGCTTCTGCCCATTGCGTTCACCCCAGGCTGTTTTCCGTTCATCCACTTTAGGCACCAGGAGGCCACTAAACCATGACATGTTGCTGGTAGGGAAGGAAGGAGATAGTATTAGAGACCATCCAATAGGAGCGGTATTAATACCACCGTCACAGCCACTGCCACCACCACTAGTAGCTCATTATCTAAGCACTTCCCACTGACAAGTTATGAGTTTCATCGTCATACAATTATTTGGATGTAGGCAACAAGGGTATCCCCATTCAACATGTGAGAAATCAAGACACAGTGAGGAAAAGAAACTTTCCCAAGGCCAGGCATAGTGGCTTACACCTGTAATCCCAGCACTTTGTGAGGCCGAGACAGGAGGATGGCTTAAGGCCAGGAATGTCAGAGCAACCTGGGCAATACAGCAAGACCTTACCTCTATTAAAACTTTAAAAAATTAGCCTGGGCCAGGCGCGGTGGCTCACATCTGTAATCCCAGCACTTTGGGAGGCCCTGGCAGGTGGATCTCAAGGTCAGAAGTTCAAGACCAGCCTGGCCAAGATGGTGAAACCTCGTCTCTACTAAAAATACAAAAATTAGCCGGGCGCAGTGGCGGGCGCCTGTAATCCCAGCAAATCGGGAGCTAAGGCAGGAGAATTGCTTGAACCCGGGTGGCAGAGGTTGCAGTGAGCTGAGATCACAGCACTGCACTCCAGCCTAGGTGACAGAGTGAGACCCTATCTCAAAAAATAAATAAATAAAAATTAGCCTGGTGTGGTGGTGTACACCTACAGACCAGGCCATTCAGGAGGCTAAGGCGGGAGGATTGCTTGGGCCCAGGCAGTGGAGGCTGCAGTAAGCCAGGATTGTGCGCCACTGAACTCCAGCCTGGGCAACAGCCATAGTCTGAAAAAAAAGGAAAAAAAAATGGATGGAAGGAAGGAAGGAAAGAAAAAAGGAGGGAGGGAGGGAGGGAGAGAAGGAGGGAAGGGAGGGAAAGAAAAGAAGAAAGACTTGCCCAAAGATCCAGCAGCCACGTAAGTGAGAGAACCAAGATTCTAAACCAGATTGGTCTGACCCCAAAGCCAGTATACTTGAAAATTTCCCTAAAAGGCACTGATTTGTTGATGGTCACAAACTCAAGTGCCCAAGTCAATGAGTGATGCAGCTTATGGTTCAGAACTAGGAGGAAGAGTTCATACCCTGTGCACTGGGCAAGCACCACCCAGCAGCTGTAGACTGTTGCCAGTGCGTCCCAATCTGATTTTTCTCAACAGAAGCAGAAGAAAAAATATGCTTTTTGTTTTTTTTGTTTTTTTTTGAGACGGAGTCTCACTCTGTCGTACAGGCTGGAGTGCAGTGGCAAGATCTTGGCTCACTGCAAGCTCTGCCTCCTGGGTTCACACCATTCTCCTGCCTCAGCCTCCTGAGTAGCTGGGACTATAGGCACCTGTCACCACGCCCGGCTAATTTTTTCTATTTTTTGTAGAGACGGGGTTTCACCATGTTTGCCAGGATAGTCTCGATCTCCTGACTTCATGAACCGCCACCAGCTAACAGTGATAATCCTAAGGCTCTTCAGCTTCCTCACTGCACCACAGTCATAGGAACCTCTTTGCTGTTTCCCAGCACACCCCGCACAGGCCAGCCTGGGACCTCAGTGCCTGCTGTTCCCTCTGTCTGGAACAAGAGCTCCTCCAGGTCACATCCCAAATGTCCCCTTATCAGTGAGGCTCTCTCTGACCACCCTATTAAAATAGCAACCCCTTTTCCTGGAGCTCTCTATCTTTTTCCCAGCTTTATGCTTTTTCTCCATAGCTCGAATCAGCAACCACCATTCTATATATTTTTCTTATGTGTTCATTTTCTGTCTCTCCTGACTGGAATGTCAGCTCTATGAAGGCAAGGATTTTGACCTGCTGTGCTCACTGCCATATCCACAACCCTTAGAAGGACCTAAACAAGTGTTTATTGAGGCTGGGTGTGGTGGCTCACACCTGTAATCCCAGCATTTTGGGAGGCTGAGGCGAGTGGATCACCTGAGGTCAGGAGTTCGAGACCAGCCTGACCAACATGGTGAAAACCCATCTCTACTAAAAATACAAAATTAGCCAGGAGTGGTGGTGGGCGCCTATAATCCTAACTACTCGGGAGGCTGAGGTGAGAGAATTGCTTGAATCTGGGAGGCGGCAGATGCAGTGAGCTAAGATCACGCCATTGCACTCCAGCTTGGGCAATAAGAGCGAAACTCCATCTCAAAAAATAAAATAATATTAAATGTTCATTGAGTAGATGGATGACTAGATGGATGGATGAATGATATTCCATGCACTTTCTCCATGCTTTAAACTGTTCAAGATCTTTTCACATCCCTAATTCCATCTGATCTTCACCAAAACTCTGAGAAACTAGTCCTGTGGCCCCCTGGGGCACAAGACAGATTTGAAAGGAAAAATATATATAAACAAAAACTGATGTCCATGGCAGTTTCATATGGCTGGCCCAAGTTATAGAGATCATGGTAACCAAATCAGTCCCAGATCCCACATTTCCTGGAGGAAATGCCATTAACTGAGGTGGGAGGACTCCATGATGATACCTTTAGTGTGACTCCTGGCTGAGCCCAGGTCAGAATAAGATGAGGCTGAAAGCACTGTCATCCATGCATACCTGTGTCCCCACCAGGGCCACACTCCTCTATGCTCACAGAGTACCCTGAGGGGTCCCTTGTACTCAAACCTGCTGAACTAACAGCACTGACATTTGTACTCACTAGGGGACAGGATGGAGGAATACCCAGCACTTGCCACAGGTGGCCACAGAATGAGAGCTCAAGCCAGATGCGCAGCACTCAAAGCAGACACCCAGGGACCCACAAGCAGAAGGCAGGCTGGGAATTCTCCACATACCCCAAAACTCCCATCCCTGGGTCACCCTCAGCCAAGTTCTGTCGGCATCCCTTCTCCTATATCCCACAGAGCAGTATGTCCTTCGACCTCCTTTTGTTTTTTTGTTTAAGACGGAGTCTCACCCTGCCCCACCCAAGCTGGAGTGCAGTGGCACAATCTTGGCTCACTGTAACCTCCGCCTCCCGGGTTCAAGCAATTCTCCTGCCTCAGCCTCCCCAGTAGCTGAGATTACAGGCACCTGCCACCATGCCCAGCTAATTTTTGTATTTTCAGTACAGATAGGGTTTCACCATGTTGGCCAGGCTGGTCTCGAACTCCTAACCTCAGGTGATCTGCCTGCCTTGGCCTCCCAAAGTGCTGGGATTACAGGCATGAGTCACCATGCCTGGCCCCTTCAACCTCTTAACATCACCAACAGCACCATCTGGAAGGACGGATCAGGAATACAAGACTTTTGGTCAGGCTGGCATTTGGAAAAGGTCACCAAAGAAAGCCTGGCTCTTCAAAATACTTCATTAGAAGCATGATCTTTGGCATGAGACCAGGTTCTAAACCTTAGTGTGATTATTTGCTAGCCACACTGCCTTGGGCAAGTTATTTAACCTCTCTGTGTCAGTACCTTCATCTGTAAAATGGAAATAATAATTGTCCTCTGGAAAGAATCTAATAATGCCTGTCATGAAGTACACACTTGAAAAATATTAGTTCTTCTCCTCACTCTACAACATTTTAAACCCAAATCTCTGTCAGCGTCAAGAGATGGAAAGATGAGAAACTCATGAGCAAGAACACACGTCTTTCTAGCCAGTCAGATGCCTGGTTCTATCAGTCCCTGTGTCCTTGGCTGTTAGTCCCCAGAGCTGCTGGAGACAGAGCCCAGAATGAGCAGGTTTCCCACCACCATCCAGCACCCACAACATTTTGCTTCAGCCTCCCCTCATTCACCAGACCCCTTCCCTGTTCTTATCTCCCCCCATACAACCCCCCACTCCCACCACTGGCCCAGACCTGTTCCCACAGGACTAGTTTCTGGCCAGGTTCCCAGCCCCCTGGAAACACATCCTAGCATCTGGCTCATACCCACAGAGAAAGGGGCAGACACTATCCAGGAGAATGCATGACCCTCCCAGGAACACTCTGACTCCCTAAGGGGATAGCTTCAGAGCTGTGTAATTGTCCAACCAACTGCAACCATCCCACTCTGGGCTCCACTCCAGGCACTGCCCATCCCCGAGAACTTGCTGGCCTCCCAGCATTTCTGGCACCCCATGCCAGACTAGTATGGCAGGGAACAGGGGAGAGTACTGTTCCAAGCCACAAAACTCTATATGGTCCCCCAACCCACTTTGTCCAGCAACCCATCACTATGAGAGCCCTGGGAGCACAGACCACCTCCCTCCTCCCCAGAGTCAGGCTCCTAAGCCTTGTGCCTCTGACCTCCTCCTTCCCTGAGTGTTGGTCCATTTGCTCCGTCACAGACCTGCTGCTCTTCACACCACTGGCTTCCACAGCCGGAGCCATGTCCCACTCAGCCTGGCAGGCCCAGGCTCAGTCCCAGACCTCAAGTCCCTCCCAAACCCTGATCAGGCTGAGACCAGAGTTTGGAACCCGCCAAGGCCAAGGCCCAGCCCTAAGGATGGCTCTGCCTACTGCCTTGCCAAGCCTTCCTGGCCACCTCCTGTCTATCCCATCCCCAGGGCCCATCTGCCCCTGCCCTCCTTGGCAAAAGGAGGCTCCAGGGGATTTAAAACGACTTCAGAAAGTTCATGGCAAGAGGCACTGCCCAGGCAGGGTCCAGCAGTGCCAGCACCACCCACCATACTGGGACGTGGGCCTCAATTCTTCAATTCTGGGCCTTTCCAGATGTAGAGGAGACTACCCAGGGCCTGTATCTGTCGGTCCAGTGCCCGCTGTCGCCTTCTCCCATCCCCAGTCCTCGCTCTTCCTAAAGATTACAGAGGGCTCCCACATCAAGCCTTACTGTGCAGCCCCCACCAGGTCCCTCCAGCTCACAGGGGTAGTCCGGTAAGGGGAGGATATGGGCAAAGAGCCTCCCACGCCTGATTCCACCTCTAGCCTTTCAGTCGAGCCCAAGAGTCTGCTTTGAATAAGTCAGCTCCCCTGCCCACCCTGCAGCAGGCCTTGGGGGATGTGGGGAGCCGACCCCACCCCTTTCATTCCCAAGGTTTGGGGTGAGGGGAAGGAGAGGGACTCCCGCAGACAGAGGGCATCCCTCCCTCTGCCCAGGCCGGTTCCTCTCCCCTAAATGGAATCTCCCCCAAACTCGGAGACTCACCCCACAGCCCCGCAGCAAAAAACTCAGGCCAGCCCCTCCCCCAGTACGTGCCAGGTCCTCCTGGCCTCCGGGCAAGCCTGGAACTCGCCCCGTGGAGGGAGGCCGGCGGCAGGGGACGCGGGTGGCCAGCGCCGGACCTAGGAGACCTCGATCCCACTGCCTCCATGACTTCCCTTTGCCAACCCCAACTCCCTCGGGCAACCCGCCAAACACTGCCGAGACGACCCGTCCCAGGCTTCGGCGCCCCCACCCACAAACTGCTATTGGGAGCCGCTCGGGAGCGTTCCAATCCTGGAGCCCCGGGAGCCCGGGCGGTCACTTCCCCAGCCCTCCGCGCGCTCACCTGCCGGCCAGTCTCCGCGCCTGCCCCGGGCCCCCGCCCCGCCGCCCCCGCGGGCTCCGGCCGGCCGGCCGGCCGTCCCGCGGTCCTTCTCCGAGCCCGCGCGTCCTGGCCGTCCCGCCCGCCGTCCGCCGTCCGCCCGGCCCTCGCCCCCTCCCGAGCTGTCCAGCGCAGCCGCCCTCTACCCCGGATCCAGAAGTCCCCTCCCCGCTGGCTCCCGGACTCCCCGCCTTAAAGGCACAAGCTCCTTTTGTCTGGGCACCCCCCTCCCCCTCCCCAGAAGCGGGGGCCGAGTCGCCCACTCCCCTTCCTAGTAGCGGGGTAGGGGCGCAGGAGGCCAAATAATGGGACCTCTCCCTCCGCGCGCCCCCTCCTCTCCTCCGGCCGCTTCCTCCCCCAGTCCTGAGAAGACAAGCGGCTACTGTTCTGGGATCAAGACCCCGGGGGGAGGGGACCTCGCAGCCCGGTCCCCTTCCCTTCACCCCGGCCGCCTCCTCCTTCATTCCTCTCCCGCCCTCACCCCGGGGGTCCCCAAGCGCGCCCGCAAACCCACCTCTCACGGCTACATCCCCTGCCCCGCCCACCAAGGGTCCCCTTCCTTCCTGTAAGGGTCGCAGGGGTTGGGCCCGCGCCCCGCGCCCACTCTTCATCCCCACGTCCTCACTGCCCCGGCCCCTGTTCCAGCCCCAGCCTCAACCCCAGCCCCCACCTAGCCATTCCTGCCCTGCCTGTCACGGCCCTGCGCCCTCCCGCGGGAACTCAGTTTAATAATTAATTAAGATCTCATTCCACAAGGCGCCAGGTGTGTGCGGCCTGCTTGCCCGCACACCACTTCTTTCCTCTTCCCCCAGCCTCTGGGGCAGCGGCCCCCAGGCGAACCTGCTGGACCCAGAGCCCAGTGGAGAGACCCAGGGAAGGGGCACTCTCCCGCAACCCCCCGCCCCATTCTCTAGGAGCCCTTCCCCCGCACCTGCCAATTTGCAGCCTCGCCCTCAGGCACCTTTTACCCAAAGGGCTGTGCTTCTCTGCTGGGGGTTGGAGGGGCTGCTGGGGTGCATTGCTAAGTGAACGAACTGAGGAATTAGGACTTTTATTTATTTCCAGCACGGAGCAGCTGCCCAAGTTACCTGGGAGATGGGAAAATCGTGTGAAAGCTGGTTAACCTTTTGAGGATTAGAATAATGGTGGAAGCAGAAAGGAGAAGGGGGTTCACCCCCATGATGTACGTAGGTGAGTCTGACTTTAGAGGGGTGCCATTCTGGAGCTGGGAGGAAGGCAGCCTGCCTGGCTTCCTTTTGAGGCCCCCTCTCCATTCCCTCAGTCAGACCTCTGGCTCCTCCTTCCAATTCAGCGCTTTCTCAGGCAGCCCATTCCCCACCCAAGATCCCAAGACCTGGATATCTGAAGATGATTCCTCCTCAGGACCAGCCCTCCCTGCAGTCTTGTCCTTCACAGCTCAAGTCTTGTCCATTCCAAATCACCACTGGGATTCCTAAGTCCAGGACAGAGCTTCAGGCAAGGAAAAGAGAAGAGTTGGGAAAGCCGGTTTCCAACATTTATCAGCCACGTGTACCTGCAAACTATATACCTTGGGTAAATCATCACTCTCTTGAAATGGGAGTAAAACCATCTGCCTTGTCTTTCTTACAGGATTTTCAGAATCGGATAGAGAAATGTTGGTTATAATGTTTGAAAATGGAAAAGTGATACTTTCTCATTTTCTCAGTTGTGCAGGCCTGGCCTGTAATTTGATCTTTGGGGCCTTTTTTGCCTGACTTCAAAATTTCCTTAAAAATTGTTTTTGGTATCAAAATTTCCTCTTCAAAATACCTGAATCAGGTTATCTACCACTTACGCTTAGAATAATGTGCTCATGGCCGGGCGCGGTGGCTCACGCCTGTAATCCCAGCACTTTAGGAGGCTGAGGCGGGTGGATTAGAGGTCAGGAGATGGAGACCATCCTGGCTAACACGGTGAAACCCCGTCTCTACCAAAGAATACAAAAAATTAGCCGGGCATAGTGGCGAGCGCCTATAGTCCCAGCTACTCGGGAGGCTGAGGCAGGAGAATGGCGTGAACCCGGGAGGTGGAGCTTGCAGTGAGCCTAGATTGCGACACTGCACTCCAGCCTGGGTGACAGAGCAAGACTCCGTCTCAAAAAATAATAATAATAATAATAATAATAATAATAATAATAATGTGCTCATGAGTCCCATGGGGAAAATGCAAAAAACAATTGAGATAAATAGCGTAAAAAAAGGAAATTTTAGCCTGGCGCCGTGGCTTACGCCTGTAATCCCAGCACTTTGGGCGGCCAAGGCAAGCGGATCACGAGGTCAGGAGTTCGAGATCAGCCTGACCAACATGGTGAAACCCCGTCTCTACTAAACATACAAAAATTAGCAGGACATGGTGGCATGCTCCTGTAATCCCAGTTACTAAGGAGGCTGAGGCAGGAGAATTGCCTGAACCTGGGAGGTGGAGGTTGCAGTGAGCCGAGATTGTGCCACTGCACTCCAGCCTGGGTGACAGAGTAAGACTCTGTCTCAAAAAAAAAAAAAAATTAGCGGGGTGTGATGATAGGTGCCTGTAGTCCCAGCTACTCAGGAGGCTGAGGCAGGAGAATCGCTTGAACCCGGGAGGCAGAGGTTGCAGTGAGCAGAGATCACGCCCCTGCACTCCAGCCTGGTCAACAGAGCGAGACTCTGTCTCGGAAAAAAAAAGAAATTTGTATTTTGGAATGGAAGGCCTTGTCCTTCATTTTATTTTAAAATGAGAAAAAAAAAATTGGACACCATCCAAGTAAGCTGGAGAAATATGCTAGGGGTCCTTCTCTGGGCACTGTAAATCCCACTGGCCATCTCTACCCTAGAGTGTGAGTGGTGTGTTAGTCTGGCCTCCTACATTCCATTTTCAGTTCCTAAAGGGCAGGGCCACCATCAAATCTATTTCTAGCACTATAGAATATTAGGACTTTTCTTTTTCTTTTTTCTTTTTTCTTTTTTTTTTGGGGGGGGAGACAAGGTCTTGCTCTATTATTGCCCAGGCTCACTGCAACCTCCACCTCCCAGGCTCAAGTGATTCTCCTGTGTCAGCCTTCTGAGTAGCTGGGATTACAGGCGCCCACCACCACGCCTAGCTAATTTTTGTATATGTAGTAGAGACAGGGTTTCTCCATGTTGGCCAGGCTGGTCTCAAATTCCTGACCTCAGGTGATCTGCCTGCCTCCGCCTCCGAAAGTGCTGAGATTACAGGCATGAAGCCACCATGCCCAGCCTTAGAATCATTTTTATTTTTTCTTGAGACCAAGTTTCGTTCTGTTGCCCAGGCTACAGTACAGTGGCACAATCTCTGCTTACTGCAGGTTCTGCCACCTGGGTTCAAGTGATTCTCCTGCCTTAGCCTCCTGAGTAGCTGGGATTACAGGCACATGCCAGACATGAATATTGGAGTCTTAAGTTCCTAGAGGGCAGGACCACCATCAAATACCTATTGCTACCACTATAGAATATTAAGACTTTTTTTTTTTTTTTTGAGACAAGGTCTCGCTCTGTCACCCAGGCTGGAGTGCAATGGCACAATCTCAGCTCACTATAACCTCTGCCTTCTGAGTTCAAGCGATTCTACGTCAGCCTCCCAAGTAGCTGGAACTACAGGTGTGTGCCACCATGCCCGGCTAATTTTTGTATTTTTTTTTTTTTTTTTGAGACGGAGTTTCGCTCTGTCGCCCAGGCTGGAGTGCAGTGGCCGGATCTCAGCTCACTGCAAGCTCCGCCTCCCGGGTTTACGCCATTCTCCTGCCTCAGCCTCCCGAGTAGCTGGGACTACAGGCGCCCGCCACCTCGCCCGACTAGTTTTTTGTATTTTTTTTTAGTAGAGACGGGGTTTCACCGTGTTAGCCAGGATGGTCTCGAACTCCTGACCTCGTGATCCCCCCGCCTCAGCCTCCCAAAGTGCTGGGATTACAGGCTTGAGCCACCGCGCCCGGCCAATTTCTGTATTTTTAATAGAGACAGGGTTTCACCATGTTGCCCAGGCTGGTCTGGAACTCGAGCTCAAGAAACGCACCTATTGTGGCCTCCCAAAGTATTGGAATTACAGGCATGAGCCACCGCGCCTGGCCAATTGGAAGGTTTTAACTCTAACAAAGAGAAGAAAAAGAGAGAGAGACAGTCAGCAGGAACTGTATTTCTCCACGTCTAGCTTGCTTGATCTCAATGACCTTTTTTTTTAATAATACAGACCACAGTCACACGAGTGATTTATTTTCAATCTCTCATTTTCAGGAAGAGGAAACTCTTACAAGCAGAATGTATTATATGTAAATGCAAGTTTCACACAGCCAAAAGTGTATCTGGACAACACTCTATAAATAAGCAGTGTTGAAAACACTCTGCAATGTAACTAATGGATAGGCTTGAGTGCCCTGAGCCTTCCTTGGGTTGTTTGGGTTACAGCTAAACTAGCCTCCGCCTACGCCCTTTTACAAAGCAAAGATTCCTTTTACAATGCAAACAACCATTCCCTAACTTTTCTGTCTTAAAGATCAAAAGTCTGCACAATTTATTTTCTGAAAGTAAGAAAGACATACAAAAAAAATTCACGGTTGGGTGTGGTGGTTCACGCCTGTAATCCCAACACTTTGGGAGGCCAAGGTGGGCAGATCACCTGAGTCAGGAGTTTGAGACCAGCCTGCCCAGCAAGGTGAAACCCCGTCTCTCCTAAAAATACAAAAATTATCCAGGTATAGTGACACGCACCTGTAGTCCCAGCTACTTGGGAGGCTGACGCAGGAGAATCGCTTGAACTCAGGAGGCAGAGGTTGCAGTGAGCCGAGATTGCGCCATTGCACTCCAGCCTGGGGGACAGAGTGAGACTCCATCTCAAAAAGAAAAAAAAAAAAATCACATTCATTCAATCTAGCAAATATGCCTTGTCCATTTCACTACCCCTAACATCACTGCTGCTACCACCACCACCACCATCACCACTCCAGAGACTCGCAACCCCTTCTAGTCCCAGGGTTGGAATAGGCTCTGGCCAACTCCATTTCCACTGCCACCACCACCACCACCTTGGGAATGGGCTCAACTCCGAGGGTATACAAAATCCCTTCCCCATCCCCTTAGATCCATTATTCATTCATCCCATAAATATTTATTTATTTATGAGATGGAGTCTCGCCCTGTCTCTCTCGCTACTGTGTGTTAGGCACTCTTCTAGTAATAGGTGCTAAGGATACAGTAATTGAACTCAGCAAAGTTCCTTGTCTCATTAAGCTTACCTTCTAGTGGGAGGAAACAAGAAATAAATGAATAGATGAGGCTGGGTGTGGCAGCTCACACCTGTAATCCCAGCACTTTGGGAGGCTGAAGCACAAGGATCACTTGAGCCCAAGAGTTTGAGACCAACCTGGGCAACATGGTGAGACCCCATCTCTACAAATAAAATTATTTAAAAACCTGAAAAAATGATGAGCCAGGTGCCTATAATCCCAGTGCTTTGGAAGGCTGAGGCAGGAGGATTGCTTGAGCTCAGGAGTTTGAGACCAGCCTGGTCAACATAGTGAGACCTCATCTCAACTAAAAATTTTTAAAATTAGCCAAGCGTGGTGCTGTGCACTTGTGGTTCCAGCTTACTCAGGAGGCTGAGGCAGGAGGATCACTTGAGCCCAGGAGGGCAAGGTTGCAGTGAGCCATGATTGCACCACTGCACTCCAGCCCGGGTGACAGACTGAGAGACACTGTCTCAAAAAAAAAAAAAAAAGAATATGCTGGGCGTGGTGGCTTATGCCTGTAATCCCAGCACTCTGGGAGGCTGAGGCGGGTGGATCACAAGGTCAGGAGTTCGAGACCAGCTTGGCCAACATGGTAAAACCCCATCTCTACTAAAAATACGAAAATTAGCCTGGTATGTGTAATCCCAGCTACTCAGCAGGCTGAGGCAGGATAATTGCTTGAACCCGGGAGGCGGAGGTTGCAGTGAGCTGAGATCCCGCCACTGCACTCCAGCCTGGGTGACAGAGCAAGACTCCATCTCGAAAGAAAAAAAAAAAAAGAATAGATGAGAAGATAGTCGATTACAAGTGCTATGATGACAATTAGAACCCAGGATGGATAGGAAGTGGCTGGGGGAGAAACCTAGGTACGGCTGTCAAGAAAGGTCCCTATAAGGAAGTGCTATGTACATGCAGACCTGAATGACAAGGAGTCAACCATGCAAAGAATCTGGGTAAAGAGCATTCCAGTCAGAGGGAACAGCTAATGCAAAAGCCCTAAGGCAATAGCAAGCTCACTGTACTCAAGAAACAGAAAGAAAGTCAGTGAGGCTGAAACCCATATGTTGAAGGAAGAAAGTATAAGATGAGGTCAGAAAGGGAGGCATGCCCTAGCTAGTGGAGAAGCTCTTAGACCAGGGAGAGGAGTTTGGATTTCATTCAAAGTGTAATGAGAAGGTGTTAAGCTCCAAAGTGGCACGATCTGATTTATGGTTTTAAAGGATCATGGTAGCTGCTGAGTGGAGAATAAATTGTGGGATCAAGGGATGCAAGGTAAACCACTTAGAAAGCTATTATAGTGGTCCAGGTGGAAACAGTGGCTTGGACAAGGATGGTGATAGAGGGCGGGGCTGTTGAGAAGTGGAAGGACTCAGGAAATGTTTTGGAGTTGGAGTACCCTAATGACCTGCCTTGGCTCTCTCTGCATGGTTTATGCATATCAAATAATTATCAACAATCGGCAATTATTTATTGAGTTCCTACCACATCCCAGGCACTGTGCTACGCACTGGAAGCTACAGCCCAGAGAAGGCCCACTCCACCTCCTTCTGCCCTACTGCCATAGGAGCTCTAGTTTGAGGAAGCTACTGCCCATCCCAACCCCACCCCATTTGCAGGGCCAGAGGCACACCTGTTACCCCACCCTACCCACCCCTGCACTCTATTCCAATGCCGATCTGGAATTGATGGGGTGGGGGCAGTGTTTACAGTTGGAGAATTGATGCCATAAAAAGAAGAGTTCAAAGTCCTCTTGAAGGTCTCAGAGCAAAGACTGGGAGAGCCCAAAGCTTCCGGAGTGGAAAGGGAGTACAGCTAGGGCCATGAGGATGAGACAACTCTTGCCCACACTACTGCTAGTCCTTCTCTGGGTTCCCAGAGCCCAGACTTTCTCAGTCTTCACTATCCCATTCTGCCGGCACCTATTCCCTCGACCCCACCTTAGTAAATGTCTGGGTCTTGTATGCCCTCTGGTGGCACAATCATGGCACTGCAGCCCATAGTTCCCAACTTTTCACTACTCAATCTACAGTGTTCTCTGGCTCACAGCTCCTAGGGGCAGTATGGAAATTCTGGAAATCAGGGAAGGGCTGGAACACTGGTCTCTGGGTGTTGGAAGGATGAGCTAACTCTCCATCTAGTTTTATACGCAATGCCAGATTCATCTTTTATGAGTTGAATTAAGCATATTTGAGCACCTGCTGTGAGCTGATCCCAGTTACCAACATGTGCTTAGCTGACCCAAGCTATGACTGGCCACTCCCACCAAAATCTTAGAGTCTGGAGCTGGGGGCGTGTGAAGAAGCAAGAGCAGTTTAGAATTCATTCTGCTGTCAGCAGCAGTGTCAGAAGCCCGAACCTCACCCTCCTAGCATTCCTGCTGCCTAATTTCCCTTTGTTCCTGCCTGTTTTCTACACCTGATTCTCTGGCCTTTCTATCAGTTCTGTGAGCAAGTCATTCACTATCCTTCCAACAAATGTAATTTCTGCTCACATTAGTTGGAGTCTGTTTCTGTTTTGATAACCAAGATGACTGGTACGTTGGACAATTCATCAAGCCTCTCTGGACCTTAGTTTCCCCCTTAGTAAAAAAGGGAGAATAGCAAAGACTTCCATGTGCAAGGCCATTTTTATTAAACAAGTGTATTAGTTCTCTATTGCTGCAAAACAAATTACCACACATTTAGCAGCTTAAAGCAACACATGTTTACTGTTTCATAGTTTCCGCCTATCAGGAGACTGAGCATAGCTCAGTGGGGTCCTCTACTTCAAGGTCTCACAAAGCTACAAGCAAGGTGTTAGCTGAGGCTTTAGTCTCATCTATGGCTGGAATAAGGAAGGATCCAATTCCAAGCTCATGTGGTCATTGATAGGATTCAGTTCCATACGGGCTAGGCTGCTGGACTGAGGCCTCAGGGCACCTTTCCCCTTAGGCCTCTGCCACGTGGCATGTCTTCATCCAAGCTAGCAAGAAGAGAGCCCTCTAGCAAACAGAAGTCTTGGTCTCTTACAGCCTCATTATGGAAGTACCATCCATCACTTTCTGATGGATCAGAAGCAAGTCTCTAGGCCAGCCCACAGTCAAGGGAGGAAATTACTGAAGGACATGAATACCAAGAGGTGGGGATCATTTGTGGCCATCTCAGATTTGCCTGCCACAATGTGGTAGCTGTTAGTCATCTTTCAAGGACTCCTCAAAATGCCACTTCCTTCTTGAGGGCTTTTTAAGTTCTTCCCCTACCCAAACCCATCAAAGTTAACCCCTCTTACAGATAATGAAACTTGAAAATGCACTGGATATTAGATGGATTTGTATTCAATTGTGTTAGGGAAGGGTAATTGTTATTTTGACACTAAGAAATTCCCCTAATTTTAACATTTATTTATTTATTTAAATTGACAAATAAAAATTATATATATACACATAAATTATGTACATGTTTTGAAATATGTATACATTGTGAAATGGCTAAATCAAGCTAATTATGCATCACTTCACATGCTTATCTTTTTTTTTTTGGTGGTGAGAATACCTAAAGTCTACTCTCTCAGCAATTTCAAGTATAAGATGCATTGCTATTAACTCTAGTCACCACGTTGTGCAATAGATCTCTTGAACTTATTCCTCTCATCTAACAGAGATTTTGTATCCTTTAGCCAACTTCATTTCGGCCCAATCCTCCCACTCCCCAGCCTCTGGTAACCGCCATTCTACTTTTTCTACGAGTTCACCTTTCTAAGATTCCACATATAAATGAGACCACGGCCAGGTGCAATAGCTCACGCTTGTAATCCCAGCACTTTGGGAGGCTGAGGTGGGTGGACCATGAGGTCAGGAGTTCAAGATCAGCCTGGCCAACATAGTGAAACCCTGTCTCTACTAAAAATACAAAAATTAGCCAGGTGTGGTGGCATGCACCTGTGGTACCAGCTACTTGGGAAGCTGAGGCAGGAGAATCGTTTGAACCCAGGAGGTGGAGGTTGCAGTGAGCCGAGACCACACCATTGCACTCCAGCCTGGGTGACAGAGAGAGACTCTGTCAAAAAAAAAAAAAAAAAAATCACATGGCATTTGTCTTTCTGTGCCAGGCTCATTTCACTTAGCATAATACCCTCCAGGTTCATCCATGTTGCCATAAATTGCAAAATTTCATTCTCTTTTTTTATGGCTGAATAGTATTACATAATGTATATACTGTATATGCATTTTCTTTATCCATTTATCTGTTGATGGACACTTAGGGTGATTCCATATCTTGGCTATTGTGTGTGTGTGTGTGTGTGTGTGTGTGTTTGTGTGTGTGTGTGTGTGTGTTGTTGTTGTTGTTGTTGTTTTTCTGAGACGGAGTCTCACTCTGTCACCCAGGCTGGAGTACAGTGGTGTGATCTTGGCTCACTGCAACCTCTGCTTCCTGGGTTCAAGCAATTCTCCTGCCTCAGCCTCCTGAGTAGCTAGGCGCTCACCACCACACCCGGCTAATTTCTGTATTTTTAGTAGAGACAAGGTTTCACCATATTGGCCAAGCTGGTCTTGGACTCCTGGCTTTGTGGTCTGCCTGCTTTGGCCTCCCAAAGTGCTGGGATTACAGGTATGAGTCACCATACCTGGCCTTTTTTTTTTTTCTTTTTTTTTTTTTAAATAAAGACAGATCTTCCTTTGTTGCCCAGGCTGGAGGGCAGTGGCTATTCAGAGGCATGATCATAGTGCCCTGCAGCTTCCAACTCCTGGACTCAAGCAATCCTCCTGCCTCAGCTTTCCAGAGTAGTTGGGACTATAGATGTGAGCCACTGTGCCCAGTTACTACATCTTGGCTATTGTGAATAAAGCTGCAATACATATGAGGTGCAGGTATATCTTCAACATACTGGTTTTATTTCTTCAGATATACACCCAATAGTGGGATTGCCGGATCATATGGTAGTTCAAATATGTTCTTTCTGAGTGATACTACTGAAGTATTTCTTGGTGGACTATCCTGATGCCCACACTTTTCTTTAAGATACTTTACTAGCCGGGTGCGGTGGCTCAAGCCTGTAATCCCAGCACTTTGGGAGGCTGAGACGGGCGGATCACGAGGTCAGGAGATCGAGACCATCCTGGCTAACACGGTGAAACCCCATCTCTACTAAAAAATACAAAAAACTAGCCGGGTGAGGTGGCGGGCGCCTGTAGTCCCAGCTACTCGGGAGGCTGAGGCAGGAGAATGGCGTAAACCCGGGAGGCGGAGCTTGCAGTGAGCTGAGATCCAGCCACTGCACTCCAGCCTGGGCGACAGAGCGAGACTCCGTCTCAAAAAAAAAAAAAAAAAAGATACTTTACTAAAAAAAAAAAAAAAAAAAAGCCAAGCATGGTGGCTCACACCTGTAATCCCAGCACTTTGGGAGGCCAAGGTGGGTGGATGGCTTGAGGGCAGGAGTTCAAGACCAGCCTGGCCAACACGTTTAAACTCCGTCTCTACTAAAAATACAAAAAGTAGCTGGGGTGTGGTGGTGCACACCTGTAACCCCAGCTACTCAGGAGGCTGAGGCATGAGAATTGCTTGAACCCAGGAGACAGAAGTTGTAGTGAGTCGAGATCATAGGGCGAGACTCCATCTCAAATGAAAAAAAAAAAAAAGATATTTTAGAGTAGTAAGGAGAGGGTCATAGGGACATCCTCCCTTTTATTCCCAGTCTCCTTGGCTAAGTAGTTGCCATGGAAAAAGTAGATTTTGCTCTTTCCAGAAGTGGTACATGAAGCCAGCTCTGTATATGTGTGTAAGAGGTGAGAGAGACTGAAAAGATTAACAATATCAAACCTTCTCATCTCACAAGCCTCAAAGGGCCTGTATCTGAGTGCAGATAACTGAAATCAGTTTTCTCCCTGATCCTTGCCAGCACGTCACACAAATGTTTGGGAGTCAGACACTGGGGACAAGGCTTGTCTCCCCCCCACCCCGCCCCCGCACTGGAAATTTTATTTCTTTAGGATTCTATCCCAACCAGTCGCTTAAAAATCAAGTAACACAGACCTGAGGGATAGGAGCTGGGGACTGCACCTCCCTGCTACTTGTGGAGGAAAGCAGTGCCAACGAGGCAGGGGCAGGAGAGGCGGCTGAAGCAAGGCAGCAGCAGAGGTAACATGGCCACGACCTCAGAGAACCAGCTTCATCCTCTCCCAGACCCTGGCTGGAGCCCCTATGGCTTGGGGTGGGGAGTGGGAGTATCTACCCCAAGCCCTTCCCTCTCTTCCTCACACAGCCTCCTTGTGGGCTCAACCCATTTCTTCTGGCAGGAGACTGAGGCACACACAGAGGAGGAATAGAAGAGGAGGATGCAGGAGAGGCAGGTTGGTGTCTCGAATGAAGGCAGAGATGAGAGGTGTGGGCAAGGTCACTCCATCCCACCCACCCCAGAGAGGGGTGAGGAAGCCACACAGGCAGCATGTTGGGTATGGGGGAACAAGGCGGGGTTTAAGGCTGAGCGGCCCAGGGCAGGCAGGTCCTCGGGCCTCAGTCAAAGCCGTGCCAGTCAAGGCCGTGCTCCAAGTCGTATTCCAACTTGGCACCCACGCACTTGACACAGTCCAGCAGCATGCCCTCCGCCTCCCGGGTTCAAGCGATTCTCCTGCCTCAGCCTCCCGAATAGCTGGGATTACAGGCACTTGCTATCACGTCCAGCTAATTTTTGTATTTTTAGTAGAGATGGGGTTTCTCCCTGTTGGTCAGGCTAGTCTCAAACTCCTGTCCTCAGGTGATCCGCCTGCCTTGGCCTCCCAAAGTGCTGGGATTACAAGTGTGTGCCACCATGCCTGGCCGCCTGGCTAATTTTTTTTTTTTTTTTTGAGATGGAGTCTCAGGCCGGAGTGCAGTGGCGCAATCTCAGCTCACTGCAAGCTCTGCCTCCTGGGTTCATGCCATTCTCCTGCCTCAGCCTCCCGAGTAGCTAGGACTACAGGCGCCCGCCACCAGGCCCGGCTAATTTGTGTGTGTGTGTGTGTGTGTGTATTTTTTAGTAGAGATGGGGTTTCACCATGTTAGCCAAGATGGTCTTGATCTCCTGACCTCATCATCTGCCCGCCTCGGCCTCCCAAAGTGATGGGATTACAGGCGTGAGCCACTGCACCCGGCCCACCTGGCTAATTTTTAAATTTTTTTTGTGGATACAGAGTTTTGCTCTATTGCCTAGGCTAGTCTCAAACTCCTGAGCTTAAGCAATCCTCCCACTTCAGCCTCCCAAAGTGATGGGATTACAGGTATGACCCACCACATCTGCCTCTGCTCTTTGGTCTCCTCATTTCTCTCCTTCTTTCTAAGGTAACATCCTCCCTGATTAAGAAAAAGGCCACCGGCCGGGCGCGGTGGCTCGTGCTTGTAATCTCACCTTGGGAGGCCAAGCTGGGTGGATCACCTGAGGTCAGGAGTTGAAGACCAGCCTGACTAACACGGTGAAACTCCATCTCTACTAAAAATACAAAATTAGCCGGGTGTGGTAGCATGTGCCTGTAATCCCAGCTACTCGGGAGGCTGAGGCAGGAGAATTGCTTGAATCTGGGAAGCAGAGGTTGCAGTGAGCCGAGATAGTGCCACTGCACTCCAGCCTGGGCAACAGAGCAAGACTTCGTCTCAAAAAAAAGAAAAATGCCACAGACGCTGCCTTAACCAAGTGATCGAATTTAAGAGTGCCAAAAAGGGGACAAACCGATATCATATGCCCCCAATGTGAGGCACTGGGAAGGACACAACATCACCTATGTAGCACTCTTTTTAAGACGGAGTCCTGCCCTGTCACCCATGCTGGAGTGTGGGGGCGTGACCATAGCTCACTGTAACCTTTGCCTCCCAAGTTCAAGCAATTCTCCTTCCTGGGCCTCCCAAGTAGCTGAGATTATAGGTGCGCACCACTATACCTGGCTAATTTTTTGTACTTTTAGTAAAGACTGGGTTTCACCATGTCAGTCAGGCTGGTCTTGAACTCCTGACCTTGGGTGATCTGCCCGCCTCGGTCTTCCAAAGTTCTGAGATTACAGGCATGAGCCACCTCACCCGGCCACCTATGTGGTATTCTTACCAAGAATGTTTAACTTGAGTCTAATCATGAGGAAACCAATTGAGAGATACCTCTAAGACAATTAGCCTGCATTCTTCGAAAATATCAAAGTTATGGAAGAAAAAAATTGGGAAACTTTAATACGACTAGAGAGACATAATTAAATACAATACATGATGCTTTATCAGAGCCCAGATTTAAAAAAAAAAAAAAAAAACTATAAGGACATTATTGGGACAGTTGGGGAAATGTAGATTAGATAATGGTATATCACTGTTAGATTTCCTGAGTGTGATAATTCTCTTGTGGTTATATAGAAATGCCCCTGTTCTTGGTAAATACCGAATGAAGTCTTTAGGAAGGAAGTTAATGTCTGCAACTAACTCTCACATAGTTCAGCAAAAACACACACCTACATAGTGATAAAGCAAATGTGGGATAATGTTAACAGTGAATCTAAGTGAAAGGTTTATGTGTTCATTGTATTACTCTTGCAACCTTTCTGTAGGTTTTAAAATGTTCATGGCTAGGCACCATGTAATCCCAGCACTTTGGGAGGCTGGGGTGGGCAGATCGCTTGAGCTCAGGAGTTCCAAACCAGCCTGGGAAATAAGGCGAGACGCCGTCTCTTTTTTGAAAAAAATTAAAAATTAAAAAAAATATTCAAGGCCGGGCACAGTGACTCATGCCTCTAATCCCAGCACTTTGGGAGGCCAAGGCAGACAGATAACTTGAGGTCAGGAGTTCGAAACCAGCCTGGCCAACATGGTGAAACACTATCTCTACCAAAAATACAAAAATTAAAAAAAATTAACTGAGTGTGGTGGCACATGCCCATAGTCCCAACTACTCAGGAAGCTGAGGCAGGAGAACCGCTTGAACCCAGGAAGTGGAGGTTGCAGTGAGCCAAGATCACACCACTGCACTCCAGCCTGGGCAACAGAGTGAGACTCTGTCTCAAAAAAAATTTTTTTAATTAATTAATTAAATGTTTAAAATGTTCAAGATAAAAAGTTAGGGAGATGCCAAGCATTCACAGTTTTTATGCCAGCACGAAAGTACTCCAAATGAGGAAATTAACAGTGTATTGTGATTCCTCTACATTTCATATTTCCCATGGAGGTAGGTATGGGGTACAAGAGTGAGTATCTACCTAATAGGCACCCTGAGTGTTAAGTGCCAGCAAAGCAGGGGCACTGAGTAATATTTATTTAGAAATAATGTGATACTTGACATTTTCCCCAAAATGTCAAATTTGTCATGGAAATTTTCAGAACATTTTTAGCATTCTTAAATTTTTTTTACAGTTGAATTAAATTGTTTTCAACTGCATGGGGATCATCATAGTCTCTTGAGTTCTTAGCGCATCTAAAAGTCTTTAGCCAGGCATGGTGACACACACCTGTAGTCCCAGCTACTCAGGAGGCTGAGGCAGGGAGATCGCCTGAGCTCAGGAGCTTGAGGCTGCAGTGAGCTATGATTGCACCACTGTACTCCAGTCAGAGTGACAGAGCGAGACCCTGCCTCAAAATAAATGTTTTTTAAAATAAATAAAAGTCTTAATGTATTCCCATACCCATCCTGGCAAACAGGCTGGGAGCAGGGAGGCAGGGAAACTAGGAGACTGCAAAATTGTAAAAAGCCCTTTGGAATTGGGCAGCAGTTATCTAGGAGGCAAGACACACAAAGGACCTGAGTCTGAGAGTCCAGGGAGTGAGAATGGAAACTTTACACTTCGGTCAATGCTGAGCTGTTTTAGAGTTCATGTATTTTCATTGTTTATTTTCTTTTTGTGTTTCCTTAGTATTAGGTAAAGTTTTTTGCTCACTTGTTTAAAGTGAGCCTCTCTCAGTATGTTGAGAAGGACCAAAACAAGAGGACTATGCCCACTTGGGGCAGAATTCCAAGGGGAAAAGAGAGCCTTCTGAGCTGTCCCCTTGGCCAACGGTGTTTTATGGAAAAGCCATTTCCGCCCTCCTCTCCTCCTCTCTGGTTGTCACTCCTCCTGCTGTCTCCCTTCTCTGGGCTCTATTCTCATCCGACCCCTGACACACTCCTTTCTTCCTTCCCAGTGTGGTGTAATGAACAGATCAGTCTAGGCTGTCAAGTCAAGGAGACCTGGATTCCAACCAATTGGAATGTGACAAGGACAAACTTCAAAACTTATTCTTTTTTATTTATTTATTTATTTTTTATGGAGTCTTGCTCTGTCACCCAGGCTGGAGTGCAGTGGCACAATCTCGGCTCATTGCAACCTCCACCTCCCAGTTTCAAGCGATTTTCCTGCCTCAGTCTCCTGAGTAACTGGAATCACAGGCACCTGCCACCATGCCTGGCTAATTTTTATATTTTTAGTAGAGATGGGGTTTTACCATGTTGGCCAGGCTGGTCTTGAACTCCTGACCTCAGGTGATCCACCCACCTCAGCCCCCCAAAGTGCTGAGATTACAGACGTGAACCACTGTGCCCAGCCAGAAACATTCTTCCTTTCAGCAAACATTCATTAATGCTTACTAGGTGGCAGGCACAATTCTAGGCACTGGAGATACAGTGGTAAGTAAAGAAGACAGACAAAGTTCCTGCCCTCATGCAACTTACAGTCTCATCCAGGGAGGCAGATAATAAACAAGCAGACAAAGGAATGAGATTGTAGAACCTGAAAAGTGTGTTGCAGAATCTGGTTAACATACTGCATGATGGCCAGGCTTGGTGGCTTACGCCTGTAATCCCAGCACTTTGGGAGGCCAAGGCGGGCAGATCACGAGGTCAGGAGATCGAGACCACCCTGGCTAACACGGTGAAACCCCGTCTCTACTAAAAATACAAAAAATTAGCCGGGCACGATGGCAGACGCCTGTAGTCCCAGCAACTCAGAAGGCTGAGGCAGGAGAATGGCGTGAACCTGGGAGGCGGAGCTTGCAGTGAGCTGAGATTGTGCCACTGCACTCCGGCCTGGGTGACAGAGTGAGACTCCACCTAAAAAAAAAAAAAAAACCACCATACTGCATGACTCCAACTATAGGACTTTCTGAAAAAACAAACACTGGAAGCAGTAAAAACATCAGTGGTTGCCAAGAGTTAGGCGTAGGGAGGGATGAAGAGGAAGAGCACAGAGGATTTTTAGGGCAGTGCGAAACTATTCTGTGTGATACTATAATGGTGGATACATGTCATTTAGACATTTATCCAAACCCACAGAATGTACAACACCAAGAGTGAACCCTAGTATAACTGTGGCACTTGCGGTTCAGCGGTAGAACTCTCCCCTGCCTAGTGTAAACTGTGGACTTGTGACAATGATGTGTCAATGTAGGTTCATTTGAACAAATTTGCCACTCTGCTGCGGGATGTTAATAGGGGGTAGGCTGTGCATGTGTTGGGGCAGGGAGTTTGTGGGAACTCTGGCCTTTCTGCTCAATTTTGCTGTGAATTTAAAACTTCTAGGTCAGGCATGGTGGCTCATGCCTGTAATCCCAGCACTTTGGGAGGCCAAGGCAAGCAGATCACGAGGTCAGGAGTTCGAGACCAGCCTGGCCAACATAGTAAAATCCCATCTGTACTAAAAATACAAAAATTAGCCAGGTATAGTGGTGCGCGCCTGCAGTCCCAGCTACTCGGGAGGCTGAGGCAGGAAAATCGCTTGAACTGGGGAGGCGGAGGTTATGGTGAGCTGATATCACACCACTGCACTCCAGCCTGGGTGACAGAGCGAGACTTCGTTTCAAAAAAAAAAGGAACAGGTGTGGTGGCTCATGCCTGTAATCTCAGCACTTTGGGAGGCCGAGGCAGGTGGATCACCTGAGGTCAGGAGTTTGAGACCAGCCTGACCAAAATGGTGAAACCCCGTCTGTTCTAAAAATACAAAAAAATAGCTAGGCATGATTGTGGGCGCCTGTAATCCCAGCTACTCGGGCAGGAGAATCCCTTGAACCTGGGAGGTGGATGTTGCAGTGAGCCGAGGTTGCACCATTGCACTCCAGCCTGGGCAACAAGAGCAAACTCCATCTCAAAAACAAAAACAAAACTTCTAGGCTGGTCAGGTGCGGTGGCACATGCCTTTAATCCCAGCATTTTGAGAGGCCAAGGCAGGTGGATCATCTGAGGTCAGGAGTTCAAGACCAGCCTGGCCAACAGGATGAAACTCTATTGCTACTAAAACTACAAAATTAGCTAGGCATGGTGGCAGGTGCCTATAGTCCCAGCTACTCGGGAGACTGAGGCAGGAGAATCGCTTGAACCCAGGAGGCAGAGGTTGCAGTGAGCCAAGATCACGCCACTGCACTCCAGCCTGGGCAACACGAGCAAAACTGTGTCCCCAAAATAAATAAATAAATGAATAAATAAATTAAAATGTAAAAATAAATAAATAAATAAAACTTCTAGGCCAAGAGTAATGGCAATCCCAGCATGTTGGTAGGCTGAGGCAGGATGACCTGAGCCCAGAGCTCAAGACCAGCCTGGGTGACATAGTGAAACCTCTTCAGTACAAAAAATACATATATAAATTAGCCACATGTGATGGCGTGAGCCTGTAGTCCCAGCTACTCAGGAGGCTGTGGTGGGAGGACTGCATGAGCTCAGGTCAAGGCTGCTGTGAGGTGTGACTGCACTCCTGCACTCCATCCTGGGCAACAAAGTGAGACCCTGTCTCAAAAAAAAAAAAAAAAACTGCTAAAAAATAATTTATTTTTGCCAGGCGCAGTGGCTCATACCTGTAATCCCAGCACTTTGGGAGGCCAAGGAGGGCGGATCATGACGTCAGGAGATCGAAACCATTTTTAGTAGAGACGGGGTGCCCCGTCTCTGCCCCGTCTCTACTAAAAATACAAAAAAAGTAGCCGGGTGTGGTGTCGGGCGCCTATAGTCCCAGCTACCCGGAAGGCTGAGGCCGGAGAATGTGAACCCGGAAGGCGGAGCTTGCAGTGAGCTGAGATTGTGCCACTGACTCCAGCCTGGGCAACAGAGCAAGACTCCGTCTCAAAAAAAAAAAAAAAAAATCTATTTTTAAAAAACTGTGTTGCAGGAAATTAATGTGTGATAAAGGCTAACTGAAGGGGCCTACTTGAGGGAGGATGAAAACGGAAGCTCTCTTCAAGGCTGTTTTCTCATTGATAAAATGGAGGTAACAGTATCTGCCTTCACAGAGTTGTTAAAGTTCAAATAACATATATATGAAAGGCCCTTTTAAATTGCTATGTATCTGGCCAGGTACAGTGACTCACGCCTGTAATCCCAGCACTTTGGAAGGCCAAGGCAGGTGGATCACTTGAGGTCAGGAGTTTGAGACCAGCCTGGCCAACATGGCAAAACCCTGTCTCTACTAAAAATACAAAAATTAACCAGGCATGGTGGTGCGTGCCTGTAATCCCAACTACTTGGGAGGCTGAGGCAGGAGAATCACTTGAACCCAGGAGGCTGCTGTGAGCCGAGATTGTGCCACTGCACTCCGGCCTAGACAACAGAGCAAGACTCCATCTCAAAAAAAGATTATAAAAATAGGCCAGGCTCTGTGGCTAACCCGTGGAGAAACCTTGTCACTACTATAACTACAAAATTAGCTGAGCATGGTGGTGCATGCCTGTAATCCCAGCTACTCAGGAGGCTGAGGCAGGAGAATCGCTCGAACCTAGGAGACAGAGGTTGCAGTGAGCCAAGATCACGCCATTGCACTCCAGCCTGGGCAACAAGAGCAAAACTCCATCTCAAAAATAATAATAATAATAATAATAATAATAATAATAATATAAATAAATTGCTATGTATCTTCCCATGTGATAAAATATGGAATATTACCTATAATGTACTGGTAGGCAGCTCTGAAATAGCTTCCGATGATCTCTGACTGCTGATATTCAGGCCCTTGTGTAACTCCCACACTCTGGGCATAGGCTGGGTCTAGTGACTCACTTCTAAGAAATAAAACGCAGCAAAAGTGATCAGATGCCATTTGCAAAATTAGGTTACAAAAAGACTGTGACTTCTATGCTCTCTCTCTCTCTTCCTTAAAAGTAGGCTGCCCGCCAGGCATGGTGGCTCATGCCTGTAATCCCAGTAGTTTGAGAGGCCGAGGAGGGCAGATCACAAGGTCAAGAGTTCGAGACCAGCCTGACCAACATGGTGAAACCCTGTCTCTACTAAAAATACAAAAATTAGCCAGGCATAGTGGTGCGTGCCTAATCCCAGCTACTCAGGAGGCTGAGGCAGGAGAATGGCTTGAACCCGGGAGACGGAGGTTGCAGTGAGCTGAGATCGCACCATTGCACTCCAGCCTGGGCAACAAGAGTGAAACTCCATCTCAAAAAAAAAAAAAAAAAGACATTTTGGGGCCAACCAGGGAGATTTAAATATAGACTGGGATTAGATGAAATGAAAATTGGCCGGGCACTATGGCTCACGAATGTAATCCCAGCACTTTGGGAGGCCGAGGCAGGAGGATTGCTTGAGCCCAGGGGTTTGAGACCAGCCCAGGCAACATGGTAAATCCCCATTTGTTATTTTATTAAATAACAGATTAAAAAAAAAAACTAACCAGGCATTGTGGCATGTGCCTATAGTCCCTAGCTACTAGGGAGGCTTAGGTGGGAGGATCTGCCTGTACTATGCTCCTCCCATGCATAATAAAAAGGAATGAAATGCTAATCACTGTGGCATCTGGGTGTGGGGGACTTTCCGGGGAGGTCCCAGTGTGCTGAGCCCATAGAAGGTCAGGGTGGAGTACCCAGCCCACCGACTGTAATGGAAAATAACCCAGGAGGTAGATTCTGAAGATCTGGGTCTGAATCCAGATCCAAGCATTGACTAATTGTGGCCTTTGAGAAGTCATTTAATCTCAGAAGTGGAAGGGACCTAAGAGGTTCTTCCGTGGGTTAGTCACAGGGCAGGTGCCAAAACCTAGGCCACTGACCCTGTGCAGGTTCTTTCCACTACGTGCTGCTTCCCGGTTTATGATATTCTTACCTGCAAAACAACTAACTTTGGTACAGCAATTTACATCTCATGAAGCGCAAGTGTTCCTCTTGAATTCTCACAGAACCTCTTGTTAAGCCACCATTATTCTTTTCCAGTTTTAAAAGTAAGATTGGGAGACCAAGGTGGGCAGATCACAAGGTCAGGAGTTCGAGACCAGCTTGACCAACATGGTGAAACCCCGTCTCTACTTAAAATACAAAAAATTACCCAGGCGTGGATACAAAAAATTACCCAGGCATGGTGGCATACGCCTGTAATCCCAGCTACTCAGGAGGCTGAGGCAGAAGAATTGCTTGAACCCAGGAGGCGGAGGTTGCAGTGGCGAGCCAAGCTCGCACTCCAGCCTGGGCAACAGAGACTCCTTCTAAAATAATTAAAAATAATAATAATAATTATAATAATACATAATAATAAAAAAATAAAAGTAAGAAACAGGTTGTGGGGTCTGGGCAAGGTGGCTCACGCCTGTAATCCCAACTTTTTGGGAGGCTGAGGCAGGCAGATCACCTGAGGTCAGGAGTTTGAGACAAGCCTGGCCAACATAGTGAAACCCCATCTCTACTAAATATATACAAAATTAGGCGGGTGTGGTGGCATGCACCTTTAGTCCTAGCTACTCAGGAAGCTGACCATGAGAACTGCTTGAACCCAAGAGGCAGAGACTATGGTGAGCCGAAATCACGCCACTGCACTCCAGCCAGCCTGGCAGACAGAGTGAGACCTTGTCTGAAAGAAAGAAAAGAAAAGAAAAGAAAAGAAAAGAAAAGAAAAGAAAAGAAAGAGGTTGTATGGGGGCCATGCAGGGAAGGGTGGTTGGAGGGTGAGGGATAAAAGACTATACATTGGGTGCAGTGTATACTGCTTGGGTGACAGGTGCACCAAAGTCTCAGAAATCACCACTACAGAACTTACCCATGTAACCAAAAACCACCTGTTCCCCAAAAACTATTCAAATAAAATAAAAATAGCCCGGGCGTGGTGGTTCACACCTGTAATCCCAGCACTTTGGGAGGCCGAGGCAGGCGGATCATGAGGTCAGGAGTTTGAGACCAGCCTGACCAACAAGTGAAACCCCAACTCTACTAAAAATACAAAAATTAGCTGTGCATGGTGGCAGGAGCCTGTGGTCCCAGCTACTAAGGAGGCTGAGGCAGGAGGATCCCTTGAACCCAGGAGGTGGAGGTTGTAGTGAGCTGACATCACACCACTGCACTCTGGCCTGGGAGACAGAGTGAGACTCCAACTCAAAAAAGAAAAAAAGAAAAAAGAAAAAAAAGAAAGTGAGGCTAGTCCAAAGGTAGTGAGCAATCTGAATTGATTGTTCAGTCAGTTACAGATCAAACTCCTTGTTCTACCTTTGCCCCCTTCTCACTATTGCAATTAACTAGTCTTAAAAAATTCTTTGTAAGTAAAAAATAAAAGTAAGAAACTGAGTTTCTGAGATAATAAATGGCTTGCTCACAACCAGCAAATGACAGAATTAGGACTTGCCCTCTGGTCTTCAGGCTCTAAATCCTGCATTCTTTCCAAGGTGCCAGATGAGGCTTGTCTAGGACCGTGATACTAACTGCACTCCTCACACCACACATGCAAGACCTTATTTGCAGGGAAGGGACAGAGGCCTCTCTGCCCAGAGCATCCCTGAATGACCCTTACTGGTGCTAACTTCAGGTCATTCAAGGAAAACCCCAGACTCCTTCTGGCTCTGTGTTACCCCAGAAGCATATGAGAGTCCGGACATCCAACCCTGGGAAACCACTCCGGTCAAAAGTCTTCCAGTCTCAGGCTGGGCGCGGTGGCTCATACCTGTAATCCCGGCACTTTGGGAGGCTAAGGCAGGCAGATCACGAGGTCAGGAAAGCGAGATCATCCTAGCTAACACGGTGAAAACCTGTCTCTACTAAAAATACAAAAAATTAGCCGGGCATGGTGACGGGTGCCTATAGTCCCAGCTACTCAAGAGGCTGAGGCAGGAGAATGGCGTGAACCCGGGAGGTGGAGCTTGCCGTGAGCTGAGATCGTGCCACTGCACTCCAGCCTGGGAGACAGGGCAAGACTCCGTCTCAAAAAAAAAAAAAAAAAAAAGTCTTCCCATCTCACTTCCCAACCTGGTTGCAACCAAGTGGTTGCCAGCTCCCTCTGTCCTATGACCACCCTCCTGATCCATGATGAGGGGCCACAAGTCTTTGCCAGCCTACCTCCCTGCATCCCAGGAGGCTTCTCTCCAAGGCCCACTTCCTCAACCTTATTTAGTCCCTGCCTCTCCCCAGTATTCTCTTCCCAGGCCCCAGGACTCATACCCCCTTACAGCCGTGAGAAGCACAGTAAGAGGCAATGGTGGGCCCAAGGGGCAGCAGCTGTGAACAGCTAGCACTACGCTGTCTTCAATAATTCATTCCCAGGGAGGTTGCAGGCACCATGCCCTCACCCTGAGCTAGAGATGGCTACCACAGCTCAGATCCTTAAACTGAGAAGGGTGGGAGTCAAGGGTGGGGCAGAGGCTAGTGGGAGCAAGTAGAAAGGTACTCAGCCTGCGGGCCAGACACTGGCACCTCTTTGTTAGAGAGGGGCTCTGATCTAGGCTCAGAGCAGGGATCCTGTGAGATAAAGGAACGCACAAACTGCCGTGAGCTAGAGGGGCAGAGAGGAAGAATCCAAACACATTGCCTCACTCCCACTCCCTCCAGCTGTACGTGCCAGGGTCAGCCTCTTCCCTCACGGCTCTGACCTTCTCAAGGCCACTCTCAGCCTCTTGTCAGCAGCCCCACCCTCCTAAAGGCCCAAGTCCTCTCCGCTCCAGCTGGCATGTTTCAGTTGCCCCTACTTGAGGAACTCTTTCCCCAAAGAACTCCCACCACATGTGCCTGTAATCTGAGTCAAACATCGCAGAACCTCTTCCAAGGATCCTTACCCCCACCTCCATTTCTTTTCAGCCCAGCTTCCCGGATTAACCTCTGATGTTTACAAAGCTTGTAAACGTGTGGGGGTGGAGGAAGGACTTGAACTGACCCCTTGGGCTGTGCTGTGATTCAGAGTCCTAAAGCTTTAGGAGTTTAGCAAGAGCAGTTCCTTGCTTCTAGTGAGGGAGAGAAGGTGGTAAATTCTAGGCCAGCCCCCGCCCTCATAGAGATCCTGCCACCAATGCCCCTTCCTCCATGTGGGGCAGCCCTAGAGTTCCACTCATATTCCAGGCTTATTGCTCACTGCAATCCATTCTGTGAGACTGGAATCACCTATCACGTGCATCAGCAGACCCAGAGGGGAAACTGGGATCTAAGACTAAAAGAAACACATTATCAAGCACCTACTATGTGCTAGGCTGAGCCGGATTCTGGGCAACAAGACATGAAGCCAATCACCTCAGCCTTCTCACCTTCCCCTCCTTCCCAGGTACCAGGAGGAGCCCTCAAATGCACACAGAAGTCATACTGTCTGTCCCAGGGTGAGCAAGAGTTAGGTCCTGAACCCGTAGCTGACTCCCCAGTTCCTCCAGAGGCCTGATTTGGGAAGGAGGGTGCAGTCCTGCTGGGCACTGTCAGCAAGAAACCCTTCAGACATATTTATAGCAAATGCTGCATCAGGGGATGGAATCTGAAAGTGCCTCGAAGCATCAAATAACACCATGAGTCCAGAGCAGAGCCCAGAAAAAGAAGGCACTGCAGCAGGAGGCACTGAGGTTTGATGTTAGAGGAACTTCCCCCAGATGTTACATCTGGAACTGGCAATGGGGATTCCCTGTGGAAGCTACTTCCACAGGATTTTCTCAGAAGAGAAGGGGTAGGTACCTTTTTCTGGTCTAGGTAGAAAAGATAAAAAGGGATGGACATGGTGATCGCTATCTTTGTAGTATACAGACTTTCAAATACCAAGGCCACTAAGCACAGTTGTGCAGATTATGCCTTGCTGAGGAGGCAAATGGAGACTGAAATCCAGTTCTAGATCAGTTACCTCCTGCTGCAGAGCTGTGTCTGTACAGACTAGCCAGAGTGGCTTGCAGGGGCTCTGCCAGATATCCCAAGTCTTAACAATCTGGGGGTCTGAGGACAAGGTCAGCAGGGAGAAGGGATGAAGGCTGCCTGGGAAGCCCTGGGGGCCTGTTTGCTAGAGCTCAGGGCCTATATGGGCCAAGCTAGAGGGCATAGCTCCCCGGAATGGATCCAGGGTAGAGGCCCCTCTCAGCAGGGTGCCCTGCCCAGACACTATGAGGTCTGAGCCAGAGATGAGGGCCCTGAGGGAGTTTGAGTGGGGAGGAAGAGGATATGTGTCTTGGGCAGGCCCTGGAGAAGGATAATCCTGCCAGTCACGTCACAGAGAAGGGCCTGGGAGAGGGCAGTTCTGGGGACCTGGAGGCTGGGCTGCTGGCTCCAGCTCTGAAGTTCCTACCTTCCCTGCCGAGCAAGATGGAGAAGGAGCCTGTGGTCCAGCAGCTGGGGTGGAAATAAGAAAAGTAAGGGGTGTGGAACTGCCCCTGTGCACCTCAGATGTCCTGTGACAGGCTCATGGAGCAGTAATTTTTTTATTTTTATTTTTTTGAGACAGAGACTCTGTCCCCCAGAGTCTGGAGTGCAGTGATACGGTCTAGGCCTGCCTTCTGAGTTCAAGCAATTCTCTGCCTCAGCCTCCTAAGTCGCTAAGACCACAGGCGTGTGCCACCATGCCTGGGGGCTAATTTTTATATTGTTTGTAGAGACAGGATTTCACCACGTTGGCCAGGCTGGTCTCGAACTCCTAGCCTCAAGCGATCTGCCCGCCTCGGCCTCCCAAAGTGCTGGGATTATAGGCGTGAGCCTCGGCGCCAGCCTCAGGGAGAAGTAATTGATATTTCTATTTCAAAGTGGGGGCACGGTGGCTCACGCCTGTAATCCCAGCACTTTGGGAGGCTGAGGCGGGCGGATCACTTGAGGTCAAGAGTTGGAGACTAACCTGGCCAACATGGTGAAACCTTGTCTCTACCAAAAATACAATAATTAGCCAGGCATGGTGGCCCGCCTGTAGCCCCAGCTACTGGGGGGAGAATCGCTTGAACCCGGGAAGCGGAGGTTGCTGTGGGCCAAGGATCGCCACTGCACCCCGGCCTACGCGACGGAGTGAGACTCCGTCTCGAAAACAAATAAATAAATAAATAAAAATAAAGTGGAAGGTGGAGAGATGCTTTCTAGGCTATAGGTTCAGGCAGAGAATGTGGAGGGAGAGAAGGAGAGAAGGAGCGGGAAGCCAGGGACAACGGCTTGCCTGGACCAACATCCCCTCTCCCCGCACCTCCCTTCTCCTATGGAAACTTAAGCTGCCGCAGGGCCCAGAGGAGCTAGTCCATTAGCTGTGGTCAGCAGGGGAGTGTAGGTGGGGAGGGCCCTCTCTCCCTCCAGGTCTTCTTGCCAAATGAAAGGCAAAGCGTTTACTCCCTCTACTAGAGTCAAAACAAAACAAAACAAAACCATAAAAACCTCCACGCACATTTTTAACACACACACATAACCTCTTTCTCTCCTCTGAATGGTCGAAGCTGAGCAACTTGGGGATGGGTGGGTGGTAGGGGCTCCCTGATCCACTAGACTAGACTGCAGAGGGAGTAGGGGAGGAGATGCCTTCCCAAAGCACTTTCCAGGTTAAATCCAGCCCCGGGAGGAGCCGGGAGTGGAGAGAGAATTTACTCTCCCCCAACTTAGCTCCCTCAGAAATAGGGGTAAGTGCAGGGTCAGCTGAGCAGAGAGGAACAATCTCCCGAGATCCCAGGGATGGGAGCATTGAGGGGAGGGGTTCGGAGAACTCCCAGGGGAAGTGGGTTAAAAGAAGGGCCGGGAAGAAGGGTAGGACGCCCTCCACTGGAAAGGGGAGAGAGTTCTAGTTAATGCCGAGAGGAAGTTGGGGACCTGGGTCAGCGTGTGTCTGTCTCCATGAAGGGGGTCCGTCGCTCCCCGCCCCAGGTGCTGTCTTTGGTCTGGAAAAGGGTCCAGCATGGGGGCGTTGAGGATGTGAAGGGACCAATGAGCGGTCTGTCCGCTCAGAAGGGTCCAGAGAGAGAGCCAACTGGGACTACACCCCCGCTCCCCCTTCCCCCGCCAGAACTTGGGCTTGTCCTGTTTGACGCACCCGCAGAAAGGGGCGGGAGGGGTACTGACCCGAGGAGCGGTCCCGCGACTCTGTACTCCCTGCTGCCCAGTCCCGGCCAGGACGCTGCCCGGCTTAGTTGGGGAGCCCCTCGAGACCAGGATGGAGGTAGGGACGGGCTAGGGTCCCGGAGGGGCACGGGTGTCTCGAAGCTGCCCTACGGGGTGGGGATAAGTAGAGGGCAGCCTGGGGTCTCCTACTGGGGGTCTCGAGATGGGACTGCAGTTCCTGGAGAAAGGAGGGGGAGAGGGGTTCGTCCTGGGCTTGGGCGGTGTCTGGATCCAGGGTGCGTCCCCTCTGCTCTGGCCCGAGCAGCGCCGCCTGCTGGCAGGGCCGGACTCCGCGGCCCCGGGACCGGACTCCAGGCGGTGCCGCCACCTGGAGGGCGCGTGCAGCCGCCGGGCCAGCGAACCCAGGGCGCTGCAGCCGGTCTAGAGGGAGCCGCGTCTCTTGGCCTCGCCCTTCCCCTTCGCGGAGCTGAGACCCGGGGCACCAGAACCCGGGAGAGAGGAGAGACAGCAGAGACTCCGCGGGCGCGGGGCGATCCCAGCTGGGCTGTCTCCACAGGGATGCCGATCCCGCTGGAGACACAGGGCCGAGCCGGGGAGGGGTAGATGGGCGCCCTGACGCTTGGGAAGGCGAGCCGAGCACCAGCACTCTTGCTTTTCGGTCCTTTTCCCCGCCGAGGTCGGGGTCGCAGTCGCTGCCGGAGGATGGGCGCCCAGCGCGCAGAGCAGGGCCGGGAGGGCGCAGAAGCTTCCGCCAAGAGCTCAGGTGCTGGGGCAGCCCTGGAGCTGTTCCTGCCCTTCTGCTTGCGGCGGCGGAAGCTCCAGAGACCCTACCCTTTCTCGGGAGGACTTTAGGGAAGAAGCAGAGGGGCAGGGGAAGCTGAGGAGCGAGGGTGTGACGTGGGGATGGAAGGACAGTGGGAGGCACACGGAAAAACAGAACGGAGACCTTAGGAGAGACGGAAGTGGAGAGAGAGGCTGGGCTGAAAGTCAGGGAGAGCCAGAGACTGACAGAGGCGGTGAGAAAGGAAGGGAGAGGGAGGGAGGGAGGAGGGAGGAGAAAGAGGGAGGGAACCAGGAGAGAGGGAAGGGAGCAGGCGGCGAAGCCGGGCGGGCGTGGGGCGAGGCCAGGCGTGCAGGCGGGAGCAGCGTGCAGAGCAGCGGCCGGGTTCTGCTCCCGCCTCGGAGCCCCTGGCCCGGGGGAGGGGGAGAGGCCGCTAGCCTGGTCTATGTCTTTTTCTGACTCCAGTGCAACCTTCTTGCTGAACGAGGTAACCGTGGTGGGGGGAGGGGGTCGTGGGAGGGGGGGTTCCCCACTGGATGGGAGGAGAGCTCCGCTCCAAGCTAGGAAGGGGGCATGCGTTTGGGTGAGACTGCACCGATGGGGAGGGAGGGAAACCGGACGAAGTGAGACCAGGGGTGGAAGAGGCACCGGGTTAGAGAGGAGGGAGTGGCCAGAGCTGGCAGCTTCCTAGTACTGGGATTGGATGGGAGGAGAGGACTGACCGGGAAGCCAGAAAAAAGGGGCTAGATTACAAGAAGGGCTCTGCCAAGCTCCCCTAGTGCCTGTCCCCGAGTTCCCTAGCAGCCAGAATGGTAGGGGCCTCTATCTGGTCCAGATCTTAAAAACTGCTGGGGAGGATTCTTTAAGTCTTCCCAAAAGGCCTAGCTTCTGCCTCAGTTTCCCCATTCAGTGCCCAGGGACTGGGATCTGCCCAGCTTCCTGGTGCACTTACAGGAGAAGCTAGAATATATTCTGAAACCTCCCAAGAACTCCAGCTCCCAAACCTGATTATTCAGGGTTTTCCTCTTATGTCTTGCTTCCATGACTTGGGTACCTGCCAGCTGCCAGTCTAACAACTCTCTCCTAGAAAGAATCAGCAGGAGGATCCTCTCCCCGATCCTTTATTGCCCTCAGCTCTCTCCCTTTATGCCCAGGTATGAAAAAGAAAAGAGGTTAGCGCTACATGGATACTGACAGGCACATGTCATGTCACAGGACAAGAAGTCACCAAGTTGGCATTAGAACTGGAGTAGGCAGATGTGGGTGAGAGGAGAAAGGAAAGGGGCATTGGGTAGCAACCCAGAGATATGAGGAGAAGGAAGGAAGTTCTGAAGCTCCTGCAGGACCCAGGGGAAGGGCCAGGTATGAGGAACTTGAACCCATCTCCTGGGGATGGTTGGCATGGCAACACATGCCTCAGGAGCAGACTTAGACAACCTTGTGGCAGGAGATTACAAGGAGTGTGAGGAAGGAGTGCTGCCCATGGCAGATCCGCTGTTACCTACAGCCCCAGGACCTTCTGTGGGTGGGAGAGTCCCAAAAGGAGAGGCCAAGAGAGTGGATGCAGGAATGGGAAGAGAAGCAGCTGCCTCCGCCACTGCTTTCTTCATCAGAACCATCTCCCAGGAGAAAAGCACCTTGAGGGTCTTACTCTCTGACACCTCTCTGGGCCCCTGAAAGACAGAAGGAATTGAAAAGAAAGGATGAAAGAGGGGGATACAAGGAATACTGAGTAACTGGATGAGGGCACAAAAGTGGGCAGTGTCTGGGAACTTCCAATACGAATCCAGTATATGACCAAACCCCAATTGGTGCTGGACTCAGGAGAGGCAACTGTGAAAGCTGACTGCCTCCCCCAATAGCGACGTCCCTTCAGCCACAGGGGCTGTAACAAAGTTGTTTGTTAAACCCAGGATGAGGAAGGTGCTGGGCAGGGCTACTCTGGGCCACCCACAGTAGACAGACTAAAGATGTCAGTCTGAAGATGAAGCCTCTTCTTTTTCTTGCTAAGATAACACCGATAAGTGACACAGGTGGGAAGCCGCTTGGTTTGGGTGGGCTTTCTCTCTCCCATGCACAGTGCCTTCTACCATAAATCTTATTAAGCTATGTCAGAGTTTTGGATGTCTGATTCTCCTCAAGCCTAGGAGGGATGAGCAGATTGCTGAACTCCCGGATGTGAGAAATTGGGAAAGGAAAAGGACTGAGCTCAGGGCCAAGGGCATGGGCACCAGGGGGCCTCCAAGTGTACCCCTGTCTATGGACGTCCTCCTTGTGGGGCACAAAGGTAGGCAGTCAAAAATCAAAGAAGGAATTTTGCTCAGGAGATGAAAAAAGGAGAGAGCTCAAATAGGTGGATCTTTGGGGAAAGTTTCCTCGATATAAGGGCTGCGGCTCTCTTACCTCAAATCTCAGTGTTCCTGTGAAGGAGACTGAGTGGTGCAGAGTGGTACAAGCCCTTCTGCTGAGGGGAGAATCTGGCCTTACCCTAGTGACTCTGAGGAGACTGGCCCTTTCCTCTCCCAATCCCAGTGTAGCCAGGATCCCACCCACAACTATCCCCTACCACCACCCTCTGGTTTCTCTCCCCTCCCTTTAGGCTCACCTAAAACAGCCCCTTTCTGACCCAGTTCCCACGGATGCCTTGGCACTGTCTGGCACGATCCTTGGCAGGGAAGTGGGGAAGGGAACCCCCATCCTGGCCGGACTAAGACGAAATCTATCTGTGCAACAGGTGTGGGGAGGCCTACCCAGCTCACGGAAAGTTCCCCCCTTCTCAAGGGCTAGGCAACACCGCCTTTGCCGCAGCGTTCCCGTACTGAGGGGGCCGGGCACCTGTTGGGGCAGGAGTTGCCGTCCTGGCATTAGCCTGGGGGCACTAAGCCCATTCCTCCCCGGGACTACTGCGGGGTTTGCTTTCGGAGCCTCCGGGACGCACGGGCCCAGACCCGCACTGCTGTCGCCTGGGACCCCTCCCCCGTCTGCCGCTTGTTCCCGCGCCTCTTCTGTCTCCCAGGGTCTCCCCATTTTCCTGTCCTCCTCGTCCTCCCTCTGCCTCTCTCTCTCCGGCTTCCTCGACACCTGCGCCCTCTCCTGTCTCCGCCCGGGTCGCGTCTTCCTCGCGGTCTCAGCGCCCCCTCCCTCCCCCGCCGCAGCCCTTTGTTTCCCGGCGGAGTAGTTCCTGGGTTGCCGAGCGTCTCTGTCTCCGCATCTCTCCTCGCCCCGCCTCCTCCCTGCCTGGATCCGCCCCGCCCGCAGCCTCTCCTCCCCTTCCTCCCTGCCGCCAAGGCCCCGTAGGTGCTCGGGGACCCACCTTCCACCCAGCACGGGTCCGTTCCCCTCTCCCGGCCTGGCCCGGGCTCCCCGGTGGCCGCCACCCCCGCCTTCTCCCAGGGAGGGGGTCAGGTGGGCGGGCACTATTGTTGTAGGAGCGGGCGCCAGATTCCTCAGCCGCGCTCGGGGTGGGACCGGCTGGGTTTGGGGGGGTGGGGTGGGGGGAGCGGTGATTTGAGCTCCGAGCAGCTGGTCTTCGCGGCTCGCTCCCTCCTTCGCGCTCTCTCGCTCCCCGCCGCCGCCCGCAGGGCTGCGGGGCTCCGTGGCATCTCCCGGGCGCGGCCCGCAGTCCTCGCCCCTGCCTCCGGGCCGCTCCCGCCCCCGGCGCCGCTCGCTTCCCCCACCCGGACTCCCCCATGTATGACGACTCCTACGTGCCCGGGTTTGAGGACTCGGAGGCGGTGAGTGCCCACGGTGAGGGTGGGGGCAGGGAAGTTGGGGTGACACCTCCTCTCCCTTCAACCCTTCCCCCAGTTCAGGACTTTGAAAAACGCCTCAGTGGCAGGGCAGGGTGTGTAGGGGGGCGCTCTAAAAACGTGGGGAGATGGATTTTCATGCCAAGCGCTCCCTAGCGACCCAGACTCAGACCCTGGGGCATCGGGTGTGTGCAGAGAGGGGGCAGTATAGGGAAAGGGCTCAAGCAGGTGGCTCCACTGCCCAGGAAAGAGGGGTGGGAGGAGGCAGGGCTGGGGGCCGAGGGCACAGAGGCTCTGGAGAGGGAACACGCCAAGTCTGGAGTTCCAAATTCTGGATTTCTGGGGTCTGAACACAGCAGCTAGGAGAGCCGCCGAGGTAGTTGGGGAGGCAGACATTCCGGACCTCTTGTGCCTCAAGCAAACAACACATTAGGGAGCTGAGAGGACACCAGGGAGCCAGGGACCAGCCTCTTTAGACAGAGGGATCCTAAAACTTGAGGAGCTCCATTATTCCCTTCTGCCCTCTCCATCTCTGCGCATTGCCTCATCTCCTCACCCTTTCTTTAGCCCAGTTTCTCTCTCAGGCTGAAACCTGGGCACCCAGCACATGGGTAGGCCAGGTGACTGAGCCCCATCCATTCCACAGCCCCCTGCTGAGGCTTCCTCTGAGCAGCGGGCATCCTGAGCTCTTGCCCAGCATGGAGGGCCTGGAGGTGAGGCCAGAGGAGTTGAGGGCCTGGGGATGGAGAGGATGCGCTTTGCTCAGAGAAACAGGCAACCAATAAATATTTAATTCTCCTCTTTGCTTTTATCTCCTGACCCACTGAGACAAATCAGCTCATTAAGCAGTGATTCCCGGAGCTCAGACAGCAGGGAGAGTGCCTGGAAAGATGGGGCAAGAATGCGGAGCAGCTGCTCAGACCCTTGGAGCTGCCAGCTTTCCCTCAAATGTCCTGTAAGAAGGCCTCCTTAGGAGTGGATCACTAGGTGGCTTGGAAGGGGACCCAATAGGTTGGAGCACCCCTGGGTCGGAAAGAGGAGTATGTTCCATTCTTCTCCCATCACTTGCTGCCAGGCCCAGGATAGATGAGTGCTGATGCTCAGAATAGGCAACTGTCCGTTTCTGAGACTGGGTTCCTTCTGGGCCCAATTCTCCATGGGGCCTCTGGGATAATTATATTGCTGCTAAAGCAGATCATTTTCAAGGCTCTGGTGGACACCTCTTTCTGACAGTTGAAGGAACAGCTGGTATAGCCCAGGGTGCCAAGGTGAGCTTGAGAACAAACCTCTCTGGGGCTGGAGGGCCCTAGGAGGTTCTTCCCATCCCTGGTGAGAAGGCAAGGGCTATTGCAAGGAACAGACTGACATGTGGATGGTGTTGGAGGGCAGCCTGCTGACCCATTGCTCCCTCCCATCTCTCTCTGGCTCCTGATCACCCTCCCCCACTTCCCTTTCTCTTGCCTGGCTCCTTGCTCTCCCTGAGGCCCCCTCTGAAGCAGTAGGAGGGAGATCAGGCTCTAAATAAATCCAACGGCTCATCTCCCTCCTCTCCTTCCCCCGTGCCAGGCAAGAGAGGAGCTGCAGCCTGCCCACACACTCACTAGGCAAGGGGGGCACCACCAGGGCACTGTGCCAACTCCTGGCAGCTCCAAAGTACTGACACTCTGGCTCTTTTGGCGTAGCAGGGTACAGGAAAGGTAAGACCCTAGATCATGCCTGGCAGGGCAGCCCTGGCCTCCCCAAGTAATACCAGAGCACGAGAGATGAGTTAGCCTGGAGGACTTGGGAGTAATGGAGAGGGGCTTCCATTCTGAGCACAACTCATTAAATGTTTAGGGAGAGATCCTGCGATTCCCATCCCAGGGTGAGAGGTCAGGTAACCCCAGATGCCCCAGGCGTTATTACTACTAAATTAGGCCGCAAGGTAGCTCAGGCCTGTAATCCCAGCGCTTTGGGTGGCCGAGCCAGGCGGATCACTTGAGGTCAGGAGTTGGAAACCAGCCTGGCCAATATGGTGAAAGCCCATGTCTACTAAAAATACAGAAATTAGCCTGACATGGTGGTGCATGCCTGTAGTCCCAACTACTCAGGAGGCTGGGGCAGGAGAAATGCTTGAACCCTGGAGGCAGAGGTTGCAGTGAGCCAACATCACGCCATTACACTCCAGCCTGGGCATCACAGTAAGACTCCGTCTCAAAAAAAAAAAAATTACTAAATTAAACCAGGCACAGAGACTCATGCCTATAGTCCCAGTGCTTTGCGAGGCTAAGGTAGGAAGATGGCTTAAGCCCAGGAGTTTGAGACCAGCCTAGGCAAAATAGCAAGATCCTGTCTCTACAAAAAACTAGTAGGCATGGTAGTGCATGCCTATAGTCCTAGCTACTCAGGAGACAGGAGGATCGCTTGAGCCCAAGAGTTCAAGGCTACAGTGAGCCACGATTGTGCCACTGCACTCCAGTCTGGGCGACAGAGCAAGACCTATCTCTAAGTAAATAAATAAAATAATAAAAATAAAGATTACTAAATTGGGCTGAGAGTCTGGAGCACAGGCAGAAAAGGTCAGACTCCTCTTTTAGCATGGTGCTGGGCTTCTGGGAGGTACCCGATGTATCTGTACCAAAGTGAGTGGTCATCTGCCTTGCCTTCTGCCTCCCAGCCTATTGGCCCCTGTCTGGTCGCTTCAGATACCAACATCCCACAGAGGTTTCTCTTGTGTCCTAAGACCCCTAGGAAGGCGGTCCCTCACCCTGTGCCAAGATTATTTCTGGGGTTCAACCCCCACTTTTCCTGCTGCCATCCAGCCTCATTTTGTTCTCAGGAGAAATGAGGGACAGCCAGCAGACTCTACTCTTCTGTAAAACGAAAGATCTTTCCCCCTTGTGCTATCTTCAGGCCTTTGGTGTACTATAGACACTGTCTTTAGCCTAAGGCTCGAGAGCCTGGGCTGACCCCTAGCTGAACAGCCCTCTTGCCCAAGGCAGGGTGGGGGTAGAGGGCACAGTGGACAGCAGGTATGTGATTTTGCCTTCTCCTCTGAGAGTCTGGTCTCTGCTGCCTTCTGTAGGTGGTCGTGCCCAGTGAGCTTGAGAGAATATTCCTCCACCCAAGGACATTCTAAAGCCCCTTCCCCTATACACACACACACTCCTGCATGAACCCCTTATTTAGGCTTATCCCTTCTCTCTGCCACTGGCATCTCAGAATTGTGGGAAGTATTACTTGAGGCTTCTCCCCACAGAGAGGGAATACTGAGGCAGGAAACGAAAGACTCTTTCCCTAGGCAGAGGAGGAAACCCAGACATCCTAACCTCTGGGCTCTTGTCTTGAAGTCCAGCATCCCTTCCTCATTTGTGCCTCTCCCTCATGGCCTTGAAGCTGAGCTCTGTGACCCTCAAATGCACCCTCATTGCCTAAGACCTTTCCTATGGGCAGGACTCAGAGACTCTCCTTGCTCATGTTACCCACTCCCCACATCCCCAGGGTCCTGCTCCATAGCTGAGTTGCCTGACAGTAGCATAGCCTTCTTCTAGGGCCAATGTCCCCTGGGCCTGGGAAAGGACTGGGGAGATGTAGGCCAAGTGGTAGGCATGGCCCAACCTCACCTGCGTCCAGGGAGACAGCTTTGTGTTCTTCTCAGTCTGTGTCTTGTTTGCTGCCTACATCTGGCCAGTTGCCCCAGCAGGTGTGGGAGGAAGAAAAGTAGGGGGTGGGGAGAGCAAAGGGGAGGTAACTTCTAGGAGTTACTACTAAAGAGGAGGCAGCTTTGTGTCCTCCTCTTCACCCTGGAAGGGTAAGGGCTCACCATTTGAGAGCCTTCAGAGCCTTGTTGGAGTAGGGAAAGTGGGATCTTAGGGGGCAGATGGCTGGATCCCCACACTCAGGACTGGTGCTGTGCCAACCAGCGTCTCTTGACTGTTACTGCTGGCTGGACTCCTGCCAGGCATCTTAAAGGGATGATGTCCAGGCTGCTCTTTGCAGGCTGCTGTGAACAAGAGGGCTGGGTCTCCTGGATCCAGAATCATTTGTAATACATCATCTTCAGCACTCCTCCCTTCCCTCAGCTCAGAGGACATGTTAGAGGGGAGAAAAGGGAGGAAAGAGAGAAGTGAAGGTTCTATTCAAAGCTGTAGTATTAATAGGCTTGGGGGAGGAGGGGCCCAGATCTTTGCACCTATAGATGGGGCCAGCTTTCCTGTAGCCTCAGAGGCACCAGGGCCCTTCTCAGGGGATAGGAGGGGCCATAGGGACCCAGCCACCCCCTTCAGATGGAGAAACGGCAATAGAGGCAACACTGTAAGGTGAGGAGGGTGCCTCCATAGCGTCCTTCACGCCGGAGCCTGGGAGTCACAGCCTGTTTCCCAACCCAGGGTTCAGCTGACTCCTACACCAGCCGCCCATCTCTGGACTCAGACGTCTCCCTGGAGGAGGACCGGGAAAGTGCCCGGCGTGAAGTAGAGAGCCAGGCTCAGCAGCAGCTCGAAAGGGCCAAGGTATAATTTCTGGGCATGGGGCAAGACAGGAGGCCAAACTAGGTGGAAACCTGCACTTGGTCCTAAGTCCCAAGGGTTCCTTGGGCAAGATGTCCTTGAGCGTGAGAGGGTGCGTGTGAGGGGCAGAGGCCACGGCCTTCTGCTGTTGGGGCACTGAAGCTGGAAGGGGTGCTCCGAGGCTTCTCTCACTTGCACTAATGGCCAAATTCTCCAGCACAAACCTGTGGCATTTGCGGTGAGGACCAATGTCAGCTACTGTGGCGTACTGGATGAGGAGTGCCCAGTCCAGGGCTCTGGAGTCAACTTTGAGGCCAAAGATTTTCTGCACATTAAAGAGGTGATCGACCCCCGTGCTCTAACACTTCTAAGCCTCTGACACTTCATTTTCTTGCTCTTGCCCCAGATCCCAATGCTTCTTACTTCAGTCCTCAGTCTAATTCCCCAAGCTAATCAGCTCTTCTCCTTAACAGACACCTGTCCACCCCTCATATCTAAGACCTCATCCCCAGGGTCTCCATCCTTCTGAGACCTGGCTTGGGCCTCAGTCTCCATGTCCATCAAGTGAGCAGTTAGATTAGCTGCCTCCGAGGTCCCCATGACAGCTGCAGTGCCTCAGTCAGAAATCCTGGGTGGCCCAAACTTGGCTGCCCTTTCCCCTGGCCCCTTCTGCCCACCGCCCCTTGCATTGCATTCCTTAGACCAGCTCAGTGACTGCCTCGCTGGCTTCTTCACATTGAAGAACCAGGACTTGGGCAGGGCGCTCCTCTCACCACTCCTTCCTGCTCCACCCACCCCCAGAAGTACAGCAATGACTGGTGGATCGGGCGGCTAGTGAAAGAGGGCGGGGACATCGCTTTCATCCCCAGCCCCCAGCGCCTGGAGAGCATCCGGCTCAAACAGGAGCAGAAGGCCAGGTGAGAGTTGGGCTGTGACTCAGCAAACACACCCCGAACACTTAAACTGTACCCACAGGACACGTCGTCATGCATGCCACACACATGCATATCCCCCTGAAATACACATGCACAAATGCTCGGCTCTACACACTCACACTAAACAAAACTACAAACACACACACGAATGCACACATATTGCATGTACACCTGTCTCACTAGATAAACCATATGGAAATGTGTACAATTATTAAATAATGCATAGAACATACGTACACAGCGACACATTCTTCTCTCCCTCTCTCTCGCCTCCCTTTCTTCTCAGGAGATCCGGGAACCCTTCCAGCCTGAGTGACATTGGCAACCGACGCTCCCCTCCACCATCTCTAGGTAGCCTCCCCTCAACCCACCCATTTTGGGTAGCTGGGTAGCTAAGACACAGGGAAAGGGGGGATTCTGCCCAAGTGAACTGTGTGGGAAGGGGTTTTGTGGAGGGATCAGAAGGGGTGGGGAGAAGCCAGTATCTCCCTGGGGATGGGGATACCGTGCCCCCAGGGACCTTTCCCCCTTCACCAACTTTAATCTTGTATTTCCTTTTCCGAAAAGCCAAGCAGAAGCAAAAGCAGGTGAGTCAAGGAACGGGACCTGGGCTGGGGGGGGATCATGGCTTATGGCTCTGGGGACAGTGTTCTAGGCAGTCATTGTTGGAGGGCAGAACAGAGAAGGGAGGGAGCCCAGAACCTCTGGATCTGCCTTGACACCAACCAGGCATGAGACAGGCACCAGGGCCATGGTTTCTCCTGACCTCATGTCCATTCTGCAGGCGGAACATGTTCCCCCATATGACGTGGTACCCTCCATGCGGCCTGTGGTGTTGGTTGGACCCTCTCTGAAAGGTTATGAGGTGAGGGAAGGTCCTTGACCCCAAAGAGTCACCTCTACCAAGCCTGCCACAGGAAGTCCCTAGGGAAAGTGGAAGGGGTCTATCTCCTCCCTCCAGGGTCTGTATGTGGAGGACGTCCACTCTGGGGCCATGCGTGGGGAGGCTGCCTCTCTCCAAAAGGGCCCTTCATCAGTGCCGTGTCCACCCACCAGGTCACAGACATGATGCAGAAGGCTCTCTTTGACTTCCTCAAACACAGATTTGATGGCAGGTAAGCTGCCCTGGCCTGAGGTGGCCTGAGAACCAAGGAGAAGCTCATGGCCTACTTCCAGATGCTGTAGCAAGTCTTCTCTAAGGGAAGAGTTAGTGGGAGCTGGGTAAGGAGAGGCTGAGGCACAGGTTTAGAAGCTAGCTGGGATTCTCCATTCCCACCCCAGGATCTCCATCACTCGAGTCACAGCCGACCTCTCCTTGGCAAAGCGATCTGTGCTCAACAATCCTGGCAAGAGGACCATCATTGAGCGCTCCTCTGCCCGCTCTAGCATCGGTGAGAAGTCCCTGCCACCTGCTTCTGTGCCCACTCAAGCACCAGTGAGAACCCCCTTCCTCCCTTTTCTTTCTTTTTTTTTTTTTTTCTGAGATGGAGTCTCACTCTGTCGCTCAGGCTGGAGTGTAGTGGTGAGATCTCGGCTCACTGCAACCTCCACCTCCTGGGTTCAAGCAATCTTCCCACCTCAGCCTCCTGAGTAGCTGGGACTACAGGTGCCCACCACCATCCCTGGCTAATTTTTGCATTTTTAGTAGACACAGGGTTTGGCCAGGCTGATCTCGAACTCCTGACCTCAAGTGATTGGCCCACCTGGGCCTCCCAAAATGCTGGGATTGCAGGCATGAGCCACCATGCCTGGCCCCTCCTCCTTTTCTCTTCCTTGCCTCCTTGTCTTTCTGCCCCACTCCTCTACCTGCCCCCAGGATTGGCAAGAACACACCCCTCCTCCTCAATTCCCATTCCTCTGCCTGCCCAGGCTTCGATGAATGCCCTTTTCCTCCAATTCCTTCCTGTCCACCATTTGGGAGCCCTCAAAGCCTGCTGGAGTGAGCAGTGGGCAGAGCTCCTGGTGAGCACTGCTGCTGCTGCCTCCCTCCGTAGCGGAAGTGCAGAGTGAGATCGAGCGCATATTTGAGCTGGCCAAATCCCTGCAGCTAGTAGTGTTGGACGCTGACACCATCAACCACCCAGCACAGCTGGCCAAGACCTCGCTGGCCCCCATCATCGTTTTTGTCAAAGTGTCCTCACCAAAGGTAAGTCAGCTGGGGTCATGGAGGAGGCCCACAGGGCTACCCTACTAGAATGTAGGATGACTCTGAGTCATCCTCCCCTGCTACTGATGCCACAAGTGGAGGAAATGCCTAGCTCTACCCAGAGTCCTGAGAGACTCCAGGCCTAGCTCTGCCCTCCCTGCTTAGGTACTCCAGCGTCTCATTCGCTCCCGGGGGAAGTCACAGATGAAGCACCTGACCGTACAGATGATGGCATACGATAAGCTGGTTCAGTGTCCACCGGTGAGTGCCTGGGTCAGCTGCTTTTGTGCCCACTCCCCCAGGGCTGCAGCAGTGACAGAGATGGGTTGGGGGCTGCTGCTGAGGGGAAACCAATGTTGCGCCTTCCTCCCCCTCCTCAGGAGTCATTTGATGTGATTCTGGATGAGAACCAGCTGGAGGATGCCTGTGAGCACCTGGCCGAGTACCTGGAGGTCTACTGGCGGGCTACGCACCACCCAGCCCCTGGCTCTGGACTTCTGGGTCCTCCCAGTGTCATCCCCGGACTTCAGGTAACCATTTCCAGTGGGCAGAGATGCTCAAGCTAAGCCAGCCAAAGCACTGCCCCTCCCTGCTCAGAGGACTGTCCTTGGCCTCCAGTTCAGCATGCCAAAGGATTATAGAACTCTCAGCTCTGCTGTACAGAGCTAGTGCAGACGGGCAAAGGAGCTTCCTGAGGAGAGAGGGAATCAATCAATGAGATGGATACATCAGAGATTAGTTTCCTGGGGGTCAAGAGAAACACAATCTCCAAATCTTCTCCCAGGCTGCCTTGAAGGCAGAGCCTGAATTTTGCGGGAGTCGAAGCTCCAGTTTTCTCTCTCGGAAGAGGAAAAATGCTCCAGCATGCTTCTTCCTTGCACTAATTCCTGTACCAGGGAATTGAGAGTTGAGAGGGGAAGAATCTCGCACCTTACCAGAGGACAAGGTGAGGTCTGTACTGCCTCACTCAGAGCTGTTGTGTGGCCCCCAGAACCAGCAGCTGCTCGGGGAGCGTGGCGAGGAGCACTCTCCCCTCGAGCGGGACAGCTTGATGCCTTCTGATGAGGCCAGCGAGAGCTCCCGCCAAGCCTGGACAGGATCTTCGCAGCGAAGCTCCCGCCACCTGGAGGAGGACTATGCAGATGCCTACCAGGACCTGTACCAGCCTCACCGCCAACACACCTCGGGGCTGCCTAGTGCTAACGGGCATGACCCCCAAGACCGGCTTCTAGCCCAGGACTCGGAGCACAACCACAATGACCGGAACTGGCAGCGCAACCGGCCTTGGCCCAAGGATAGCTACTGACAGCCTCCTGCTGCCCTACCCTGGCAGGCACAGGCACAGCTAGCCGGGGGGCCCACTCCAGGCAGGGTGGCGTTAGACTGGCATTAGGCTGGCATTAGGCTCAGCCCCCAAAACCCCCTGCTCAGCCCCAGCTTCAGGGCTGCCTGTGGTCCCAAGGTTCTGGGAGAAACAGGGGGCCCCCCTCACCTCCTGGGCAGTGACCCCTACTAGGCTCCCATTCCAGGTACTAGCTGTGTGTTCTGTATCCCTGGCACCTTCCTCTTCTCCCACACAGGAAGCTGCCCCACTGGGCAGTGCCCTCAAGCCAGGATCCCCTTAGCAGGGGCCTTCCCACCAGACTCAGGGAAGGGATGCCCCATCAAAGTGACAAAAGGGTGGGGTGTGGGCACCATGGCATGAGGAAGAAACAAGGTCCCTGAGCAGGCACAAGTCCTGACAGTCAAGGGACTGCTTTGGCATCCGAGGGCCTCCAGTCACCTCACTGCCACATATTAGAAATGAGACAATCAAAGCCCCCCCCCGGGGTGGCACACCTATCCATCTGCTGGGGTGGGGCATCCACATCCAAGACTGGAGCAGCAGGCTGGCCACACTCGGGCTAGAGAGAGCTCACAGCCGAAGCTCTTGGAGGGAAGGGCTCTCCTCACTCTGCCAGGAAGCTTCTTAACATGTGACAGGACCAGGGGCCAAGAGCATGGTGAAGCCAAGTGGCAGACGGGAGCTAACCTGGATGGGGGTTTGGGGAAGGAGGGTGTGTGTAGCAGAGAACTTATGGGGGCCTCCTTGCCTTTCTCATTCTTTTGCCCTGCATCCTGTCATTTCTGTTCTTGTCCCTCATACATCCTGGGAGAACCGGGCTCCAGACTTGGTTCCCTGACTCATAGCTGCTGCTTGTTAGGTTAGGGTTAGATGGGGAGAGACAGGGCACAGAGGACCTGTCTCCCTGGCTACTCTCGCCTTATGGCTCTAGTGTGTGACCTACAGAGCATGCTCCACAAGCCCCTGCCTCACCTCACTGTCATCACTAATAAACATCATGCACAGTCCCTCAGGCTTCTGTTCTGTCTGTGATGCGGCCCAAGTCTGGTGGAGGGAAAGATGTGTTCGGGCCGCCCTTCTCTCAGAGAATCTGTCCAGCGGGAAGGGGACAAAGGCAGAGCTGGGGAGGCACTCTACTCCCAGGCATCCCCACTCCTCATGCCCAGGTGTCAAGAGGGAGACATCCAGCAGCATGAAAGGGGCTTGTCCTGGGATGTGGGGAAGAAGACGCTTGGTCACGGCTTTACACTATCCTTGTGCCAGGCCAAAAAGGCCCTAGAAGCAGCTACAACTTGAACTCCATGTACTAGGCCAACTCTTTCTGTGGGGTAAGAAGAGCATGTGAACAAGAGGGGTATGGGGGGAGGACTGCAGCCCGGCGTTCCTATCACCACAGCCTGATACAGCTGAGTCCACCCGTCCTGCACCATCCCCTCCCAGGAGCAATGGGTCCAACTAGGGAGCTGCAAGCAAAGATGCTGAGACCAGGCCTTGGGCACACAGCGGCAGAGTGGTTCCAACTGCCTCACCTGCCCAAATTTCACAACTGCTTTCCTTTCTCCCCTTGGCCTAAAGCTTCCTAGCGGGTGTCCAGGCCAGGGCCACACATTCCGCCAGGCTACAGCAGGGGCAGAAGATGCATTACAGTCCTGCATGGCTTCTGCATCTCCCCTCAAGTCCGCCTATGCACTCAAGATTATCAGCAGAGACCCTCTGCTCTGCTCTTAATGTGACTGTCTCTCATTTTCCAAGCCAACCCACCCCGCACCCAGTGGTGTCCCTCCTGCCAGGGAGAAGCTGGGAAATAAGCTAGAACTAGACACAGTCTTAGTATTCACGTTATTTATTCTCAGAACATACAAACTTATCTTCTCAGAGAATAGAAAACAGAGATTTCACTCAGTGACAAAGATGGACACAGCCAGTTCACCCTGTCCCCCATCTACTCAGAAAATACCCTGGGGGAGGGATGCCTGGAGCACACAGCACCCCTTGGTGCGGGGCTGTGCACAGGTCTAAAGGTGCTCGACTTTCTTTACCATTTAAGCAGGAAAACAGCTGTCCAGATGACAGTAAGATTCCACTGTCCGTAATCCTCATGGTGCCAGGTCCCCTGGGGCATCTAGGGCAACGATGCTGCTGCACTTTATACAGTTACACAGTCAAGTCTGTGCCAAAGGAGGTCCCGTCAGGCAGCCAGGCTTCTGTTCAGTCTGGGCAGCAATGCCAAATGGCTGCCCCCATAGCCTGGCATGAGCTGATGGCCCAGTGCAATCCCAAAGCAAAGAAGGGCAGAGCTGGGCCAAAAAGCTGTGGTAATTTCCTCTCCCTGCCTCCGACAGTGTTGTCCTCTCCTTTTGCAGCCCCACACACAGGCCTCCCGACCTGAGGGTCTGGGCTAGAGAGTCTGATTGTTTTCCTAAGCCCCCATAAACCAAGAATGAGGACCTGGAAAGAGCGATGTGAGGTTTCTGAAAAACAGGCATCAGGTAGCTTCGGAGATGCCCTCAGCCCACAGGAAAAGTGCTGTGTCAGGCAAAGATGGTCTCTTCCCGGCGCTTCTTGGTGAGGATGGTGCCTGGCTTATGCTGGGCATCTGGGTGGTTGGCTAGTTCGGGGGGACAGGAAGACACTGGGCTTTCCAGGATGGCTTGCTTCAGCTCGTAGAACACAGCAGAGTCCTCTTTTGTGAGGAAGGTGATGGCCACCCCACTCTTGCCTGCTCGTCCCGTGCGGCCAATGCGGTGGATGTAATCTGGGGAATGGGAAGAACGTCACTCAGCACAGCCCAGATGCCCGGGGGAGCCGTGTCTGATGCCTCCACTTCTACAGGCGTCCTTCCCACCCCATCTCCAAAGGCGGGAATACAGCACATGCTGCCTGAACCTGAGGTGCCCACCGTGCCCTCTCCAGGTGCCCATCTCCCCTGTCCTCCTACTGACTGTAGTCCCCACCACACTAAGACCCACAGCTGCCTAGCTTCATTCTTCACACTCTTGAGGACACAAGTGTCATCCCAGCTGCTGGGACAACAAACCCAGGTAAGAGAAAAGACAGGAGCGCTTCTCATGGGAGCAAACAATCCCAGACTTGGAGCTGAGGAAGGCACTAACAGCCTTCCATGGACAGCACCCTGACTTCGAGTGGGACACCATAAGGAATCTAACTTCACCCTGGATTGAAGCTGCTTTCCCTGGAACTTACCTTCAATATTTTTGGCCATATCATAGTTGACAACCATAGACACATCTTGGATGTCAATACCACGACCAGCCACATCTGTAGCCACCAAAATATCCTTGGCCCCAGCCTTGAGGTTGGACAATGCAAACTCTCGCTGCTCCTGGCCTTTTCCACCATGCAGTGTGCAAGCATTGTACTGTTGGAAGAATGGTAGAGTGAGCAATGTGATCAAGGAGAGACACAGGAGTTCAGAGGAATGGGACAGACACAGAGGGAGGGTTGGAGAGGGCAGCAGGGTAGGAGAAAGGGAAGGAGGCAAGAGAAAGAATGACTGCAGTGAAAGGAAGGAGAGAACAAGTGAGCTGAAGAGATGGACGAGAGGAAAAGGTGTGGTGTGGCAGGGACACACAGAGTAAGGTCAGAGGCAAAGCAGCTGGAAGAGCTGTGGAGCCAGACAGATGAGAAGTCCTCAGAGAATTAGGGGCAAGATCAGGGTAGAAAGCAGGGATCAAGAAGTTTAAGGAAGTTGAAGAGCTGAGTGGCAGGGACACACCCTTCCCCTCAAGCACCAGTAACAAGAGTAAAGGACACTGATTATCAGCTCCCTTCTGACCCCATCACCTCCTCTCCTCAACATATCTAAGCACAGTTTTACCTACTCTTTTCTATATCCTCAGACTCAAACCTTTCCCTGGCTCCACCTCACCAGGATGAAGACCTAAGGCAGCTCTGGCTGGCATTACTGCAGCAGACAGGGAGTCCCAGCAATTAACTCCATTCTTTTCATTCCCTCAAACCACCCTTTACCCTGGTCCTGACTTGTTGATTGCTGGACAGGTTAAAGAAAGGGTGAGAATCGAAAGGAAGAGCCTAGGGGGCCTTGCTAGATTCAGAAAGCAGTGCCACAGAGGCCAGATTTTGTTTTCCCCTGCCAGACACACCCCCATCTTCTCCAGGGATTTGGCCAACACGTCGCAGCCCTTCTTCTGGTTGACAAAAATAATGATGGGTGGGTCAAAGCCTTGCTCCAAGATTGCCAGCAGCTTTTTCCTGGAGGGAAGAGGAGAAAGATGAGATGCATAATACCTCCCGCTCCAAGTGAAATGCCCAACCCTGATCTGTGAACACTACTTTCAGGGTCTTCAATGCCCATGACATTCTGCCCAAGAAAACAGCAGCTCAACACAGCAAAGCAATTGCCCTGCCCTGCACTTGCACTGAAAAAAGTTCTGAGAACCATTTCATTCTCCACCCTGTTTCCCCTGGCTCAGGTGCCCTCGTACCTCTTTTCTGACTCTGACATGAGGAAGACCTTCTGTTCCACACGCTCATGGGGCTTGCCTGCGGAGCCAATGTACACCACAGCAGGTCGCCGAAGATAGCTCCTGGCCAGACGCTCCACCGCTGGGGGCATGGTAGCCGTGAACATGACTGTCTACGAAAACAAGAGGCTCAGCCCTGCACCCAGGCAGGCATAATTACATATCCCACTGTCACCAACCCAGACTAAAGAATCTAAAATGTGCCGCAGTATAGGCTTTGATAGCCACCACCTTAGAAAATAGTGTCCTCTGAATTCCCATCCTTCCCCAGTACCCGTTCATCAAGGCACTTTCCATTTTATGATGACAGGAAGGCCTGCGAGCATTTGCTAGCACCTGTGGTCCCGGTAGCAGCTTAAGTCTTTGGAATCGTTTTTCCAGGGCTAAGCTAAATGGCTCCATCCTTACGACTGTCAGAGGACCGTACCTAGGCACACTTCATTCTAGAAACATGTACTCTGAGCCCACCTAAGGCAAAAAAGGCCCAATAGGAGGTTGGCAAACTTGTACAACTTTTCTTTTTTTTTTTTTTGAGACAGGGCCTCACTCTGTTGCCCAGGTTGGAGTGGAATAGTGGCACGACCTCAGCTCACTGCAACCTCAGCTCACTGCAACCTCGGCCTCCCAGGCTTAAGAGGTCCTCCTACCTCAGCCTCCGGAGTGGCTGGGACCACAGGTGCACACCACCGTGCCCAGCTAATTTTTGTAATTTTTGTAGAGATGGGGTTTCGCCATGTTGCCAGGCTGTCTCAAACTCCTGAGATCAAGTGATCCACCTGCCTTGGCCTGTCCCACTTTTCCCAGCCCAGGGAAGCAGCCTTACTTGGCGGTACTTATGTTTTCCCGATTCAAAGTTGGCCAGCATCTTCTCAGGGTCCTCAGCCTCATCCGTGTCTGGCTTCTGGTTGCTGACAGGCATGTGCTCCAGGATCTTCTGGACATCTGGCTCAAAGCCCATGTCAATCATCCTATCTGCCTCATCCAGAACCACATAGGTACAGCGGCTCAGCACCAGGTAGCGGTTCTCCAGCACATCAATCAAACGCCCAGGGGTAGCGATCACAATCTGAGTAGTACAGTATAATCATTTACAGCCCAGCAGGTGCCCCTTCTTTTCTTTCCTGTGAACTATCCACCCACTTGGGTGACAGACCTCCAATGCTGAGGAACTTGGACCCCAACCTCTGGTTATGTTTAGCAGTAAAGGCTCCTGCAAACCGGCATGAAATCACTTGTTGCCTGGATTTTCTGAGGAATGAATGAGGTCTCTGAGTAAGATGCAGGGATTAGACAGAGGAAGCAAAATCAGTAGAAACTTTTTTTTTTTTTTTTTTTTTTTTTTGCAAATCATTTCAGATCCTGAAGAAGGAACTTTCTTAGATGGGAGAGACTAAGGGATACTATGAAGGGGGTTGTATAAAGACGAAATTTTTTTTAAAAAATGTAAAAAGACTAAATTTCTACAGCAGATTTCTCATAAAAAGCTCTCCTCCACTTTCCTGAGATGAACGCAATGCACAAAGTCAAAGATTTGGTCTGGCAGAGTAAAGAGTAACAGGCTATGGATAAGAATCTCAGCTCTGCCCACTGCCAGCTTTTGTGACTTCAGGCAGTTATTAACCTGAACCTCAGCTTGATCTATAACAAGGAAATACCACCACCTACTCTCATACATTATTGTGAGAATTAATGAGCTAATATATATGATATATACTATTTGTAATATAAACTCTGGTGCATAAGTTCTCTTATATAAATAGCACATATATATAAACCAGCTCCTTTCTTCATTCTACTGCACATCTATTCCAGAAACTAGAAACAAAGCCCCAAGACAGTCTTCCCAGACAGCAGGCTGGCTGCTAGTGCCTGGGTGACAGAGCGAGACTCCGTCTCAAAAAAAAAGAAAAAAAGAAAAACAAACCTCACAACCCATGCGCAGCCTGAAGCCCTGGTCTTCTCTGGAGATGCCACCAATGACAGCCACAGTGCGGATACCTAGCGGCTTCCCAAACTTGATGGTCTCTTCCTCAATCTGTTGAGCCAACTCACGGGTGGGAGCCAGGATGATGGCATAAGGGCCTTGGTCTGATTCTTCGATTCTGTGGTAAATGGGGCATCCCACAGCTTTGTGAGCTTTAGTTCTTATCCAACCACAAGCCAGAGCAAGACAAAGTCACTCTTATGGGAAGCGATGGGAATGGGGAGGATGATGAGAAAAAAATGCAATGATCTCACTTAAAAATCAGAGGCCGGGGCCGGGCGCTATGGCTCACACCTGTAATCCCAGAACTGTGGGAGGCTGAGGCAGGCGGATCACCTGAGGTCAGGAGTTTGAGACTACCCTGGCCAACATGGTGAAACCCTGCCTCTAATAAAAATACAAAAATTAGCCAGGGGTGGTGGCTGGCGCCTGTAATACCAGCTACTCGGGAGGTTGAAGCAGGAGAATCGCTTGAACCCAGGAGATGGAGGTTGCAGTGAGCTGAGATTGTGCCACTGCACTCCAGCCTGACAGAGACACTCTGTCTCAAAAAAAAAAAAAAGAAAAAAAAAAGTAAGTCCAGAGGCCAGGCAAGATGGTACAAGCCTATAATCCCAGCACTTTGGGAGGCCGAGGTGGGTGAATCGCTTGAGCCCAGGAGTTTGAGACCAGCCTAGGCAACATGGTGAAACCCTGTTTCTACAAAAAATACAAAAATTAGCTGGGCATGTTGGAACACACCTGTAATCCCAGCTACTTGGGAGGCTGAGATGGGAGGATCTGCGCCTGGGAGGCAACGGTTGCAGTAAGCCAAGATCACACCACTGCACTCCAGCCTGGTCAACAAAGCATGACTCCATCTCAAAAAAACAAAAGCAAATAATAAATTAATAAATAAATAAAAATCAGAGATTCGGCCAGGTGTAGTGGTTCACGCCTGTAATCCCAGCACTTTGGGAGGCCAAAGCAGGCAGATCACTTGAAATCAGGAGTTTGAGACCAACCTGGCCAACATGGTGAAACCTTATCTCTACTAAAAATACAAATATTAAGGACGGGCACAGTGGCTCGCACCTGTAATCCCAACACTTTGGGAGGCTGAGGCAGGTGGATCACCTGAGGTCAGGAGTTAAGAGACCAGCCTGAACAACATGGAGACCCCGTCTCTACTAAAAATACAAAAAAATTAGCCGGGCGTGGTGACGGGTGCCTATAATCCCAGCTACTCAGGAGGCTGAAGGAGGAGAATCACTTGAACCTGGGATGAGGAGGTTGCAGTGAGCCAAGACTGCGCCACTGCACTCCAGCCTGGGCAACAAGAGCGAAACTCCGTCTCAAAAAACGAAACAAGGCCGGGCGCGGTGGCTCAAGCCTGTAATCCCAGCACTTTGGGAGGCTGAGACGGGCGGATCACGAGGTCAGGAGATCAAGACCATCCTGGCTAACATGGTGAAACCCCGTCTCTACTAAAAATACAAAAAACTAGCCGGGCAACCTGGCGGGCGCCTGTAGTCCCAGCTACTCGGGAGGCTGAGGCAGGAGAATGGCGTGAACCCGGGAGGCGGAGCTTGCAATGAGCTGAGATCCGGCCACTGCACTCCAGCCTGGGCGACAGAGCGAGACTCCGTCTCAAAAAAAAAAAAAAAAAAAAAAAAAAAAAAAAAGTTAGCTGGGTGTGGTGGCACAGGCCTGTAATCCCCAGCTACTCAGGAGGATGAGGCAGGAAAATCACCTGAACCTGGGAGGCAGAAGTTGCAGTGAGCCAAGATCGTGCCACTGCACTCCAGCCTGGGTGACAGAGTGAGACTCTGCCTCAAAAAAATAAATAAAATAAAATAAAATAAATAAAAATCAGAGACTCCAGGATAGCAAAGTTCTCCAGGTCTTTGCCAGCAACATATACTTCTTTGATATCATGATTCAATTATTCCCTAGTATCGAACCAAGAATAAAGAAGCAAGCTTCCGATTATAGATGTGAAACAAAAACCAAACATTCTTCTGCCACTTTCACCTTTCCTACCCAGACAAACCCACTCCAGCTGGTGCCAGCTGACCCCACCTGTCAATTTTGGGAAGTGTGGTGATCCAGACCAGCAGTGGGATGAGGAAGGCTGCTGTCTTGCCGCTGCCAGTCTCAGCCACGCCAATGATGTCACGATTCTGTAGCCCAATGGGAATTGCCTGACGCTGGATAGGTGTTGGTTCCTGCAGTGACCCCGAGAAAGAGTAATAGGTACAGGCAGAATTATACAACCTGGGCTACCACTGATAGTAGTAAGCACATCTGCTAGTGCAATGGAAGGATGCCAAGTACAGTTCACAGAAATGGGGACCCCAAGAAGAAACATAATCACTAAAAGCTGACGCTTCTACCAGAAAGTGACAGAAAAGGTCACATTGGTACCCACTAGCAGTGATGGCTCCAAATAGTCAAGGAACAAAGTTCTCTATTCCCAAACTAGTGCAGGAATATTTCAGATCTTTTGGGCCAATCTACCCCTCCTTACCTTATAGCCACACTTATCAATGACCTCCAAGATGTGTGGGGGCAGAGAAGAGTCTTTCCAGGATCGGATGGGATTGGGGATCTTGCCACCTTTGGTGGTGATGCTGTAGTCCTCACGGAAGATCCGCCAGTCCCTGTCTGTCATCTCATCTAACTTTTTCTGAGACCAATGACGATCATCCCAGCGCTGCTTGGCTTCCTTCTTACGAAGTTTGCGGAGTCTTGCCCTGGAGCAAGGTGTGAGGAGTAAGTAGAATCAGTGCCCTCCAACTCCTTTCTGTAGAGCCTCTGGGCTCTGTCCAGCCACCCTAGCCTTGATCACTCACTCCTCCTGCTCCTTTTCTTCCAGGGTTCGCCTCTTCTCCATTAGGTCTCCATAGAAACGTGACTGCTCTCGTTTCTGCTGCTTGAGGTCAATGCCTGCAATGAAGCCTCGCCCTAACAACTGCACCTGGTGCCGTTCTTTATACCTGGGATTAAGACAGAGGAAACGAAAAAAGAAGGAGCTGTTACAGCAGCAGGAGGGAAGGGCAGACTACTAATATGAAACAGTTCCTCCTGGACAGGGTCTTTCTTCCACCAGAGGGCTGGCTGACTACCAGTCTACCAATTTTCCATCCTGGCTTGTCTTACTTCCTCCACCTCTGTAGTCATCAGCTCTCTAGGACTGCCTAGTGGAAAAGACCTAGAATTCAGGCCTGAAGCCACTCACAGGGGGTTGTAGTCAATGGATGTGTCCTCAGATGCATCCCACTCAAAAACAAATTTTCGGTCATTGAGATGTCTCGTTCGGCGCCGTTTTTTGATGCCACCCAGGTAACGTTCCTGCCCAGGGAGGGAACACAAAGCACATGAGCCTTGAGGCCCAATTCTCACATGCAGAGATCACAATGGCCAAATAACTAAACCTCATTTTTGTGTGTGGGAGAGAAGTGAAGATGGATCCAAGGCCTGCACCTTAATGGCATGCAATTCCTTGCTCTTATCCTTCTCTTCACGGATCTTCTGCCGCCCTTCCTCATCCTCATTTCCATTGGTCTCCCGTTCCATCCTCTCCCTGCGTTCCCGACGTTCCCGTTCCTGAGGATCTTCTGCAGATCAAAGAAAGCAAAGCTGCAGAAGAGCTCATGGAAGAAAAGAGGAGAGGGAATGGAGGGAATCCAGACGAGGAACATCAAATGAAGAAAAAAAGGGCTAGACTTATGATATGGGGTAAATGGAGATCTAACAGAAAAATGTTTTCTCATAAACTCCCACCATCCTTCCCTTTTCCAAACTTCAGAGTGAACAGGTTTCTATCTCTCCTAAGAGACATTGTATCTCATCCCACTCTTTCCTCTTCCATCTAGGGGCTACACAGGGTAGAATAACGAACCCAACATCTTCCTGCCCAAGTCTTGGAACTGTTTCCTTTTTTTCCTCTCTTCTTCAAGCATCCTCTGCCGCTCTTCCACCTCCTGCTGCCGTCGCTTTAGAGCTTCAGCCTCTCGTTCTGCTTTGGAGAGGAACTTGGGCTACAAAACAGATTGGAACTGTCAACAAAGGATCTGGGAGCAGGGTACAATCACATCACTGATGGGGAGATGGCACGGAACCCAAAAACATTTGCTCAAGCATTAAGCCTGTTGAGGAAAACATAAATAGGCCTTGGACTCGGTTATGAACTGAACTACGTCCCCTACAGAATTCTGTGTTTTTTCAGGCTGGACATGGTGGCGCATGCCTGTAATCCCAGTGCTTTGGGAGACCTAGATGGGAGGATTGCTTGAGGCCAGGAGTTCAAGACCAGCCTGGGCAACATAGCAAGATCTTGTTTCTACAAAAATAAAAAAACTCAGCCAGACATGATGGCATGTGCCTATAGTCCCAGCTACTCAGGAGGCTGAGGCAGGAAAATCATAAGAGCTCAGGAGTTTGAGGTTATAGCGAGCTGTGATTGCACCACTCTACTTCAGCCTGGGCAAAAAAGCAAGACCTTATCTCTTTAAAAAAATGTCATCGGGCGCAGTGGCTTGTGCCTATAAATCCCAGCACTTTGGGAGGCCAAGGCAGACAGATCACGAGGTCAGGAGTTCGAGACAAGCCTGGCCAGCACAGTGAAACCCTATCTCTACTAAAAAATACAAAAAATTAGCCAGGCATGGTGGCGCGTGCCTGTAATCCCAGCTACTCAGGAGACTGGGTCAGGAGAACTGCCTGAACCTGGGAGACGGAGGTTGCAGTGAGCCGAGATCGTGCCATTGCACTCCAGCCTGGGCAACAGAGCGAGACTCCATCTCAAAAGAAACAAACAAACAAAAAATACATGTGTTATATATATTTTTTGCGACAGACTCTTGCTCTGTTGCCCAAGCTGCAGTACAGTGGTGTCATCATGGCTCACTACAGCTTCAACCTCCTGGGCTCAAGCAATATCCTTGCCTCAGCCTCCTAAGTAGCTGGGACTACATATGCATGCTACCACAGATGGCTAATTTTTTAAATTTTATAGAGATGGGTTTTCACCATGTTGCCCAGGCTGGTCTAAAAATCCCTGGCTCAAGTGATCCTCCCATCTTGGCTTTCCAAAATATTGGGATTACAGGTGTGAGCCACTGTACCCAGCTCAAAATTCGTATGTGGAAGCCCTAACCCCTAGTATCTCAGAATGTGACTGTATGTGGAGACAGGGCATGTAAAGAGGTGATTAAGTTAAAACGAGCCCATTAGGCTGGGCACAGTGGCTCATGCCTGTAATCCCAGCACTTTGTGAGGAAAAGGAAGACAGATCACTTGAGCCCAGGGGTTCCAGACCAGCCTGGGCAACATGGTGAAATCCTGACTCTACAAAAAATACAAAAATTAGCTGGGCGTTGTGGCACGCACCTGTAGTCCCAGATATTTGGGAGGCTGAGGTGGGAGGATTGCTTCAGCTTGGGAGGCAGAGGTTGAAGTGAGCCGATATCACGCCACTGTACTCCATCCCGGGTGACAGAGTGAGACTCTGTCTCAAAAAAAAAAAAAAAAAAAAAGGGCTTTTAGGGTGAGCCCTAATCCGATACAAGGGGTACATGTGTACACAGGGAAGACCATGTGAAGAGCTGAGGAAGAAGACAGTTTTATAAGCCAAGGAGAGAGGCCTCAGAAGAAACAACCCTGCTGACACTCTGCTCTCAGACTTCCAGCCACCAGAACTATGAGAAAATTAATTTCTGTTGTTGAAGTCACCCAGTCTGTGGTATTTTGTTATGGCAGCCTGAGCAGATGAATGGAGACCCCCAAGTACTTACCTTAGCCTCAGCTTCTTCCTCAGCCTTTTTCTTGGCCAGAAGTTCCTCCAGGGATAATGGCTGGGCCTGAACATAAAACACAGAACTTTAGTCTATAAAGGCTCTCGGCCGGGCGCGGTGGCTCAAGCCTGTAATCCCAGCACTTTGGGAGGCCGAGACGGGTGGATCACGAGGTCAGGAGATCGAGACCATCCTGGCTAACACGGTGAAACCCCGTCTCTACTTAAAAATACAAAAAAAAACTAGCCAGGCGACGAGGCGGGCGCCTGTAGTCCCAGCTACTCGGGAGGCTGAGGCAGGAGAATTGCGTAAACCCGGGAGGCGGAGCTTGCAGTGAGCTGAGATCCGGCCACTGCACTCTAGCCTGGGTGGCAGAGCAAGACTCCACCTCAAAAAAAAAAAAAAAAAAAAAAAAAGGCTCTCTTCCCTTTAAAGATCAACAAAGCAACGCACGAGTTGAAGATGAAAAATATCCTTCCTCTCCTTCACCTTAGGCTTCTTATCACCATGTTCATCCTCTTCATCCTTCTTAGAGTCTCTGTCCTTCCGAGATTTAAAGTCTTTTCCTCGGCCAGGAGATAAGCTTTGAGGAAAAGGAACAAGAAAGGTCCACATCACTCTTACTTCAGCCCCTGGATGAGGTTCAAGTTAAGCCCCAAAAACAGAATGGAAGTTTCCCCATGACTCAACAAGACTGGCCCACGGTCATCTATCATGTCTTGAAACTCTCTTAGCAGGCATGGTCATTCTGCCAGCTCTGAAACCTAATTATGGCCCTGTCTTGGCCCCTTTCTACCCAAATCTCCTTTTGAGACTAATCTCCTTTGGGAAGTGGGACTTTACTACTGATGTCAAAAATATTTCCTCTAGGCCAGGCACAGTGTCTCATGCCTGTAATCCCAGCACTTTGGGAGGCCAAGGCAGGTGGGTCACCTGAGGTCAGGAGTTCAAGACCAGCCTGGCCAACATGGCAAAACCCTGTCTCTGCTAAAAACACAAAAATTAGCCAGGTGTGGCTGTTTTAATTTTTTTTTTTTTTTTGGAGACGCAGTGTCACTCTGTTGCCCCGGCTGGAGTGCAATGGTGTGATCTCGGCTCACTGCAACCTCTGCCTCCTGGGTTCAAGCAATTCTGCCTCAGCTTCCCGAGTAGCTGGGACTACAGGTGCATACCGCCACCACTGGCTAATTTTTTTTTTTTTTTTTTTGAGACAGAGTCTCGCTGTCGCCCAGGCTGGAGTGCAGTGGCGCAATCTCTGCTCACTGCAAGCTCTGTCACCTCCCAGGTTCACACCATTCTCCTGCCTCAGCCTCCCAAGAAGCTGGGACTACAGGCGCCCACCACCACGCCCAGCTAATTTTTTTTCGTATTTTTAGTAGAGACGGGGTTTCACCATGTTCTCCAGGATGGTGTCGCTCTCCTGACCTCGTGATCTGCCCACCTCGGCCTCCCAAAGTGCTGGGATTACAGGCGTGAGCCACTGCGCCCGGTCTAATTTTTATAATTTTTAGTAGAGACGAGGGTTCACCATGTTGGTCAGGCTGGTCTCGAACTCTTGACCTCAGGTGATACATCCACCTCGGCCACCCAAAGTGCTAGGATTATAGGTGTGAGCCACGGTGCCCGTCCCTCCTTAACTCTTTCATACACAATGAATTTAGCCTACATGGCCACCCCACCACAAGCCAAGAAGATATTGTTATCTATATTCCCTCATCATTTTTCATTCCTATCAATCCCAACAATCTTTCCCCATACCTGCTCTAAGCTTAATCTACAAGAGAATTCAAACAACCACACTGAGCTTCTGTTAGAAGCATTCTGTCCTCTGCCTTGAATTCTAACCTATACTTTCAGGGCCTGATAAGAACTTTGTATACAGGCCAGGCACAGTGGCTCATGCCTGTAATCCCAGCATTTTGAGAGGCCGAGGTGGCCAGATCACCTAAGGTCAGGAGTTCGAGACCAGCCTGGCCAACAGGTGAAACCCCGTCTCTACTAAAAATACAAAAATTAGCCAGGTGTGGTGGCATGTGCCTGTAATCCCCACTACACTACTTGGGGGGCTGAAGCAGCAGAATCGCTTGAACCTAGGAGGTGGAGGTTGTAGTGAGATTGTACCACTGCACTCGGCCTGGGTGACAGAGAGAGATTCCGTCTCAAAAAAAAACAAAAGAGGCCGGGCGCGGTGGCTCATGCCTGTAATCCCAGCACTTTGCGAGGCCAAGGTGGGTGGATCACCTGTGGTCGGGAGTTTGAGACCAGCCTGGCCAACATGGAGAAACCCTGTCTCTACTAAAAATACAAAAATTAGTCAGGCACGGTGGCGCATGCCTGTAATCCCAGCTACTTGGGAGGCTGAGGCAGGAAAACTGTCTGAACCCAAGAGGCGGAGGTTGCAGTGAGCTGAGATCGTGCCATTGCACTCTAGCCTGGGCAACAGGACAAAAACTCCATCTCAAAAAAAAAAACAAAAACAAACCAAAATCTGGTGGCAGATGCCTGTAGTCCAGCTACTCAGGAGGCTGAGGTGGGTGGATCACCTAAGCCTGGGGAAGTCAAGGCTGCAGTAAGCTGTGATCACACCACTGCACTCCAGGCTGGCAAGAAAGTGAGACTCTGCTTTAAAAAAATGAATAAAATAAAAATAAATAAGATAAAGAGCTCTGTAATAACCACCAACAGAATCTGTTAAGAGAAATCTACTTTCATAAGAAGCTGAGTCAACTCAGGTACACAGAAGAAATGGGAGCATTCCCCTAAAGCCCCCTCATTCCTTCATGTACCTGGATCGTTTCCGGTCCTTGTCCCGTCTGTGTCCATCCTTGTCTCGATCTCGGTCCTTCTTATTCCGATCCCGCTCCTTATCTCGTTCTCGTTCTTTGTGCCGTCGTTCTCTGGAAGACCGCAAATTTAAGAATTCACTGGTATTTCCAAAGTATCTTGCTTCACTGCAGCCCTGAGAAAGTTCCTATACTCTCGTGCCAAAGTAATGTTTTACAAATTAGAGAATGTATCTCTCATGGAAATAACGAGGGAATTCTAAGAAGCTTCTATAGATCAGAGATGTACTGTTAAGTATTAATGGCAATGACAGGTCATTGACTATGTGTGAACAGATGAAACTTCCTTTTTTATTTTTTTGAGATGGAGTCTCGCTCTGTCGCCTAGACTGGAGTGCAGTGGTGCGATCTCGGCTCACTGCAGTCCCCGCCTCCCGGGTTCAAGGAATTGTCATGCCTCAGCCTCCCGAGTAGCTGGGAATACAGACATGCACCACCACACCTGGCTAATTTTTGTATTTTTAGAAGAGACGGGGTTTTGCCATGTTGGCCAGGCTGGTCTCAAACTCCTCACCTCAAGTAATCCACCCACCTCGGCCTCACAAAGTGCTGGGATTACAGGTATGAGCCACCGCACCCGGCCACAAATGAACCTTCCTTGACAACCCGGACCTTCATCTTACAAGTTCCCTCTCAACTTTTAAGAGTTGGGTCACTGAGGAAAACTGAAAACACCTGCAGGTCCAACTGGGATAGGAGTAGATTAATGTACAAAAAGTAGATGCCTAGCCGAGCACAGTGGCTCACACCTGTAATCCCAGTACTTTGGGAGGCTGAGGTAGGTGGATCACCTGAGGTCAGGAGATCGAGATCAGCCTGACCAACGTGGAGAAACCCCGTGTCTACTAAAAATACAAAATTAGCCGGGTGTGGTGGGTGCCTGTAATCCCAGCTATGTGGGAGGCTGAGGCAGGAGAATTGCTTGAACCCAGGAGGCAGAGGTTGTAGTGAGCCAAGATCGTGCCATTGCCCTCCAGCCTAGGCAACAAGAGTGAAACTCCATCTTAAAAAAAAAAAAAAAGGCCGGGCGCAGTGGCTCACGCCTATAATTCCAGCACTTTGGGAGGCCAAGGTGGGCGGATCATGAGGTCAGGAGATCGGGACCATCCTGGCTAACACGGTGAAACTCCATCTCTACTAAAAATACAAAAATTAGCCAGGCGTGGTGGCGAGTACCTGTAGTCCCAGCAACTCGGGAGGCTGAGGCAGGAGAATGGTGAGCTGAGATCAAGCCACTGCACTCCAGCCTGGGCGACAGAGCGAGACTCCGTCTCAAAAAAAGAAAAAAAAAAAGCCTAATACTGGAGGCATCAGAAGAACCAAGAAGGAAGAAATCTGAAATGTACTCTCCCTTCCCATGTAACAATACACAAAGTTACTTTACCTTTCTGCAGATTTGGAACGGGAACGAGAGCGAGAACGGCTGCCTCCTCGACGTCTATCTCTTGAACGATGCCGCTTTCTATCTTTAGATGGGGAAGACTTCCGGTCCCGGTCTCTATCCCGCTCTCTGTCAGGAGTCCGTGATCGCTTCCTTTCCTCCTTGGAAGGTGATGCATCACGGTCCTTTTTGTCAGCCAGCTCTCCTGCCATCTGTAATGAGTAGGAAGAGTACTTACAATGTACTAGGCAGTGCTCTAAATTGCTTATATATAATTCACTTACCCTCAAAACAACCCTATGAGGTGGATATATTAGTATGTCTACCGTACAAATGAGAAGACTGAAGCTCAGGTATATAAAGGAACTTGTCTGAGGGCAGACAGGTAGTGGCAGAGTTGCAGGCAGTCTGGCTCCACAGACCATTGTTACTCACTATACTATATTGTCTCCCTGTAATTCCTTTCAGGGTCTCACTCTGTCACCCAGGCTGGAGTGCAGTAGTGCAATCATAGGTCACTGCAGCTTCAACTTCCTGGGCTCAAGCCATCCTCCTGCCTCGCCTGGCTAATTTATTTTTTGTAGAGACAAGAGTCTCACTATGTTGCCCAGGCTGGTCTTAAATTCCTGACCTCAAGCAATCCTCCTGCCTCAGCCTCTAAAAGGCTGAGATTACAGGCGTGAGCCACAGTGCCTGGCCGATTCCTTTTTATATATTCATTTCTAGATATGTACAGTGAATATACCATATTTTTGCAAAAGAGTATTAAAAGAAGTGTTAGTGTATGAATAGTGTACCGCTCCTAGAAACATCCTACATTGCTTACTTTGAAGTTTATTAGATCTGCCAACCCACTAGGATCAGGCAGCACACATACATCTGAGAGAGACATTTCTCCAGCTCATAAAGAGAGCTCAATGGAGAAAAAAGTTTAACTTTGAGATCTGGATCATATTATAATTAGCACCACAAGGAAAACCTGAATTTAAGTGGAGAAACACACTTTTACTCAGATTAAAAGAAATGTACCTCTAGTTATGCAATGGGAAAAATTTGGTGAAGGGTACACAGGACCTCTACACACATTTTTTAACTTCCTGTGAAACTATAATTATTTCAAAATATATATTTTTTAAATGCCCAAAACTAGAGGTTGCAGAAGTCCTGACTGACACTCCCTATTCAGATTTTCACAACCTTGGTCATCTGCATAACCCAGTTTTGTGAAAGGTTTCAGCAGGAATTTTTTCTGTCTCCCTCCTACCTGGGAGACACCGAACACCACTCCCACACTGTCAACTATTCTTTGGACTATGAAATCTAGTTCAGCCAGGAGCTAAAACTGCAGCAAGCCTGAATCTGCAACCACCTTATCATCATCCCAAAGACTTGGGATACATTTCTCACAACTTATTTTATCCCCAGATGGTTCAGCTCAAATAGTTCCTTAAGCTTTAGCTTACAAGTCCCCTTTCTCATGCCATTCCCCGCCATATATCCTTAAGGAAGATTGTATAAAGATAAGAAAAGAAAAATGAACAAGAAGCACTTTCAAAATGTGAGGACAACCCATTTGATCTCACAATCACCTGAGAAGTGACTGACTGTTCTGTATCAGTACATCATGCATATCACATAGAAATAGCTATGTCTTGGGCTGGGCGTGGTGGCTCACACCTGTAATCCCAGCACTTTGGGAGGCCGAGGCAGGCAGATCACAAGGTCAGGAGATCGAGACCATCCTGGCAAACATGGTGAAACCCCGTCTCTACTAAAAATACAAAAGTTAGCTGGGCGTGGTGGTGCATGCCTGTAGTCCCAGCTACTCAGGAGGCTGAGGCAGGAGAATCGCTTGAACCTGGGAGGCGGAGACTGCAGTGAGCTGAGATCACGCCACTGCACCCCAGCCTGGGAAACAGGGCAAAACCCTGTTTCAAAAAAAAAGAACACTTGTAGCCCTAAGAAAATAATCCCAAAGGAGGGCTATTTTCTCTGTACAGCATCCTGGATATCATTCATTCTTTCAACAAATATTCACCGATCACCTACAAGGTACCAGAAATTGTTGTAGGTAACGGAGACAAAGCAGTAAAGAAAACAAAGTCTCCTACTTCATAAAGCGTAAATTCTAGTGTAGCACAAAGGATTTTAAATAGTAATGAATGCTAATGAAGAGAATAAAAGAATGATATGATTGGTAAGGGTATGAACAACAGATAGATGGCTCAGGGTAGAAGTTTTAGTTGACATTTAAGCTGAGACTTGAATGATGGGAAAGAAGGCCATGAAAAGATCAGGGTAAAAAACCCTTATTAGATAGAAGAGATGTGAGTACTAGGAAACTGGGGCAGGAACTAGCTTAGCATGTTTGTCAGGTTTGTTTTTTGTTGTTGTTGTTGTTGTTGTTGAGACAGGGTCTCACCCTCTCACTCAGGATGGAGGGCAGGGCACAATCATGGCACACTGCAGCCTTGACTTCCCAGGCTCAAGAGATCCTCCTGCCTCAACCTCCCAAGCAGTTGGGACTATAGGCGCATGCCACCACACCCGACTAATTTTTTTTTTTTGAGACAGAGTCTTGCTCTGTCGCCCACCCTGGAGCGCAATGGCATGATCTCAGCTCACTGCAACCTCCACCTCCCAGGTTCAAGTGATTCTCCTGCCTCAGTCTCCCAAGTAGTTGGGATTACAGGCACGTGCCACCACGCCTGGCTAATTTTTGTATTTTTAGTAGAGGCGGAGTTTCACCATGTTGGCCAGGCTGGTCTCAAACTCCTGACCTCAGGTGATCCACCCTGAGTGCCCAAAGTGCTGAGATTACAAGCATGAGCCACCATGCCCGGCCCCAACTAATTTTTAAAATTTTTATTAGAGACAAGGTCTCAATTTGTTGTCCAGGCTAGTCTTGAACTCCTGGGCTCAAGGGATCCTTCTGCCTCAGCCTCCCAAAGTGCTGGTATTACAGGTGTGAGCCCAACTGCACGTTTGTCAATTAAAAACATATTTGTGTGGCCAGGCCTGGTGGCTCATGCCTGTAGTACCAGCACCTTGGGAGGCCAAGGCGGGAGGATCACTTGAGCTCAGGTGTTCAAGACCAGCCAGGATAGTATAGTAAGACTTCCCGTCTATTTTGAAAAATAAAATTTTACATTTATAAAAATCAGCCGGAGGCTGGGTGCAGTGGCTCACGCCTGTAATCTCAGCACTTTGGGAGGCTGAGGTAGGTGGATCATGAGGTCAGGAGTTTGAGACCAGCCTGGCCAACAGGGTGAAACCCCATCTCTACTAAAAATACAAAAATTAGCCAGGCATAGCGTCGGGCATCTGTAATCCCAGGTACTCGGAAGGCTGAGGCAGAACTGCTTGAACCCAGGAGGTGGGGGTTGTTTTGAGCCAAGATAGCGCCACTGCACTCCAGCCTGGGTGACAGAGCAAGACTCCCTCTGTCTCGAGGAAAAAAAAAAAAATCAGCCAGGTGTGGTGGTTCACACCTGTAATCCTAGCACTTTGGGAGAGGCTGAGGGTGGGTGGACTGCTTGAGTTCAAAAGTGTTCAAGAGCTCATAGGCAGAGGCCTGGGAGGAAAATAAAGGAAAATATCATCCGGGAACATGGCTTGTACCCCCAGGAGCCAATACTACCTATGGGGCCCATGCTCCTTTGCTCCTGCCTGGGGAGGATTACCTGAGCCCAGGCTGAGGTGGGAAGACTTCTTGAGCCTGGGAAGCACTGATGCAGGGGGAATACTGATTCAAGATGAGTTCAGTGAGCTGGGCAGGAGTCAGATAACGAAAATGTGTTACAGGTCAGAGTAAACTGGATTTTAACTGCAATGGGGATCTTAGAAGAGCTTTAAACAGGAAGCAATCTAATACTTTGGTGACTTGCAAGAAAATATATAGCAGAGAGGCACAGTGAAAACAAAACCACTGAGAGTGCTATTATGGTACTCTAGGCAAGAGATGGCAGTGGCTTGTTCTAGGAAGGTGGCAATGGAGATGGAAACAAGTAGGCAGCGTCAGAGCGTATTTTGGATGCAAAGCTGACAGGACTTACTGAAGGGAGATACGGAAAGAAGAGACACAAAGATAGCTCCTAAATTTATAGTTTCAGCAACCTAATAGTTTGCAGTGCCATAGCAAACAAACTGGAAAAGACTAGGGAAGGAATAGATTTAAGAAGAAATCAAACATTTCATTTTGGCCAGGTTAAGTGTGAGATGTCAATAAGACAACCAAGTGGAGATTCCCAGAAGGCAAGTAGAAATGCAAATCTGGAACTTAGGGAAGAGGGTCTGTAGACAAAAACCTGAGTCACCAATACACAGATAGCTTTTAAAGCCATGGGACACTAAATGATATTACCTAAGTAGGCAGCATAGTGAAAGAAAAAAATAGAGAAGCTCCAGGATTGAGCTCTGGAACACCTTTAACAGGAGTTAGCCACGGGATGAACCACAGAAAAAGAATGGAAAAAACCAGCAGCCAGTGAGAAAGGACAAAGAAAAGTATGGCAACGAAGAAGCCGAAAACATGTTTCAAGGTGGGAGGGGTCAACGTTATCAAGTACCAGCGAAGTGGAGAGGGAATAAGGGACAGAGAAGCAACCACTGAATTTGGAAAAATGGAGATTACTGGTGACCTTGACAAGAGCTGTTTCAGTGGCATTGAGGGAATGGAAGCCCAAGTGGAATGAGTTTGGAAGAGAATGAAAAATGAGGAGATAGTAAATATAGGCAACTTTTATCACAGGTTCTATTATCACAAGGGCCAAATAACCAGGCTGACTCTGGCCATGCTTCCCAGCAGCCTTACTCTCAAACCTCCAGATCTTCAGGTCCTCAGTTCTTGCAGGGCAGGGGCACATTCTTTTTTTTTCATTCAATGACGTATTTACCAAGCATCTACTGTATGCAAGGCACAGTGCTAGGTGCTGTGTGAGTCACAAAAATAAATTCTGTTCACAGCAAGTTTTTAGAACAACAGGTGTTATCAGGCCGGACGCGGTGGCTCACGCCTGTAATCCTAACACTTTAAGAGGCCGAGGCAGGTGGAATGCCTGACCTCAGGAGTTCGAGACCAGCCTGGGGAACACGGTGAAACCCCGTCTCTACTAAAAATACAAAAAATTAGCTGGGCGTGACGACGTGCGCCTGTAATCCCAGCTACTTGGGAGGCTGAGACAGGAGAATCGCTGGAACCCGGGAGGCGGAGGTTGCAGTGAGCAGAGATCGCGCCATTGCACTCCAGCCTGGGCGACAGAGCGAGACTCCGTCTCAAAAAAAAAAAAAAAAAAGAACAATAGTGGGTATGAGACACATACCAAGAAGAGTATCAAGGCTCAGATGTAGTAATACAGGTGTTCAAAGGCGTTTCCTTTCACTTGTAAAAGGTGATGTGGAAGGCTTGGTAGAGGAAATGACGCTTGAGCCTTTAAGTATAAGTAGAATTTGAAGATATGTAATTAAGGACGCGGAAAAGAAGTCATTCCCGGCAAAAGAAATAATAGAGGCGGAGCAGAGGCGGGAAAATATGGACCGATTGCGAGAGAAAAGCCTGAGTTCCAGTTTGCCTGCAGTAAAGGCTACTTGAAGCATGAGAGAATAAGGTCAGACTGGGGGTATCAGAGGCGCTGTGCCCATGGGCAGAGTCCTGGGAGGAAAATATCGTGCAGGGACGTGGCCTGTGCTCGGAGGAGCCAACACTACCCCTGGGGCCTGCGCCCCTTCACTCATGCTCGCCCGAGCTTCCCGGATTCATGCCCCTTTTCTGAGGCGTTCTTTCCCGCCTCGTCCAGGAGGCAGGGGCCACCGCTGTGCCCCGACTCTCGCCCTCTCTGTAAGCTCGTGGGAACCGCCTCCACCGCCCGGGACTCACCACCCTGAGTCTGAACCGCCCAACGCGGCCTCAACGTCGCGGAGCCGTCGCCATCTTTCCCGTTTCCTGGTCGCGGCGATGAACCCCCCCCCGGCCGCAAGGCAAGCTGGGAAGGCGAGTTCCTGGGGCTGGGCGAACAGGCCGACACTGAGGCCCAGGAACTACCAATCCCAGAATGCACGGCTAGAGCGCCGGCCCCAGGCTGCGGCGTCTGCCGGGTCGGCCGGGTCTGCCGGGTCTGCTGGGCAATGTGGTTTGCCAGACGTTAGCGTCCGGGAAGGAAGAGTTTTTCGCGAATAGGCTTCCGGCATTAGGTTGTCCCGCCGAGCATCCTTCTTGGAATTGGCTGGTCTTCCTAGAAACTACAGTCGATGACAATCGTTGCCCGTGGCTTACAGTGGAGGAATTTAAGGGCATCCTGAGATATCTATAGCACGTAATTATAGCTAACAACTGTAGTAACAACAATAAATATCATTCGTGGAAAAGCGGTTTTTATAACAATTCTGTGAGAATGGGGCTAGTCCCATTTTACAGTTGGACAAACTAAAGATTAGGTTACAGGAGTAGGTTCACAAGGAGGGTGATGCAATTCTCCATTGTGTGTGGAACTATCCCAGGCTTAGGAGGACCTTTTAGCAACCTTGGCCCCTGCAGCCGGGTGAATGCCGTAACAACCCCCAGTTATTGTTACAGTTCCAAATGAGCCCACACAATGGACTCTAAAGTCCTCCCGGAAGGATGGTATCTCCTGGGCTCTAGCACCTGTTTTCTCAACATTCCAGATAGAACCCTGGTTTCCTCAATTTTTTGGCCCTTTGGAATGTGACCAATTGTTGAACTGTCTTGGTATTTTTGCTTCTTTCTTCCCCCAGATTCCCCTACTTTCAGTCTTCCACTGAGTTTTGTTGTTGTTGTTTTAACCCCAAATCGTAAGTTAACTTTGTGTTTCTCTTTGGTCTTACGGGTTCATAACTCTTTCCCTCAAAACAAAACAAAACACTGCAATTGCGGCAACGGTTTAGATAACCGGAAGTATCTTGGACCTCCCTTCCCATTTTGCCAGCAGCAGGTTTGTTGCTTGAATTCCACATGGCTGTAGGTCTGGCTTTTCTCTCCGAATATGCCTTAAGCTCTCAAGCAAAGCCTCAGGATAGACCCAAGTAATCCTAAAGCCCTGAGCATCATGCACAATGGCCCGAAGTAACCCTTGGAGACACACACTTCTCTTAGAATCTGCAGCCTTTCACCTCCCTGCTTCTACTCCAGAGAGAACGGAAGGGGAAGAAGAGAGCTGAGATCTGCTAGGTGTAAGTCACCACGAAAGCACGAGAGGGCGCTCGACTCACAGATTCACAGATTCAACTAAGAATCAGACCAACCATGGTAGGCCAGAATCTTCAAAAACTGCAGCCACTTTTTGTTGAGAATCTTCTAAGTGCCCAACTCTGGGCTGGACACTTAACCTACCTTATTTGTTTTACTTAGTTCTCATAGCAGTATGAGATGAGTGCTATCTCCATTTTACTGCTAAGGAGATTGCGGCCCAGAAAGAGTAATTATGCCTTCAAAGGCCACATAGTTAAAAGAATGGGCCAGGTGAGGTGGCTCACGCTTGTATCTCAGCACTGAACCAAAATTCAGGTTCATTTAACTTCAGAGTCCATTACCTTTCCCCATTTTCAGACTGCCATCTTAACTCTCTTTAAAGATGAGTAAATTGAGCTCCTGGAGGGTGATAAAGCTTGTCCCAGTTCGCAGTGGCAGAGTTCCTCTAGTACTTGTGCACACCTCTCATGACACATGTAGGGCTTCAAGGATACTTGTTATTTGTCTTGCCCCACTAGTTTTCTCACAAATGTGCATCTTTGTTTTCTTATTTGTTTGTATTTTTATTTTATTTATTTATTTTTGAGATGGAGTCTCGCTCTGTCACCAGGCTGGAGTGCAGTGGTGCAATCTCGGCTCACTGCAATCTCCAACTCCCTGGTCCAAGCGATTCTCCTGCCTCAACCTCCCAAGTAGCTGGGATTACAGGCATGTGCCACCACGCCCAGCTAATTTTTGTATTTTCAGTAGGGAAGGGGTTTCATCATGTTGGCCAGGATGGTCTCGATCTCCTGACCTCTTGATGCACCTGCCTCGGCCTCCCAAAGTGCTGGGATTACAGGCGTGAGCCACTGTGCCCAGCTTATTTACTCATTTATTTTTGAGACAGGATTTCACTTTGTTGCCCAGTTTGAAGTGGAGTGGCACAAACAGCTCACTGCAGCCCTGACTTGAGCTCAAGCGATCCTCCTGCCTCATCCTCCCAAGTACCTGGGACCACAGGTGCACCCCATCACACCTGGCTAATCGTTTTATTTTCTGTAGAGACAGGGTCTTGCAATGTTGTCCAGTCTGACCTCAAACTCCTGGCCTCAAGCAATCCACCCGGCTCATCCTCCCAAAGTGCTGGAACTACAGGCATCAGTCACCGCACCCAAACCATCATCTTTGGAGATGGAGACAGAGGAATGGTGTTCTAGTAAGAACCATAACTGGAGATAACTATTTAGGTACAACATGCCTACCAGTAAAGGGTCCATAGGATTTTGGTTAACAGTGAGATCTGGTTTGAATCTTGGCTCAATTACTTACCAGTACTGTGATCTTGTGCAAATTATATGGCATCTCTGGCTTTTCTCTTTCCTCATTTACAAAACAGAGATAGTAGCACTTTCCTCACAGGACAGGACAGCAGAGCAGGTTAGAGTGCATGATGTGCAGCCAGATTGCCTGGATTTGTATCCATGTTCAGCCACTTTCTAGCTGTGTGACCTTGTGCACATTACCTAATCTCTCTGAACCTCGGTCTTCTTTTTCTGTAAAATGAAGTAGATAGTGGCCGGGCGCCGTGGCTCTCGCCTGTAATCCCAGCACTTTGGGAGGCTGAGGTGGGTGGATCACCTGAGGTCGGGAGTTCGAAACCAGCCTGACCAACATGGAGAAACCTCATCTCTACTAAAAAAAAAAAAAAAGAATTAGCCAGGCGTGGTGGTGCAGGCCTGTAATTCCAGCTACTTGGGAGGCTGAGGCAGGAGAATCACTTGAACCCAGGAGGCAGAGGTCGTGGTGAGCCAAGATCGTGCCATTGTACTCCAGCCAGGGTGAAACTCTATCTAAAAAAAAAAATAGCACCTCATAGGCTCATAGGGTTATCACAGGAATAAATAATGTAGAAAGAACTCATAAGTGGGGCCAGGCACCGTGGCTTATGCCTGTAATCCCAAAACTTTGGGAGGCCGAAGCAGGAGGATCACTTGAGCCCAGAAGTTTGAGACCAGCCTGGACAACATGGTGAAACCCCATCTCTACAAAAAATAGACTACTGTGGTACTCCTGTAGTCCTACCTACCCAGGAGGGTGAGATAGGAGGATCAGTTGAACCAGGAGGGTAAGGTTGCAGTGAGCAGTAGTCACGCCACTGTACTCCAGCATGGGTGACAGAGTGAGACCCTGTCTCAAAAAAAAAAAAAAAAAAAAAAAAACTCATAAATGCCCCTGACCCATAGTAAACATTGAACAAATGTTAGCTCTTATCATTTATGAGGCTAAACATGATCATATAAAGCCCTCAACACAGTGCACAGTGCTGAACACTCATTAAGTACATGCTAACTTTATTTATTTATTTATTTAGAGACGGAGTCTCCCTCTTTTGCCCAGGCTGGAGTGCAGTGGCGCCATCTCAGCTCACTGCACTTTGCCTCCTGGGTTTAAGCAATTCTCCTGCCTCAGCTCACAGGCACATGCCACCATGCCCAGCTAATTTTTTGCATTTTAGTAGAGATGGGGTTTCACCGTGTTAGCCAGGATGGTCTCGATCTCCTGACCTTGTGATCCACCCGCCTCACCCTTCCAAAGTGCTGGGATTATGGGCCTGAGCCACTGCGCCCGACCTAGTACATGTTAACTTTATTTCTAGCACTAGCACTACACTATGGCACTTGGAAAACAAGAGCTATAAGTCACTGAGAAAGGAAGAGTTAAGGTCCCTGAGCTGCCATCAGTAGGCATCAGAATTGGAAGGTCATGAAGGCAAATGTCACCTCTCCTTGAACTCAGAGGAGACCAGAATCCCAGGAGCCTCCCCAAGCTTTGGCTTAGTCTGTCCACCTATGTGGGGTGGGATCTCAGCAGTATGGATTCTCTACTGATTATTTCATCAAACCTTTTTCTCTCCTCTAGACTCTCCAGGGCAGTGGTTCTCAACCAGAATTTTTCCACAGGGATCATTTAGCAATGTCTGGAGACATTTTTGGGTGTGATAGCTGGAGAGTGGGGGTACTGTCTTCTAGCATCCACTAGATGTCAGGGACACTGCTAAACATCTTGGGCTGCATAGGACAGTCCCTCACAACAAAGCATTATCCAGTTCAAAATGTCAATAGTTCCAGGGTTGAGAACCCCTGTACCCCTGCTCTAGGGCTAAGGAACCCTTCCTTGGTTTAGCAGGTCTTGGGCGGGTCTAGGGTAGGGGGATGGGGGAGTAGAGAAGCTCCTTCTTGGAGGAGCTGGGGAATGGTAGCGGCAGCCCCTCTGCAACCCACAGAAAGGGCCCCAGGACAGCTTTTCTCTCATTATCATCAATCAAAGGGCTCAGCACAGTGGCTCATGCCCGTAATCCCAGCTCTTAGGGAGGCAGAGATGTGAGAATAGCTTGAACCCAGGAGTTCAAGACCTGCCTGAGCAATATAGGGAGACCCCGTGCTCCACGAAAAGGAAAAAAAAAAAAAAAAAGACACACACAAAAATACCAATTGTAACAACTAAAGAAAACAGAAAAAAATACGGAGCCAAACTCTTTATATGTATTATATTTTTCATTAATAAATAGGTTTTCTTCATTAAACACAGAACATGTAACAGATTGAAACACTCCCCCCTCCCCCCAATTCCAAAGACAAGAGTCTATAAAACAAATGCCAGCTGTACTGCCCTAAGGGCAGAAAAAGTCTGGTGACCCCCACCCAGCCCTGCCCCTGCAGCACCACCACCCCACACTCTGCAAGAGAAGGGGGTCTGGGGCTTCTCCCTTGGACCCTGGGGACTTAGGTGAGAAGCATGTGAATGTATGATGTCACCTCTCCATGAGGCATGGGCTATGCAAAGATGAGGTTTCCTTCTCATTGGCTCTGACCAGCTCCCTGCACTTCCGATTGCATTTACGAAGCACCTGGGCTAAAACCCCAAGGGAGCTGCCACTCGGCTTCCCCACTCTGTTCAACTGCTGCCTCCTTAGAGGGGAAGGGAAGGGCTCTGGGACCCCTCCCATCCCCTGGCCTGCATGGAAACGCTGTGTGGAAGAGGCATGATGCTGAAGGTGAGGCTGCTGTAGGCCCCCAAGCCCAGGAGGCCAGCATGCCCCCCGTCCCCCACAGCTTTCCTTCCTCTGGAGCGGGGGGGGGGCACTGGGATAGCCGCCCCCTCCACAACCTAGTGCCTAGCTTGGGGTATGATGGTTCTATCTCAGCATCAGGTCCTCATGCCGGGCCTGGCTCCTTCCTCGCCCCATTCCTGTCTCCTTCCAAGCCCTCACCGTGGCCATCTGAAAAATTCATGTCCAGTATCCTAAATTGTCTCATCCTCCCTCTCCCCGTGCCTCTGCACCCCAAGGGAGGAAGTAGGGGGTTGTCTCCCCCCTCCAATTTCCACTTCACATAATGGAACAGCTTTTGGCCTTTTCCTTCTTGAAGGTAGAAGAGATGAGTTCAGAGCGACTGGGGAGGTGGAGCAGTCGTTTGGAGAGGCTTCGGACAGGGCTCTTCTGGGGTAGTGGGCTAGGCTTGTTCAGACACACCATGGATGCCATCCGAAAGATGCTGTGGATGCTCTTTTCTGAGGTGAAAGCCGAACCTTCCAGGTAGATTTCTGCACCCAGCTGCTTGGCTATTGCACAACCCTGCAGGAGGGGGTGAGGGCATTAATGCAGTGGGCCACAATGGCTCTGGGACGCTGCCTCTTGTGTGTCACTCCCCAGGGCCACTCCAGAGGGGACCCAGCTGCCAATCTCCAAATACCACCCTCTGCCAATTATTCGATTGTCTTGTCTTTTTTTTTTTTTTTGGCATACACCCTGTCTGATGATGCCTCTTTTTCTTAAGACGATGCGTGACTGCACATTATAAATCACCTGGAATACTCTTAAAACTATACTGATGCCGGCCGGGTGCGGTGGCTCAAGCCTGTAATCCCAGCACTTTGGGAGGCCGAGACGGGCGGATCACGAGGTCAGGAGATCGAGACCGTCCTGGCTAACACGGTGAAACCCCGTCTCTACTAAAAATACAAAAAACTAGCCGGGCGAGGTGGCGGGCGCCTGTAGTCCCAGCGACTCCGGAGGCTGAGGCAGGAGAATGGTGTAAACCCGGGAGGCGGAGCTTGCAGTGAGCTGAGATCTGGCCACTGCACTCCAGCCTGGGAGACAGAGCCAGACTCCGTCTCAAAAAACAAACAAACAAACAAACAAAAACTATATTGATGCCAAACTACATCAGAATTTCTGGGGATAGCTGGGGCAGTGGCTAGTGCCTCTAATCCCAGCTACTCAGGAGGCTGTGGTAGGAGGATCACTTAAGGAGGCCAGGAGTTCAAGACCAGCCTAGGCGACCAGGCGCGGTGGCTCATACCCATAATCCCAGCACTTTGGGGTTACAAAAATAAATATCAAAAATAAAAATAATAAAATAATAACAACTTTTAAAAAATGTTTAAACATTTGCTGGAAGTGGGCCCAAAACTACAGTCTCAAATACTAGGGAGGATCCCTTGAGACCAGGAGTTCTACCCTGCAGTGAGCTAGGATCATACCATTGCACTTCATTCTGGGTGACAGAGTAAGACTCTGTCTCTGGGAGAAAAAAAAAAGGAAAAGGAAAAAAAAATTCTGGGTATAGAGCCAAGGCATTAGTATTCTTTTTCTTTTTTCTTTTTTGAGACAGAGTCTTGCTCTGTGCCCAGGCTGAAGTGCAGTGGCACAATCTTAGCTCACTGCAAGCTCCGCCTTCTGGGTTCACGCCATTCTCCTGTCTCAGCCTCCTGAGTAGCTGGGACTACAGGCGCCCACCACCACGCCCGGCTAATTTTTTGTATTTTTGGTAGAGACGGGGTTTCACCGTGTTACAACAGGATGGTCTTGATCTCCTGACCTTGTTATCCACCCGCCTCAGCCTCCCAAAGTGCTGGGATTACAGGCGTGAGCCACCGCACCCAGCCAGCATTAGTATTCTTAAGAGGTCCCCAGGTCAGGTGCAGTGGAGGCCAAGGCAGGTGGATCACCTGAGGTCAGGAGTTCGAGACCAGCCTGGCCAACATGGTGAAACCCCATCTCTACTAAAAATAACAAAAATTAGCCGGGTGTGTTGGCAGACACCTGTAATCCCAGCTACTTGGGAGGCTGAGGCAGGAGAATCGCTTGAACCCAGGAGGCAAAGGTTGCAGTGAGCTGAGATCGCACCACTGCACTCCAGCGTGGGTGACAAGAGCAAAACTCTGTCCCCCAATGCTATGCTCTCATGCACATAAGAAATTATCAAGGGGTCTTATCAAAAATGCAGATTCCAGGCCAGGTGTGGTGACTCACACCTGTAATCCCAGCACTTTGGGAGGCCAAGGTGGGAGAATCACTTGATGTCAGGAGTTCAAGAACAACCTGGGAAACATAATGAGACCTTGTCTCTACAAAAAATGTTAAAGATTAGCTAGTCATGGGGCCCGTACCTATAGTTCCAGCTACTAGGGAGACAAGAGGGAGGATCACTTGAGTCTGGGAGGCCAAGGCTGCATAAACAACTATTACGCAACTGCATTCCAGCCTAGGCAGATCACTTCTTTTTTTTCTTGAAACAGAGTCTCACTCTGTCACCCAGGGATTACAGGTGTGCACCACCATCCCTGGCTAATTTTTTGTATTTTTTGTAGAGACGGGGTTTCACCATGTTGACCAGGCTGGTCTTGAACTCCTGACCTCAAGCGATCCACCTGCCTCGGTCTCCCAAAGTGCTGGGATTACAGGCGTGAGCTACCACACCTGGCTCTTTTTTTTTCTTTTTTTTTTCCTTGAGACAGAGTCTTTCATTCTGTCACCCAGGCTGGAGTGCAGTGGCACATTCTCAGCTAACTGCAACCTCCATCTCCCACGTTCAAGCGATTCTCCTGCTTCAGCCTCCCAAGTAGCTGGGATTACAGGTGCATGCCACCACAACCTGCTAATTTTGGTATTTTTAGTAGAGACAGTGTTTTGCCATGTTGGCCAGGCTAGTCCTGAATTCCTGAGCTCAAGTGATCCATCGGCCTCAGCCTCCCAAAGTGCTGGGATTATAGGTGTGAGCCACCGTGCACAGTGCCCCTCCTCCTTTATTGTTTTTTTTTTTTTTTTTGAGACAGGGTCTCTTTTTTTTGTGTGGGTGAAATTCTAATGAACACCTCTAATGATTCTAACGCAGGTGGTCAGAATACAGTCTTAGAAATGTGGGCACACACAGGAATAACTCGCCTGCTAACTGACAGCATACATCTGGGTAAGCAGGTACCCACCACCTCTCTCCAGGTGAATCATTTGCTAATTATTATAGCAGTTGTCTCTTGCCATAGTGGAAGAGTTTGAGCCAGGGCCATATTTCAAGCTGTCTGCCTCTAGCCTTCCTCACTTCACCCTACAACACGCATTTGCACGTGCACATACCTGCTCATACGAGATGGGCGCCTGCTTCTGGTGGGACAGCTCCATCAGAGTACTCAGGTCTGTTCGCAGGTCTGTCTTGCAGCCAATGAGCAAAACGCGGGTACTGGGACAATAATCTAGGATTTCTGTCCTCCACTGAGGGGTCGAGCAGGAAGAAGGGAAGGAGAAGGAGGAAGGGAGGAGAGTTAGTGGTAGACAGATACCAGGAGAAGCTTGGCTGGCAACATCACACACATCACCTCGCTTATCACCAGCCCAGTCCTCCCTCTGAGTCACAGCATCGCCACTGCACTAATTACATCATCTTCCTGCCCATGAGGCCTTTGGGGCCCCCAGAGTGCTGACCCAGGAGCCTGTTCCCCCAGTCTATGGCCCAGTCACCAGAGAGAGCACAAGGGCAATTCTCCTCCCACTCTCTGCCAAGCATACAGAGCATGGATCTGCCCCCTCACCCCAAAGGGCCTCACAAGTCCAGAATGCCAGGGGGAAGCCAACCAGTCTCTTCCCAAGGGGAGAACGTGATCCCAGCATCTTCTATACTATACTAGATACACAAGGTTTCCTAGGACTCCTCAGCATTGGCGGATCTGCCCAGACCCAAGCATTTCATACCAGCAGCTCAGCTCAGACCTGCCTAGCTTGCCCATTCTCAGTGGGACTGGGACCAGGATATATAGAAGCTGCCTCCAAAGATCCCATGCATGACCCTCATACCATATCACTTAAAGGTTCTCTGACTCTCTGTCCTCTGCTTCCTGAGTCTTCAACACCACCCTCCCCTGTGGGGCCTCTGGCAAGGCAGCATGGGATAACAAAAAGGGTGGGAGGCAGCGGGGTAAGCAGACCCAAGTTCCAGTCCCAGAGCTGTAGCTAATGGTGTGGCCTTGGGCAAATCTCTTCCTTCCCGGGCTTCCGTTTCTTGATGTTATACAAGAGGGCATTCATGACAAGGTCCCCACGATTCCTTCTTGATCCTCAAGCTGAGTTAGAGATTGGAGAGTTGATCTAGTCTTACCTTCTTGAGTGCGCTGTCCACTGTCTCTGGACGGCTGATGTCAAAACATAGTAATACTGCATCCGAGTCGCTGTAGCAGAGTGGACGGACATTATCGTAGTAGGGAGATCCTGGTGTAGGCCAGAAAGAGTTGATGGCGAGCCATGGTGCTTTCCTTCCCCAATAGGCCTAAGCCCCAAAGCCCTGGGAATACCACCCATGATCCCTGAGGATCCACCCATCTCCCAGGGGGAATGTGCTATGGCTGGAAGCTTGGGACCTGACCGTCTGCCAGAAGGTCATGCAAGAATATCATCCCCCTTGGTCCAGAAAAAGGGAAAGAAGGCAAAATAAAGTGGGTGGAGTATAATTTGGCCCTGTCTGGGTCTCCTACAGCAGCTTAATTGGACATCTACTAGTTTTCTGAGTCCCAGAAGATGCTTCCAGCCCGGCAGAGAGACAGCGCTTATTTCAGGGTTCCTCTCTTCTAGAGCCTGCCTGCTGCCCAATTTCGCTCCCCTCTGCTCCAGGGTCTCCCCAGTGAAGAGACAAACCTGCCTGTTACGTAACCTGGCTGCTGCTTTGCCATGGGGTCAGAACTTTAGGAGGCTAGCAGGGGAGGGAAAGAATCAAGGGTTCAGTGCCCCACTTCTCCACCCACCCAGATCGGCTTACACTGAAAAGGGCAAAAGGAAAGCTGTACCCCCTGACCCCCGCACATCTCAGAAAGGCAGTCTCAAAGACAGCAGCACCGATGGCTGGGGATTTAGAGGCTAGAGCAAGAGTCCTTCGTTGGGGGGGAAACAGGTAATGCAGACCCAGGTGGTCCCATATGAGAGAATGCTAGGGGCTGAGCCTACCCCCTCCACCCTGGGGAAGGAGCAGTAGCGGATTTGGAACCCAGACAATCCGTGCTCAGAATAGCAAGCAGCCCCTCTCCCTGCACCGCAATCGCCATGGAAACTGGGGGGAATCCAAGCTGGTGGGGGGATGTTGATCATTAAAAAAAAGGAATACAGGGGAGTTGGGATAGCTGCCTGCTCCTTTAGCAAGCCTCCCCCATCCCCTTCTGAGGTGGGGTCTTACCACTGCAGCACTGAGGAGCCGAAGCACTGCAGCATTGGGGAAGGGGGAGGGGAGGAGGCCTCCATTTTGGCTCCAAGCAATCCCCCTCCCTTAAGACCAGCAAGTGAATAATGGGAACAGGGTCAACCCTGACCCCAACATTGGGAAACCCTATCCCACACACCACGGCCACTTCTTCCTTCCTTATGGGAACCTAATCTGAAAGAGGGAGTTTGAGAATAACTGATAGCCTTTATCCTTTCGGAAATTGGGGGTTGGAGGTGTGACACAGGGAATAGAGACTACACTTGCTGATTTTCCATGATCTGGTTTGGGATTTGAGGGCTGCATTCTGACTGTGGAAGGAGGGAGGAGGTAGGGGGAGGGGGTTTGGGCAGTGGTAGTGAAAAGAGATGAGCTGCAGTAAGATTCTGGGAAGATTGGAAGGTGGGAGGGTACAGCAGATGAACAACCAAAAAATTATACATCATGCAGTCAGACTGCATTCTAGTCCGATCTAGCCAGCATAGCACAGCCCAGGAGAACCAGAACCCAGCCTCCCAAGCCCTGAAACTGCAACAGGGGAAAAGCACACCAGGTTGGGGAATTTTTTTGGGGGGAGGAAAGGCTCATTGTCTGTCTAACCATCCCCTAGCCCCAGTCTTTTCAGACCTCAGAACTGGAGCATGGGAACAACGACTGTTGGAGGAGCAGGACAGCATATTTATTATGTAGCAGGAAACACCCAGTGATTTATGGTCCCTTTTAAAACTCAGCCTGAATATGCATTTTTGGGGAGGGGTAGATTTTATTTTCTTTCTCCTATTCCCGGCTTTTACTCCTTTATTATGACTCTGAGTCAGTCTTTTGAAAAAGATATGGGGTAAAGAGATAATGGGAAGGGGTCAGAATTAAGGCAAAGGATAGCCTAGCACTAAGGGCTTGGGGCTGAGAGGCTGGAAAAACATTGTTTCTACATTCTAGAGGGACAGGGCATCTTCTACCTCACCCCAGTAGAGGGAAAACAGTCAGAGCCAACCTCCCCTCTGCCCTGCCGGCCACTATTCACAACTGACTATGCCCTATATTAAGCCATCTCCCCCACCCTCCAAAACATCGATGATGCATCGCTTCATCCCCGAGCTGCAGCAGTGTGACGAGTGGGGCTGAGCTGCGGCAGGAGGACAACAGTGGCCCAAGATGGAATGCAGGAGACGAAACTGAGTCTGAGCAATCTTTCCCCAAAGCAGACTTGTCTCCGCGCCCCAACCACACTGCCTCCAGCAGCACTGCCTCTTGCCTCTTATTTGGCTTTGCTCTGGGGAAGTAAAAAGTGTGTGTGTGTGTGTGTGTGTGTGTGTGTGTGTGTGCGCGCGCGCGCACGCCCACGCATTGGGTGGCAGGGAAGGAAAAGGAGAAGTCCTGTTTTACTGCCCTCCCACCCCAGGAATATTCATGGATCCCTTCACCTCATCATCCCAGCCCTCTAAAGGGTGGAACTAGACCCAGGGAAGAGAGTGGTTCCTGGGCTTCACCTACTCTGTACCCTTGGACCATGCAACTGAGTCGACCAACTGTCACCCTTCCCCATAACTAATGAGTCTTCAGATTCTCTTCTTTCACTTCTCCCCACCAAAGGGGAAAACAATTTCTAGAAGACGGCAGCTACACAGCAGACCAGTGGGGGTGGGAAAGGGGCATTTGGAGTCTAATTCTTACCTGAGGTATCCCAGAGACTAAGCTCCACCCTCTGCTCCTCTGTCTCCAAACAGGCTGTGTAATTTTCGAACACGGTGGGCACATAGGTCTGTGAAAGGAGAGGAAACATTCACCCCGGGCACCCCTACCCTCAGATCCCCTGGTTAGTGCTGGCTACACACGCACTCACCAGAGAGACAGTAAAGTCACAGGAGACAAGAAACCAGAGGAGATGCCTGGGTCAGGAGGGAAGGGACTGTGGAGGACCGGGCACTTTGCTCTGTGACAGTGAGAAATGTGAATGACACCCCCCACCACCACCACCGCACCAGGGGTAATCCCCTCATATCCTAGACGATCAGCAACACACACACACACACAGATTCCTCCCATCCCCAGATTTGTGTTTCCCAGTTTGAGAGAGCCACAGGCCAAAACCAATCCTAGCTCATCTCCTCTCAAACCCCTCCAGTATGGTGAACAGAGGGCTGCAGAAGCCTGCCTGGAGGCACTGGCATAGAGCCTCTGAGGAGCAGGTGAGCGGATAGGCAGGGATTACGTCAAGAAGAAACCCCAGACTCTCAAATGCCTCCAGTGCCCTCTCCTGAGAGCAGACTCCAGGGACGCAGGAAGGTGGAGGGGATCTGATGGGACCTTTGGGTGAAGAGATGAGGAGGAGCCAGCGGGGCGGCAGAAGTGGAACAGGTCTCAGGGGAAGCTAAGGCAGGGCAGTCCTCCAGCCAAAAAGCAGCGGAGGATGGGAAAGGCTCAGAAAGCGGCTGAGGATGGGCTGGGGCTGGGGGAGCCACGTCTCCTGGGCAGGTGGAAATCTACCCCAAGTCGGGCTGGCAGGGAGAAAAGCCGGCCACCGGGCGGGCGGGCAGCTCACCTCCGGATAGCAATCCTTCGCTAACACTTGTAACATCGCGGTCTTCCCACACTGCACGTCCCCGACCAGAACGAGCTTACATCTGGCCACGACTGGCTGGGGGGCCCGTCTCTCTTTCATGGTTGCAGTGTCCGCGGGACTTGAATTTCGATTCAGAAGGGAGGGTTGCGCCAGGTGCGTCTCAGCACAACAATCCGGCTGGATTCCCTGCCTCCCTCCAACTGAGGAGGAGGCAGGCACAGCTGCCTTTTATTTCTCTGGCTGAGCCAATCACAAGAGGAGGCGGACTCTGTTACGCCCAATCCCTGAGGTGGGATTCCCTCCAGCAGCCAATGGATCTGAGGATCTGAGTCAGCGCCCCCTTCCTCCCTTCCCTTTCTCTTAAAGCTGCACCGTTGCTTCCCCCAGAAAGGGGATGCCCACGTTGTTTTGCATTTGTATTAGGAAGGGGAAAGGGTACTAGAAGCAAAATGAAATGATCTGGAGTGTCTAACAATAAGTGTCAAAAAAACAAACTAGCTATGGAAGCAGGAAGTGAGGTCAGGCTGGAGTTGCAGGGACTGTCCCGGGTGGGTTAGAAGAGCAGGACCTGCTTAGACTATAGACAGGTGTGTGTGTGTGTGTGTTGGAGGAGTGAGGGGTGGGGGAGGTGGCTCAGAGCTTCTCTGACATTTTTTTCTTTTTTTTTTTCCTTACATATTTTGTTTTAAGTAGAGACAGGGGTCTCACCATGTTGCCCAGGCTGGTCTTGAACCTCTGGGCTCAAGCAATCCGCCTGTCTCAGCTTCCCAAAGTGCTGGGACTACAGACATGAGCCACAGCACCTGGCCTGATGTCTGACTTTTTGTTTTTTCTAACTCCCATCCAAACCAGTTCTTGCTTCCCCTTATTTCCCCTCCCAATATCAGCTCCTGCTGTACCTCTTTTATTTTTATTTTTATTTTTATTTGTGTGTTTATTTATTCATTCATTTTGAGACGGAGTATCCCTCTTGTTGCCCAGGCTGGAGTGCAATGGCGCAATCTCAGCTCACTGCAACCTCCACCTCCCTAGTTGAAGCAATTCTCCTGCCTCAGCCTCCTGAGGAGCTGGGATTACAGGCACCCACCTCGATGCCCTGCTAATTTGTGTATTTTTGGTAGAGAGGGGGTTTCTTCATGTTGGTCAGGCTGGTCTCAAGCTCCCGACCTCAGGTTATCCACCCGCCTTGGCCTGCCAAAGTGGTGGGATTATAGGCAGTGAGTCAGCATGCCTGCCCGGCCACTGCCCCCTTTAAAGCCTTCTCTTCTTCAAGAATCACCTTCACCACCAAAAAGAGAGAGAGAGAGAGAGAGAGAGAGAGAGCTTTCTAGAGTCGTCCAGAAAAAACTACACAGCACCTGACCCAGTGACGGATAGAGAGAAATGAGGGACTCTGGCAAGTGGAGATGGGAGAGAGGAAGAAGACAAAGCAAACATACTCACTGTTTGGCCAGACAGCCTCTCACCCATGCCTAGCAGGAGCTGCTTAGGGGTGTTTGTTTGTGGCCTAGGCTCAGCTTCCTGGATGAATCAGGCACAGGTCCAGTTCCATGTTAACGCCCACTGAAACTGACACACTAATTGTGTCACCTGGTTAAAGTTCAGACTGGACCCAGGATTTTGGGATTAGAAGCTGGAGGACAATCTAAGGTTGAGATGAACTACAGAACTTTTTTTTTTTTTTTTTTGAGATGGAGTCTCACTCTGTTACCAAGGCTGGAGTGCAGTGGCTCAATCTCAGCTCACTGCAACCTCTGCCTCCCAGGTTCAAGCAATTCTCCTGTCTCAGCCTCCTGAGTAGCTGAGACTACAAGCGCGCATCACCATGCCTGGCTAATTTTTGTATTTTCAGTAGAGACAGGGTTTCACCATATTGGTCAGGCTGGTCTCGAACTCCTGACCTTAGGTGATCCACCCACCTCGGCCTCCCAAAGTGCTGGGATTACAAGCATGAGCCACCGCGCCCAGCTGAGCGTCATAACTTCTTAACAGCCCTGTCCGGTGGGGCCCCTGAATTTTGGGGAGGCTCTCTACTAGACGGAACTATGGGCTGTCCACAGCTTAAATAAACCACTGATTGTCCAGGAATCAAGACCGTCCAAATAAGGATTCCAGGGGATTTGTGATTGAAGGAAGATCAACTATGGGCAAAATTGAGAGTAGTCCCTTTCCCCTATCAAGCCCAGTGTCTCTGGAGCATGACCTGGGACTTGTTTCACTTGAGCTTTACTTTTTTTTTTTTTTTTTTATACAGAGTCTTGCTCTGTCACCCAGGCTGGAGTGCAGTGGCGCGATCTTGGCTCACTGCAACCTCTGCCTCCCAGGTTCAAGCGATTCTCCTACCTCAGCCTTCTGAGTAGCTGGGATTACAGGTGCCTGCCACCATGCCCGGCTAATTTTTGTATTTTTAGTAGAGATGGGGTTTCGCTATGTTGGCCAGGCTTGTCGTAAACTCCTGACCTTAGGTGATCCACCTGCCTCAAATCCCAAAGTGCTGGGATTACAGGTGTGAGCCACTGTGCCCCAGCCTGAGCTTTACTCTTAATTCATAGTCATTGCTGCCCCACCCAGGGATAGTTTCCCTGTGATAAAGGATGCCTGAAAGCCTTCCACAGACCCAAAGGGACAGATCTCTAAGAGTGAGATTTCCAGTGCCCACTATAGGCAGTAGGAGAGTGGATGTTGTTTTGAGAATACAGCCTAGCCAGTGTTCCTCCAGTCAAACCTTGTGGCTCTGGGGCCAAGGCCTACACCTGCTCTCCACCCCTATGCTAAGCTCCATTCACTTCCTGGGATGGATAATGGCCTGAGGGAAACTTCAGGGTGGAAAGGGCATTATCCAGGTGTTGCCATTAGCTGGCTGCCTCTTCTCCCAGGCTTTCGGAAGGTTTCTGCCCTTTACCTCCCCTCATCCTCTGCCCTCAGATAATGTTCTGTTGATAGAATTTGTCCTCTTCTTGCCCTTTTCCAGCAGGCTGACAGCCTCTCTGAGCTGTATATAAGTGGGGTTTGGGAGAGTTCCAGGAACAGCTATAAGATCATGGACTGCCTCAATCTGGAATCCTTTCCCACAGCCTGACCTTCTCCTTCTGTATCCTCCTATCCCCTACCTTCAGTCTCATCTGGACTTAGTTCTGGAAGCATCAGTAGAGTTCCCATACATACTGTTTTTTTTTTTTTTTTTTTCTTTTTCGGGACAGAGTCTTGCTCTGTTGCTCAGGCTGGAGCGCAGAGGCATGATCTCTGCTCACTGCAACTTCCACCTCCCGGGTTCAAGCAATTCTCCTGCCTCAGCCTCCCGAGTAGCTGGGATTACAGGCACATGCAACCAGGCCCAGCTAATTTTTGTATTCTTAGTAGAGACAGGGTTTCACCATGTTGGCCAGGCTGGTCTCAAACTCTTGACCTTGTGATCCGCCCGCCTCGGCCTCCCAAAGTGCTAGGATTACAGACGTGAGCCGCCTCGCCCAGTCCCCCATACATCCTCTTAACTCTTAACTGAGTTCCCTCCAATCACAGCCCCACAGGAGTTAGCCTTCTCTCCATGTTCTCTACCAGCCTCCTCCTACACACACCATTCATCCACCACTCCAAATAAACTTTCAGAATAAGTAAAAACTGTTCCTGCTAAACAAACAGCTTCTTCTGGCTTCTAAGAACATTGCCATTCCTGAGCTCCTCCCAGACAGAAATTCTGAGAGCTGGTGCCAACACTGATTCTTCCCTGGGTGACTGCATTTCAGGGTCAAGTAGCAGAAGGCCCGAACCATTATACAGAGCAGCCTCTACCATGGCGGAGGCCCAAGATGTGTCTCCAAAGATATTTTGTGGGTCATATGTTTATGAGTTTTGGTGGAAAACGTGTTATGTGTGTGAAAGCGTGTGTGTTAGATCAAGTGGCAGGGATGTAACAGGAAAAGGATGGAACTAAAGTTTAGCAGGTCTAGGCCTTGGACCTTGCTCTGCCTTTAACAAACTGTGTGCCTTTGGGTAAGTTACTTCCCTCTCTGGGTGCCTATTTCCTTAAATGCAATGTGAGGGATTTAACCAGAGAAGGAGTTTTTAGACGTTATTTAATTAATTAATTAATTAATTTTTTTGAGACAGAGTTTCTCTTGTTGCCCAGGCTGGAGTGCAATGGCACAATCTTGGCTCACTGCAACCTCCACCTCCCAGGTTCAAGCGATTCTCCTGTCTCAGCCTCCTGAGTAGCTGGGATTACAGGCATGCACCACCACACCCAGCTAATTTTTATATTTTTAGTAGAGATGGGGTTTCTCCATGTTGGTCAGGCTGGTCTCGAACTCCAGACCTCAGGTGATCCACCAGCCTCGGCCTCCCAAAGTGCTGGGATTACAGATGTGAACCAGCACGCCTGGTCTAGATGTTATTATTATTATTATTTTTTTTTTTTTTTTGAGACAGTCTCGCTCTGTCGCCCGGGCTGGAGTGCAGTGGCCAGATCTCAGCTCACTACAAGCTCTGCCTCCCGAGTTTACGCCATTCTCCTGCCTCAGCCTCCCGAGTAGCTGGGACTACAGGCACCCGCCACCTCGCCCAGCTAGTTTTTTGTATTTTTTAGTAGAGACGGGGTTTCACCATGTTAGCCAGGATGGTCTCGATCTCCTGACCTCGTGATCCACCCGTCTCGGCCTCCCAAAGTGCTGGGATTACAGGCTTGAGCCACCGCGCCCAGCCTAGATGTTATTATTATTATTATTATTTAGCGGTTAGACTCGCTCCTCCAAATTTGTTTAAACCTCTTTTAAATAACTTTATTTCAAACTCCATAGCCAAGACCAGGTGTGGTGGCTCACACCTATAATCCCAGGATTTGGGGAGGCTGAGGTAGGAGGATCCCTTGAGACCAGGAGTTCAAGACCAGCTTGGGCAATGGAGTGAGACCCCCATCTCTACAAGAAAAATTTAAAAATCAAATAAAAGTATGTAGCCAGATTAATACATTAAAGTGGCTCTTCTGGGTCAGGCACAGTGGCTCACACCTGTAATCTCAGCACTTTGGGAGGCTGAGGTGGGTGGACCACTTGTGGTCAAGAGTTCGAGACCAGCCTGGCCAACATGGTGAAACCCCATCTCTACTAAAAATACAAAAATTAGCCAGGCTGGTGGCAGGTGTCTGTAATCCCAGCTACTCGGGAGGGTGAGGTAGGAGAATAGCTTGAACCTCAGGAGGCAGAAGTTGCAGTGAGCCGAAATTGCGCCACTGCACTCCAGCCTGGGCAACCGAGGGAGATGCTGTCTCACAAAAACAAACAAGCAAACAAAAAAAGCAAAGGTGCCTCTTCCCTATCAAGATCAGACAAATTTAAAACAAGGTTATAGTTGGAAACATTATGCCAAGGTGAAAGAAGCCAACCACAAAAGACCATATAGACTGTGTCCATTTATATGAAATGTCCAGAATAGGCAAATCTGAAAAAACAGAAAGTAGACTCATAGTTGCCTAGGTCTGTGGAGTTGAGGAGGAAATGGGGAGTGACTGAAAAACCATCAAATTGTATAGTTCAAACTGGTGAATTCAGGGTAGGCACAGTGGTTCATGCTTGTAATCCAACACTTTGGGAGGCCGATGCAGACAGATTGCTTGAGCTCAGGAGTTCAAAACCAGCCTGGGCAACATGGTGAAACTCTGGATCTACAAAAAATACAAAAATTAGCTGGGCGTGGTGGCATGTGCCAGTGGTCTTAGCTACTCTGGAGGCTAAGGAGGGAGGATTGCTTGAGCCTGGGAGGTTGAGGCTGCAGTGAGCCGTGATCATGCCACCTCACTCCAGCTTGGGCAACCAAGTGTGACCCTGTCTCAAAATAAAATAAAATAAAACTACTGGTCTGGATAATACCCTCTAGCACAAATATGTGTGTGTATACCCCATGCTCAAAGTTCAGGGCTGTCCTATCTTTTTTGGTTCTGATTACTCTTGATAAGTTCCCTATCTGGGACAGTGGCATAATATACAAAGATGTTCAGGGTTGTAACAAATTAAAATTCATGCTGACTTGTACTAGAGAATACACAAGTCTCATACTTTCTCTGCCCTAGGGATTCTTTGCAAAGAGCCCCCAGGCACGCTGCCACCTGCATCTCCCAGAACAAGGCCCATTATCCTCTTCCCTTCATATGACGCAGGTGCTGCACTCCTCAGTCCTAAGCAATAACTTGTGATCTCAGGGGTCTCTGGTCCCTGGCACCTGGGAACACCTGACCTTTTGACTGCTGATCTTTTAACTGAGCACTCTAAGGACACAGTCCTGCCTTGGGGGAGTTTACAGGTAAGCAGGGAGACAAGAAAGAAGCAGGCCAGGAACAGTGGCTCACACCTATGATCCTAGCACTTTGGGAGGCAAAGGCGGGTGAATCACTTGAGGTTAGGAGTTCGAGACCAGCCTGGCCAACATGGTAAAACCCCTGTCTCTACTAAAATACAAAAATTAGCCAGGCATGGTGGCACATGCCTATAGTCTCAGCTACTGGAAGGCTGAAGCAGGAGAATCACTTGAACCCAAGAGGCGGAGGTTGTGGTGAGTCAAGATCATGCCACTGCACTCCAGCCTGGGCAACAGAGAGAGACTCCCTCTCAAAAAAAAAAAAAAAGAAAAGAAAAGAAAAGAAAAAAAATCTACTGCAATTTTTTTTTTTTTTTTTTTTTTTTGAGACGGAGTTTTGCTTTTGTTGTCCAGGTTGGAGTGCAATGGCGCGATCTTGGCTCACCACAACCTTCACCTCCCGGGTTCAAGTGATTCTCCTGCTTCAGCCTCCCGAGTAGCTGAGATTACAGGCATGTGCCACCACACCCGGCTGATTTTGTAATTTTAGTAGAGACGGGGTTTCTCCATGTTGGTCAGGCTGGTCTCAAACTCCCATCCTCAGATGATCCGCCCGCCTCGGCCTCCCAAAGTTCTGGGATTACAGGCGTGAGCCACTGCGACTGTCTAAAATATCTGTAAAAGCACTTAAAAGTCTGGGTGCAGTGGCTCACATCTGTAATCCCAGCACTTTGGGAGGCTGAGGCAGGCGGATCACCTGAGGTCAGGAGTTCAAGACCAGCCTGACCAACATCGTGAAACCCTGTCTCTACTAAAAATACAAAAATTAGCCGGGCCTGGTGACACACGCCTGCAATCCCAGCTACTCAGGAGGCTGAGGCAAGAGAATCACGTGAACCAGGGAGGCAGAGGTTGCGGTGAGCTGAAATCATGCCATTGCACTCTAGCGTGGGTGACAGAGTGAGACTCCATCTCAAAAAAAACAAAAAACAAAAAACAAAAACTGGGTCTCAATTTGTCGCCCAGCCTAGGGTGATGCAGTGGTGAGATCATAGCTTACTACAGCCTTGAACTCTGGGGCTCAAGTGATCCTCCCGCCTCAGCCTCCCAAAGTACTGTGATTAGAGGTGGGAGCCATTGTGCCTGGCAGACTAATTTCAATAAGAACACGTGCCATGGTAGAACTGTGGCACATCCAATAAATGAGTGTTAGAAAGGACTTAGGATCTGAGCTTACATTTGGTGATTTGGGGAAGAGGTCGAGGAAGTGAGGCTTTTCTCAGGATTGGATGCTGGTCAGAAAGTGAGGTATCCAGGAGGCAGAGGCTGCAGTAAGCTGAGATCATGCCACTGCACTGTAGCCTGGGCAACAGAGCGAGACTCCAACTCAAGAAAAAAAAAAAGAAATTAAAAGAAAGTGGAGTATCAATAAATCTTCTGTCCTGTACAAGGTGGGAGGAATGAAGCAAGGCTAAGTGTGGTAAAGAAGCAGCATGGGCTCATGTTAGCTTGGATGCATGGATGGTTGGTTATTCTTGTGGTTTGGACAATGTTCTTGTTTCTGTCTTTGTTCAGATATGATTACTGAGAGATCTTGTTTCTGTCTGGATCTCTTGAGGTCGGTCACAGTGTGGCCTTGCCTGATGTTGGTATTCTGTGAAATGCTTACGAGAAAACCAAAGCATTGCTGAGAGTGCCAGGCAAGTTCCTGACTGCCGGGAGCTGCTTTCTCCTTCTCAGCTCCTCTTCTGCTCCTCTTCCTGGGAGCTGGGCATTGTTACATAAGTGGTGAGAGAGCTAAAGGAAAAACAAAAAGAAAGAGAATTTTCCAGGAAAACTTTCTGGAAAAAGTAGCACTGAGCTATGAGGCAAAGCAAGAATAGAATGCTGAGAGTTGGGCCAGAGTACAGGGAATGTTCTAGGAGAATGGGGTGGCTTGGAAGCAGGAGGAGGCCTGGGGAAAAGGACCAGTGCATGTGTGGGTATGCATGTGTGAATAGGAGGAGAAAAAACAAAACAAGCCACCTGAGCTGGACTAAGAATGAGGAGGGAGGCTGGGCACAGTGACTCACACCTGTATTCCCAGCAATTTGCGAGGCCAAGATGGGCAGATCACCTGAGGTCAGGAGTTTAAAACCTGGCCAACACGGAAAAACCCTGTCTCTACCAAAAATACAAAAATTAGCCGGGCGTGGTGTGTGAGCCTGTAATCCCAGCTGCCCCAGAGGATGAGGCAGGACAATCCCTTGAACCCAGGAGGCAGAGGTTGCAGTGAGCTGAGATCGCACCACAGCACTCCAGACTGGGCAACAGAGTGAGACTCTGTTTCAGAAGAAGAAGAAGAAGAGGAAGAAGAAGATGAAGGAGGAGGAGGAGGAGGAGGAGGAGGAGGAGGAGGAGGAGAAGGGAAGACCGGAGACTTCTCAAACTAAAAAAAAGAGAGAGAGAATCAGGAGGGAGGTACAGAAGTGGCCAAGGATGGGGCCAGAGTGAAAATAGAGGAAGGGGCCAGGTGCAGTGGCTCATGCCTGTAATCTCAACACTTTGGGAGGCCAAGGCAGGAGGGTCACTTGAACCCAGGAGTTGGAAACCAGCCTGATCAACCTAGTAAGACCCGTCTCTACAAAATTAAAAAATGAAAACCTAGCCGGGGCCGGGCGCGGTGGCTCAAGCCTGTAATCCCAGCACTTTGGGAGGCCGAGACGGGCGGATCACGAGGTCAGGAGATCGAGACCATCCTGGCTAATACGGTGAAACCCCGTCTCTACTTAAAAATACAAAAAACTAGCTGGGCGAGGTGGCGGGCGCCTGTAGTCCCAGCTACTCGGGAGGCTGAGGCAGGAGAATGGCGTAAACCCGGGAGGCGGAGCTTGCAGTGAGCTGAGATCCGGCCACTGCACTCCAGCCTGGGTGGCAGAGCAAGACTCCGTCTCAAAAAAAAGAAAACCTAGCCGGGCATGGTGGTGCATGCACCTGTAGTCCCAGCTACTCAGGAGGCTGAGGTGGGAGGATCACTTGGGCCCAAGAGATCGAGGCTGCAGTGAGCTGTGATAGAACCACTGCACTACAACCTGGGTGACAGAGCAAGACCCTGTCTCAAAAAATAAAATTAAATTAAACAACAACAACAACAACAAAAAAAAAAAAACAGAAGAAGGCGGTGAAGATAGTGGTGGTGAAGAAGCCTGTATTCTGTCTGGTTCTGGCTGAGTTGGGGGTAGGGAATGGAAGCACAGAGAGGAGCAGAGGGCAGCTGAAGGGAGCTCAGAGTAGCCACACTTGGAGTCAGGAGACCGGAGACCACACATGCAGGCCTTCCTGCCATCTCTTGCCACTACCCCAGGGCTTGGCCAAGACTAAGGTGAACACTTGCTGGGTGAATGGGAGACAGTAATTCCAAGGCATGAAAGGACCTCAGGAGCACAGGAGTGAGTTAGGAAACGATGTGGACCCTGAGCCAGGCCTACTTCCTCTCCAGTTCCCTCCTCCTCATCCTCCCAGGTAGCACCAATTCCCTCAGCCTGTTTTACCCTCTTTTTTTTTTTTCTTCAGACGGTCTCGCTCTGTCGCCCAGGCTGGAGTGCAGTGGCACAATCTTGGCTCACTGCAACCTCCACCTCCCGGGTTCAAGTGATTCTCCTGTCTCAGCCTCCCCAGTAGCTGGGATTACAGGCAGGCGCCACCACACCCAGCTAATTTTTGTATTTTTAGTAGAGATGGGGTTTCACCATGTTGGCCAGACTGGTCTTGAACTCCTGACCTCAGGTGATCCACCTGCCTTGGCCTCCCAAAGTGCTGGGATTACAGGTGTGAGCCACCGTGCTCGGCCTGTTTCACCTTCTTTTTTTTTTTTTTTTTTTTTGAGGAGGAGTCTCGCTCTGTCGCCCAGGCTGGAGTGCAGTGGGGTGATCTCGGCTCACTGCAAGCTTCGCCTCGCGGGTTCCCGCCATTCTCCCGCCTCAGCCTCCGAGTAGCTGGGACTACAGGCGCCCGCCACCTCGTCCGGCTAGTTTTTTGTATTTTTAGTAGAGACGGGGTTTCACCGTGTTAGCCAGGAGGGTCTCAATCTCCTGACCTCGTGATCCACCCGCCTCAGCCTCCCAAAGTGCTGGGATTACAGGCTTGAGCCACCGCGCCCGGCCTTTTTTTTTTTTTTTTTTTAAAGCCAGAGTTTCACTCTTTTTGCCCAGCCTGGAGTGCAATGGCACAATCTTGGCTCACCGCAACCTCCACCTCCCGGGTTCAAGCGATTCTCTTGCCTCAGCCTCCTGAGTAGCTGGGATTACAGGCATGCACCACCACCCCGGCTAATTTTGTATTTTTAGTGGAGACAGGGTTTCTCCATGTTGGTCAGGCTGGTCTTGAACTCCCGACCTCAGGTGATCCACCTGCCTTGGCCTCCCAAAATGCTGGGATTACAGGCGTGAGCCACCGCGCCCAGCTTCTGTTTTACTCTCTTTTGATCCTTCTCCTTCTCATCCCCCGTGACAGCCTTCCTGGGGATGTTCTTGCATCTGCTCTCCTGGGCCCCTCTGGGAGGTCTTTCTTGATCTGGCAAGGTGGACATAAGTCTAAGCCTCCCCTGCCCATCCCTGGATTTTTCGCCTGAAAAATTGAGGTAAACCAGTTATGATAGGAAAATGACTATAAGGAGACATAGTTTCTCTATTTCTAAATGGCTAGGTTAAAAACAAACACAAGAGGCTGGGCGCGGTGGCTCATGCCTGTAATCCCAGTTAAACCCCTACTAAAAATAAAAAAATTAGCTGGGCATGGTGGCACGTGCCTGTTATCCCAGCTATTCCGGAGGCTGAGGCAGGAGAATCACTTGTACCTGGGGTGACAGAGCAAGACTCTGTCTCAAACAAACAAACAAAGCACAAGAAACTACATAGATAATGTTCATCCTCTGCTTAGTCTTCCTGTGGTGTCAACTTTTTTTTTCAGACAGTCTCACTCTGTCACCTAGGCTGCAGTGCAATGGCTTGATTACGGCTCACTGCAGCCTCCACCTCCTGAGTTCAAGCAATCCTCCCACCTCAGCTTCCCAAGCAGCTGGGACCACAGACGTGCACCAGCAAACCTGGCTAATTTTTGTATTTTTTGTAGAGATGGGGTCTCACTATGTTGCCCAGGCTAGTCTTGAACTCCTGGGCTCAAGGGATCTCCCACCTTGGCCTCCCAAATTGCTGGGATTACAGGCCTAAACCACTTTGCCTGGCTTTTTTTTGTTTCGATTGAGACAGGGTCTCACTCTGTCATCCAGGCTTGAGTCCAGTGGTGTGATCATGGCTCACTGAAGCCTCAACTTCCTGGGTTCAATCAATCTGCCTACCTCAGCTTCCTGAGTAGCTGGGACTTAAAGGCATGAGCCACCATGACTGGCTCATTTTTTAATGTATTTTTTGTAGAGACAGAGGTCTCCCTATGTTGCCCAGACTGGTCTTGAACTCCTGGGCTCAAGCAATCTGCCCATCTCAGCCACCAAAAATGCTGGGATTACAGGCGTGAGCCACCAAGCCCAGCCATCAAGTCCATTTGAACAAAATCCAGCTTCTTATTCTGGTTCCTAGAGCCCTGCATGACCTATGCTTGCCCCTTGGCTGACCTCATCTCCTGCAGTTCTTCTCTCTCCAACCACATTGAACTTTTTAAAATTCCTCCAATAATGGCTTTAAAACTTTTCTGTTCACAAGCCACAGTCAGAAATTCATGTTATATCACAAACCAAAACATACACTCATGTTATATTTACAGATATAGATATATCAATATATATCATGCATCATGCTATATGTATCTCTGCATGCATATATATATATCTGCGTGCATATATATATACACACATATATATATATCTCCTAAAGTTTCCTCAAACATTTACCTTTACAATGCACTCTGATATTTTCTTTTCTACTTTTTTCTTTTTTTCTTTTTTAAGACGGAGTCTTGTTCTGTCACCAGGCTGGAGTGCAGTGGCACGATCTTGGCTGACTGCAACCTCCTCCTGCCTCAGCCTCTCAAGGAGCTGGGACTCCAGGAGTGCGCCACCACGCCCAGCTAAATTTTGTATTTTTAGTAGAGATGGGGTTTTACCATTTTGGCTTGGATGGTCTTGATCTCCTGACCTCGTGATCTGCCTGCCTCAGCCTCCCAAAGTGCTGGGATTACAGGTGTGAGCCACTGCGCCCGGCTACTTCATTTTTTGAATGCTTGTCAGTACTCACTAAATCGATTTCACTATCCACTGTGCTCACACACCAAGCTTATACTCAGGGCCTTTTCACTGGCTGTTCCCTCTATCAACAATGCCCTTCCCCCTGACTGCCCCCACTGGCACCTTTTCATCCTTTAGATCTCAGGTTAAGCATCTCCTGCCCAGAGAAGTCACCCAGCCTGAAGTAGCCACCTGATCCTTCTCTTTCATCTTCTCAGTATGGTCTTTATCACTCTGATATTTTTCTAGTTTATGTTTTTTGTTGACCTATTTTTTTGTTGATTGTCTTTCTCCCTCACTATGATAAGGTGGACTCTGTAGGTGCAGTGACCTTCTCACTTTGGTGTAATAACTAGAACAGTGCCTGGAAACAGCAGGTACTCAGTATTATTAGTAGACTGTGGGAATGGGCCTAGTCAAGACTCTTGCACTCTTTGGGCCTCGGCATTCTCCTCTATACAGTGTGAGGTCGGAGCCACTCCCCAAGAGCCCCTCCAGCTCTATCAATCCAGTTTTCCAAGAAACACCAGAGGATGTGCTCCAGAAACCCAGGGTTGGGCCAGTAGGTGGGACAGAGATGGCCAAGCAGTTAACTGAGGCCAGATACTGAGAGGGGGCCTTGCTTCCAGGCTGCTGAAGGCCAAGGATATAAACCCAGGCACAAAACAAAGAATGGAAAGGCAGAACTGGAGCCAGCCAGACATCATGAAGACAACGGTGTTGATGTTCTTCCCGTGTGCTCTGCCTGCATCGTCTCATTCAATGCTTGGTCCTCTGAGGGTGGAAGAGGTGGTACCGAACATCATGATGCATTCTGGCTCCGGAGTCAGCCAGATCAGATTCAAACCCTGACTACAACACTTGCACATGTGGAGAATGCAGGCTTGGGCCACAATGCCTGGGTTTGAATCCTAGCCCTGCCAGTTACTACTTACATGACTTTGAGTAAATCACTCAGCCTCTCACCGTCCTTTTTTTTTTTTTGAGACTGAGTCTCACCCTGTTGCCCAGGCTAGAGTGCAATGGTGCAATCTCAGCTCAGTGCAACCTCCGTCTCCTGGGTTCAAGCTATTCTCCTGCCTCGGCCTGCCGAGTAGCTGGGATTACAGGCTCATGCCACCACGCTCGGCTAATTTTTTGTATGTTTAGTAGAGACGGTGTTTCACCACATTGGCCAGGCTGGTCTTGAATTCCTGACCTCGTGATCCACCCGCCTTGGCCTCCCAAAGTGCTGGGATTACAGGCGTGAGCCACCACGCCAGCCCTCACTATGCTTTCTTATGTCTTTTTTCTTTTTTTCTTTTTTATTTTATTTACTTATTTTTTTTGAGATGGAGTCTCACTCACTCTGTCACCCAGGCTGGAGTGCAGTGGTACAATCTCGGCTCAGGTTCAAGTGATTCTCCTCCCTCAGCCTCCCAAGTAGCTGGAATTACAGGTGTTTGCCACCACGCCTGGCTAATTTTTGTATTTTTAGTAGAGATGGGGTTTCACCATGTTGACCAGGTTGGTCTTGAACTCCTGACTTCAGATGATCCTCCCGCCTTGGCTTCCCAAAGTGCTGGGATTGCAGGCGTGAGCCACTGCGCCCAGCCAAAAAATCCCTCTCTTGCTCTCACAAATCTAATTCTCTCAGTCCTTTCCCACATCTGTCCTTTGCCACCTCCCTGTATCACCTGTGTCTTCTGACACTGACAACACCAAGTTCAGCTTCACCCCTTTGGCTGGGATTTGAATTGAATTGAGCAAGAGGGCTGAGAAATAACCCTGTGTCCCTCAGACCTCTCAGCTCCAGGGAATCAACGGCTCCATTCCTGAGATCATTGCCACTTGGAAGGCACTGTGCTAAGTGCTGTTGGGGCTCAGAAACCAATATCCCAAAATACAGTGCTTTGTCATGCTGAACTGAAGAAGCTTCAAGGTGTCTCTGGCCCTTTCCCCACCCACTGTCTCCCAAAGTGAACTTCCTTTATCTGCCTAAGATCCAGAACCACCAAAAGGAACAACTGTTTTTTTTTCCCCTTTCTGTAAGAACAAGAATGTAAGTAACCACACCTGAACAGACCCTTTTGCAAGATAATGTACGGGTTAGTTTCTGTTTCCCGGATGCATTCCTTCTCCCTAGAAATCTCCTCAACAGAATTCCTCTTCTCCTGCCTCCCATCCTCTTTTGCCAGGATGGTATACAAGCTCCTGAATCCCATCAGGGAGTGGGCAATCACCATGATTCTCCTCATGTACATGTGTTAAATACATTTGTATGCTTTTCCTCCAATTAATCTGCCTTTTGTGATTTGATTTTTCAGTGAACCCTTAGAGGAAGAAGAGAAAAGTTTCTAGTAGCCCCTACAGTGCCCTCGTTGCATGATCTCATGTAAACCTTTCTGCAACTCTACTAAATATAATACTATTGTATTAATGATGAAACCTAAACATAATTGGTGGGGTACAGGGTTCTGGGTTCATCTGACTCTGTTAGGGAAACAGCATAGGAGAACCAGGGTGACACCATTTTAAAATCAACTCCATATTAAAACTAGCCAGGCATGGACCAGGCGTGGTGGCTCACGCCTGTAATCCCAGCACCTTAGGAAGTCAAGGGGGGCAGATCATTTGAGGTCAGAGGTTAGAGACCAATGTGGCCAACATGGTGAAACCTCGTCTCCACAAAAATACAAAAATGAGCCGGATGTGGTGGCAGGTGCCTATAATCCCAGCTACTTGGAAGGCTGAGGCAGGAGAATCGCTTGAACCCAGGAGGCAGAGGCTGCAGTGTGCTAAAATCATGCTATTGCACTCCAGCCTGAATGACAGAACGGACCCTGTCTCAATAAATAAATAAATAAATAAATAAACAAAAATAAAACTATTAAGGCACATTCCTTGCCAGTCACAACCCATGGTCATAAGATGTTTATGACTAAGGAAGCAGCTTAATAATGCCTGCAAGGACAAACTCCTATCACAACAGAATAACTGGATACCCTGAGACTGCATAACAATTATGCTTGTAAGATAGTCATAGTTATGCTTTTATGTACTTATGCCCTAAAAAGGTAATAATAATAAGGATAGTTTTCTTTAAATCAACAGAATAACACATTTTGCCATGCTATCAGCCCACCCATATGTAGACATAGCTTAGTTTTTACACAGATAAGACCCCTATATAAGAAGAGTCCCCCGGGCGTGGTGCCTCACGCCTGTAATCCCAGCACTTTGGGAGGCTGAGGCAGGCGGATCACTTGAGGTCAGGGATTCAAGACCAGCCTGGCCAACATGGTGAAACCCCGTCTCTACAAAAAATACGGAAAGAATTAGCTGGGCGTGGTGATGCACACTTGTAATCTCAGCTACTTGGGAGGCTGAGACAGGAGAATCACTTGAACCCGGGAGGTGGAGGTTGCAGTGAGTCGAGATCATGCCACTGCACTCCAGCCTGGGTGACAAGAGTGAAACTCGGTCTCAAAAAAAAAAAAAAAGAAGAAGAGTGGGCACATTCCTCCTCCTCTTTCTTTCTTTCTTTTTTTTTTTTTTTTTTTAATTTTTTGTTATTTCTTTGATTGAGAGGGAGTCTCGCTCTGTCGCCCAGGCTGGAGTGCAGTGGCGCGATCTCGGCTCGCTGCAAGCTCCGCCTCCCGGGTTCACGCCATTCCCCTGCCTCAGCCTCCTAGGTAACTGGGACTACAGGCGCCCGCCACCACGCCCGGCTAATTTTTTTGTATTTTTAGTAGAGACGGGATTTGACCGTGTTAGCCAGGATGATCTCGATCTCCTGACCTCGTGATCCTCCCACCTCGGCCTCCCAAAGTGCTGGGATTGCCTCCTCCTCTTGCTTTGTAAGGATGCCCTACTCTGTAACTGAGTAGCTTTCAATCAATTATCTCTTCTCACTGCGCCCTGTGGCTTGCCTTGAATTCCTTCCTGCACGAGATCCAAGAATCCACTCTTGTGGTTTGGATGAGGACCCCTTTTTCCGGCAACAACTTCACAGCTCGTTTGAAACAGGGTGCTACTGCAGTGGGACAAGCCAGAACCGCAGGGATAGAGTTGCCTTTTCTGAAACAGGGGGAAAATGTCACAGTGAAAAAGGAGGAGGAATTTCTAGAAGGGAAACAAGATAAAAAGGATAAGGGGCCGGGCGCGGTGGCTCACGCCTGTAATCCCAGCACTTTGGGAGGCCGAGACGGGCGGATCACGAGGTCAGGATATCGAGACCATCCTGGCTAACACACGGTGAAACTCCGTCTCTACTAAAATACAAAAAAAATTAGCCGGGCGAGGTGGCGGGCGCCTGTAGTCCCAGCTACTCGGGAGGCTGAGGCAGGAGAATGGCGTGAACCCGGGAGGCGGAGCTTGCAGTGAGCCGAGATCGCGCCACTGCACTCCAGCCTGGGCGACAGAACAAGACTCCGTCTCAAAAAAAAAAAAAAAAAAAAAAAGGATAAGGAGCCCAGAGACTCAGAATTGTGTCACAATCTGCATATATCAGTCCAGCCTAGGTAGGGATATACTCAGTACTGAGGGGACTGGAGAGACAGAGAGATGGGAGGAGGGTGGGGTAAGTCCGGGAATTCTCAACAGAAGGTAAGGATGTGTGCTGGAGGGTGGAAGTCTGGGAACACGAGACAGAGTTGAAGAAAGGGTCAGGGGAAGAAGTGGCCCCACCCCCATGCCTGCGGAGAACTGAAAGATCGGGAAGGTGCTAGCATGTGAAATGTGTTTATTTTTTCCAAAGACTAAAAATACAGTGAAAAGGAAACACACACACACACAAACTAACCTAACCAGAAATGGGGAAGAGTGGTCACAGCCACAGCTGAGAAATCTGAGACAATTTCAGGAACTGGGATAACTCAGTGACCTGAGCTTGGAAATTCCACCGCATGACGAGTCTCCGGAGAGCGACTGCTTCCCATCAGCGTCTGGAGCTCTTTCCAGCAGCCTGAGGTGGAGCAGAGAGGGAATAAGGGAAGGAGTCAGGAGGAGGTGAATGCACCCGATTGAGAGGGCAGACCTGTCACCTCCAGGGAATATGGGTATAGGATGGATAAGGCGGGGACCCTCTATTTAGCCCACACTCAGAGTAATCATAACTATCTTAACAACAACCTCTTACTAAGATGCCAACAGTCTTGCGAAGTAGTGTCATCTCCACTTTATAGATGAGGACACAGAGACACAGAGAGGTTAAGCAATTGGACTGAGGTCTCACAGCCAGCAAATGGCTGGCTGTGCCTTTCTGATATCACAGAGCCCTTTCCTGAGAATCTAATGAAAGCTATGTACCCAGTACCTAGGAAAAAGCCTTATAATGAACTTACACATATTACATTCAATTTCAGGGAGATCAAAGAGCCCCAAAGCCCATTCCATGGCAAAGAAATTGGACAGTAGGCCAGCGTTGAATGATCTCCCACCCTTATCCCTGACCCTACAGTCCAGTAAACAAAGCAACAGTGCATATGGGGGGCGCTTACAGCAATTGCACACCATCCCTTCCTTGAAAACTCTACTGGCCTGGGACGTGGGTTTTGCCCTAGCTGATTTGAAAGGCCTCCCCAGCCTGCTCTGGCATGAGATGGTGATCGGGGTGGCAGCTGGGAGGGGGTGGGCTGGGAAAGCCATAACAGACTTTGTGGGGAAGCCGGAATTGTGCTATATTGGAGGACAACACTGCTTCCTCACCCCCTCAGGGTATCCTTTTTCGGGTTGAGATTTGGAACTGCCCAGCCTGGAAGGGATGAAGGCCTCCTCCCTTAATTAAATGCCCAGGGGTTGCTATGGAAACCAGAGCTTCCAAATCCTGGCCAGACAATGGGGAGAGGAGCTGTCTCCAGCCTAGAGGAGTGAAGCTTCAGGGGCCTTTCTGGGGACAGGAATGGGACCAGAGGGTGAGAAAAAAGGGGGTGCCGCCGGGCGTGGTGGCTCAAGCTTGTAATCCCAGCACTTTGGGAGGCCGAGACGGGCGGATCACGAGGTCAGGAGATCGAGACCATCCTGGCTAACACGGTGAAACCCCGTCTCTACTAAAAATACAAAAACTAGCCGGGCGAGGTGGCGGGCGCCTGTAGTCCCAGCTACTTGGGAGGCTGAGGCAGGAGAATGGTGTAAACCCAGGAGGCGGAGCTTGCAGTGAGCTGAGATCTGGCCACTGCACTCCAGTCCGGGCGACAGAGCGAGACTCCGCCTCAAAAAAAAAAAAAAAAAAGAAAAAGAAAAAAGGGGGTGCCAACTGAGGAGCTCAGCCTCCTCTCTCCTGGAGCTGTGGGAAGGGGCCTGTCAGAGCCAAGGGGTCTGAGACAGGGGCAACCCTCCTGGAAAGGAGAGATGATGGGGGCGGGGAGCTGGAGCCAGGCACTGCCCAGAACTGAACACCTCCTTTGTTTCCAGAGGAGAAAGCCAGCCAAGTTGGTAAACAAAGGGAAGAGGCCAGAGGGCAGACAGCTAAGTGATAAGGCCTGGGACCACAGAGAGCTGAGTAATGGAGCCCCAGAGACGAGGGGAATCTCCGTGGTCCCACTAACAGGCAGGACATGCAGCAGGCCTGCATACATTGCCACACTGACACACAGAGTCACAGTGATCACACAGGACACATAGGTGTTCCTACAGAAACAATGGTCTTTGAAGACACTCAGATCCCCTGCCCCTTTGTTCCCGGCCTCTCCTCTGGAGCCCATTAGTCTCCCTTCTTTGGAATGTTTATGGAAGGCAGAGGACAGTCCTCTCTTTCATGAGCGTGGGCTCCCAGAGCTGCATGCAGGGTTCAGGGACGTCAGGTCATAGATCCTGTTACCTCACTTTGAGAGGAGAGACCCTCGTTTGGAAAACATCACAACACAGATCATTCACTTACATGCCGGGCACTGTGCTGAAGGCAATACAGTCTCTAGCTTAATGCCCCCTACAATTCTGTGAGGTAAAAATGACTGTCCTCTTTTACTAGAGAGAGGAATCTGAGGGGAACTTGGGTAAATCAGGCACGCACTCATAGCTGGTAAGTGGAAGAGCTGGGATTAAACCCATGTTTGTCTGACTTTTCCCATTTTTCCTACATTTGCTTCAAAAACTTCTTGGAAACTTTTCTGAGAGAGCCCACTCTGTTCTCTCCCTTCCCTCTCCCACTCGGTGTTACCTAAATACTTCTCTAGAAGCAGTTCCCAATTTGCAAGCTGGTTATTTAAAGGGTCTATATATAACTTGGTTGTTTGGAACCCATACACATTTTTCCCAGAGACAAAATGTTAAATGGGCTGGGCACAGTGGCTCACGCCTGTAATCCCAGCACTTTGGGAGGCCAAGGCAGGCGGATCACCTGAGGTCAGGAGTTTGAGATCCGCCACCAAGAGGTGGGCGGATCACGAGGTCAGGATTTTGAGACCAGCCTGGTCAACATGATGAAACCCCGTCTGTACTAAAAATATAAAAAAGTAGTCAGGAGTGGTGGCACACACTTGTAATATCAGCTACTCAGGAGGCTGAGGCAAGAGAATCGCTTGAACCTAGGAGGTGGAGGTTTCGGTGAGCAGAGATCGTACCATTGTATTACAGCCTGGGTTATAGAGCAAGAATCCATCTAAAAAAAAAAAGTTAAATGGGTCCAGAAAGGCCACTTGACCCAGGATGTAGCCAACAATGCTACATCTAGTTCAGGATTAGCTTGGGGACCCAACCGTCAGTACTAATAGTGTTTTCTGGGAAATAAACCTGGTTAGACAGTGAGAAAGAAACAGCCTTCTTTTCTCACTTTCTCCTCCCTTATCCTGCCACATCTGTATTGCAGTTGCTGGAGTGCCTGGGGGAATGAGAACAGATGGCAAATCTGGTGCTGACCAAAGGGATTTTCTTGAGAAGGGTACAGAAGAAGGGTAGAGGCTGGGCGCGGTGGCTGATGCCTATAATCCCAGCCCTTTGGGAGGCCAAGGCAGGTGGATCACCTGAGGTCACGAGTTTGAAACCAGCCTGACCAACACAGTGAAACCCTGTCTCTACTAAAAATACAAAAATTATCCAGGCTTGGTGGCGGGCACCTGTAGAGGCAGCTACTCGGGAGGCTGAGACAGGAGAATTGCTTAAACCCTACAGGTGGAGGTTGCAGTGATCTGAGATTGTGCCACTCTACTCCAGCCTGGGCAACAGAGCGAGATTCCATCTCAAAATAAATAAATAAATAAAAATAAAATAAAAAAGAAAGACAAGAAAGGTTGAGAAGGGAGTTTCTTGAGAAGGGGAGGAAAGGGTTGAGAATCCAAGCCTTCCTAATCTGAAAGAACTATTGAGATGGCACAGTGAAAGCTGAGGGCGGAGGGAGAGGCCAGCAGGACAGCTGTCTGCATCCATTTCAAGGACACAATTCCAGAGGGCCAGTCTAGGACTGAGGGGTGACAGATGATCAGAGTTTTCTTCAATAAGAAGAACTTTTTTTTTTTTTTTTTTTTTTTTGAGACGGAGTCTCGCTCTGTCACCCGGGCTGGAGTGCAGTGGCCGGATCTCAGCTCACAGCTCACTGCAAACTCCGCCTCCCGGGTTTACGCCATTCTCCTGCCTCAGCCTCCAAGTAGCTGGGACTACAGGCGCCCGCCACCACGCCCGGCTAGTTTTTTGTATTTTTTAGTAGAGACGGGGTTTCGCCGTGTTAGCCAGGATGGTCTCGATCTCCTGACCTCGTGATCCGCCCGTCTCGGCCTCCCAAAGTTCTGGGATTACAGGCTTGAGCCACCGCGCCCGGCCTAAGAAGAACTTTCTAACTATTAAATCTCTCCGAAAGTAAATGGGCCTCTTGGTGAAGTAGTGAGTGCTCTGCTGCTGGGAATATTCAAGGAGAAGGTAAATAGCCTATTGAACATATGGTGAAAGGAAAGAAGCATTGGACGAATACACTTCTAAGATTTCTCTAAATTTATAAGCCCATTTAGCAAAATGTTATATAGTATCTACATGTGCCCAGCACTATGCCAGAAACAAAGCTTATAGCAGGGATTCTTGCCCTCATAGAGCTTATAGTCTAATGGGAGAGTCAAGCATTGAATAAACACAACTGAATATATATATATATATATATATATTTTTTTTTTTTTTTTTTTTTTTTGAGACGGAGTCTTGCTCTGTCGCCCAGGCTGGAGTGCAGTGGCCGGATCTCAGCTCACTGCAAGCTCCGCCTCCCGGGTTTATGCCATTCTCCTGCCTCAGCCTCCCGAGTAGCTGGGACTACAGGGGCCTGCCACCTCGCCCAGCTAGTTTTTTTGTATTTTTAGTAGAGACGGGGTTTCACCGTGTTAGCCAGGATGGTCTCTATCTCCTGACCTCGTGATCCACCCATCTTAGCCTCCCAAAGTGCTGGCATTACAGGCTTGAGCCACCGTGCCGGTCTATATATTTTTATATTTACGTATTTATTTTTTAGTGACAGGGGTCTTGGCTGTGTTCCCCAGTCTAGTTTCAAACTTCTGGCCTCAAGCAATCCTCTTGTCTTGGCCTCCCAAAGTGCTGGGATTATAGGCATGGGCCACCACACCTAGCCCACAACTAAATACATAATTTCAAATTGTGATACAGATTACAATGGAAAATAATAGGGCACTACTGTGAGAGACTAAGAGAAGGGATCTAATCTAGAGGGACTCTTTGAGGAACTGACAGTGAGGCTGAGATCTGGAGGATGAGGGGGTCAGCCTGGAAAAGGGCAGGTGTATGTGTATGTTTATAGGGAAAGGTTCAGGGTAGAAGCAACATCAAGGAAGAAGGCCCTAGGGCAGGGAAGAGCAGTGTGACTGGAAAATTGTGAGTGAGGGGAGAGCAGCGAGAGATGACACTGACAAGGGAGGCAGGGCTAAATCTCATAGGCGACAGTAGGAGCTTCCATGCTGCCTAATACCCTGACAATTTTTTTCTCTCTCTTTTTTTTAATATTTGGAAATGTCGGGGGAGGGTCTCACTGTGTTGCCCAGGCTGGAATGCAGTGGCTATTCACAGGTGCAATCATAGCACATTGCAGCCTTAAACTCCTGGCTTCAAGCGATCCTCCTGCCTTAGGCCCGGAGTAGCTAGAACTACAGGCATGTGTCACCATGCCCAACTTGACCTTATCTCTTTTTTTTCTTTTCTTTTTTTTTTTTTTGAGACGGAGTTTCACTCTTGTTGCCCAGGCTGGAGTGCGATGGCGCCATCTTGGCCCACCGCAACCTCCACCTCCCAGGTTCAAGCGATTCTTTTGCCTCAGCCTCCTTCCTGAGTAGCTGGGATTACAGGCATTCACCACCACGCCCAGCTAATTTTTTGTATTTAGTAGAGACGGGGTTTCACCATGTTGGCCAGGCTGGCCTCCAACTCCTGACCTCAGGTGATTCACCTGCCTTGGCCTCCCAAAGTGCTGGGATTACAGGCGTGAGTCACCACGCCGGCCTGACCTTGTCTCTTAACTAGCTGCCCCTCTCCAGTCCTAGGCCTCTAGGCCTTGGTCTCCAGCAGCTCCCTGCAGTTGCTAGGCCTCACCATTCCCCCATGGCTCCTCCCACTTCCCCAGGACCTCTTCATAGTAGCAGGTGCTCCTTGTATCTAATGAGTGTCCCCAGGAGGTGGAGTGGTAGAATTCTCATGTCTTGTGTGGGACATTCAGGTTCAATTCATTGCCTTTGCAAAGGCCTTCCCTCTCAGTTTAGTAGTGAAAGCACAAACTCTGGAGCCAGACTGCCTGGGTTCAGATAGTGGCTTTGTCACTTACTTGCTGTTTGACCTTGCCAAGTTACTGAACTGCTTCATGCCTCATATGCAAAATGAGGACCACGCTTATCTCCTAGGAGTGTTATAAGGTAATATTTGCTAAGTGTTTAGGACAGAGCCTGGCATATAAGTACTAGAATAACCCCCCCTTATCTTCAGGGGATACATTCCAAGACCCCCAGTGGATGCCTGAAACTGCAGATAGTACCGAATTATGTATGGACCATGTTTTTTTTTCATTCTATACATACATACCTATGATAAAGTTTAATTTTATTTATTAATTTTTTTTTAGATGGAGTCTCACTCTGTTGCCCAGGCTGGAGTGCAGTGGCGCAATCTCGGCTCACTGCAACCTCCACCTCCCAGGTTCAAGTGATTCTCTTGTCTCAGCCTCCCGAGTAGCTAGGACTACAGGCGTGTGCCACCACGCCTGGCTAATTTTTTGTATTTTTAGTAGAGATGGGGTTTCACTATGTTGGCCAGGATGGTCTCGCTCTGACCTCGTGATCTGCCCATCTTGGCCTCCCAAACTGCTGGGATTACAGGCGTGAGTCACCGTGCCCGGCCAAGTTTAATTTTTTTTTTTTTTGAGATGGAGTCTTGCTCTGTCACCTAGGCTAGAGTGTAGTGGCGTGATCTTGGCTCACTGCAACCTCTGCCTCCAGGGTTCAAGCGATTCTCCTGCCTCTGACTCCTGAGTAGCTGGGATTACAGGCACGTGCCACCATGCCCAGCTAATTTTTGAATTTTTAGTAGAGACAGGATTTCACTATGTTGGCCAGGCTGGTCTCAAATGCCTGACCTCGTGATCCTCCCATCTTGGCCTCCCAAAGTGCTGGGATTACAGGCATGAGCCACCACGTTCGGCTTAGAGTTTAATTTTTAAATTAGGCATAGTAAGAGATTACCAACAATAACTAATAATAAACTAGAACAATTATGATGACATGCCAGTATCACTACTCTTGTGCTTTGGAGCCATTATAAAGTAAAATAAGAGTTTTTTTTTGTTTGTTTGTTTTTGTTTGTTTTTTTTTTTTGAGACAGAGTCTCGCTCTTTCACCCAGGCTTGAGTGCAGTTGTGCAGTTGTGCGATCTTGGCTCACTGCAACCTCCGCCTCCTGGGTTCAAGTGATTCTCGTGCCTCAGCCTCCGGATTAGCTGGGATTACAGGTGTGTGCCACCACGCCAAATAAAGGTTACTTGAACACAAGCACTGCGATACCAAGGCAGTGGATCTGATAACTGAGATGGCTACTAAGTGATAATGGGTGGGTAGCATCTAAAGTGTGGCTACGCTGGACAAAGAGATGATTCACATTCTGGGCAGCAGTGGGATGGTGTGAGATTTCATCACACTACTCAGAATGGTGGCAATTTAAAACTTATGAATTGTTTATTTCTGGAATTTTCCATTTAATGTTTTCTTTTTTCTTTTTTGAGATAGAGTTTCACTCTTCTTGCCCAGGCTGGAGTGCAATGGCATGATCTTGGCTCACCGAAACCTCCACCTCCCGGGTTCAAGTGATTCTCCTGCCTCAGCCTCCCAAATAACTGGGATTACAGGCATGCGCCACCACACCCAGCTAATTTTGTATTTTTAGTAGAGACAGGTAAAAAAGGTTAAGAATCAGTGTGTGTAAGCTTTCTGTAAATACTCTTTTTTGACTGGATGCATCCATCGTGACAATAATAGATGATACTCAATAAACATTATTGAATGAATGAATGAGCCTCCTCTTCACAATTAGAGTGTTTTAAATGGATTGAGAAAAACCTCAGAAGAAACCTTTGCCAGAAAAAGTTAAAGTGCCCCTTGCCTCAGTCCTTGACTCTGTGGTCCTTAATACGCGGCTTCTCAGCGGGGCCCACAGACAGCTTAAGACCAAGGCTTCATAGCCTCACAGCCCCTGCCAGAACCCATCTCCCGCTCTGAAATCCACCTACTGCGCCTTTGCAGCCTGTCAGCTGAAAATAATCCCAGTGAAGGCAGGGGCGAGGTGGAAGCAGAGAAGCAGGCCCACACACGACTTTAATGCGGGGGGGCTCTGCCCCCTGCTGGCTGCCCGGCTCCCCTTCAGTGACCGGCCGAGAGCCCAGTGGCTCCGACTCAGGTCAGAGCGGGGAGAGGAGAGGGAGGGAGCGAGGCGGAGGCGCCTCGGGAGGGGGCCATCGCCCACTGGGCAGTCTTCCCACCGACGATTAGGCTTTGTCTTCAAAGCAAGTTAGAGGTGGTGGCTTCTGCTTTGGAGCCCCCTCACTTCTCTTCCCGACTCTCCCGTCTTCGACTTCCAAATTAGGAGCTTAGGGAGGGCAGGGGGCGTGGTGGGGGTGGAGGTCCTACTGGAGCTCAGGGAGGTCCAGTCATCCAGACTTGGCTTTCTCATCGATCCCTTTTCCCAGAGCCTGGTTACTGCCGGCACCTTTGGATCCTCGGCCAATTCTCTGCTTCGCCTACACTTGGCGTGCGGTGTACCAGCCTCCCCGCGTCACCATGGAAACAGGAGCCTCTGCATCCATCCCAGAGCTGATCTGTGAAGCTATGAGAAGAATCTGGAGGGGTGTCTGTCTGTGTGTGTGTGTGTGTGTGTGTGTGTGTGTGTGTGTGTGTGTTGGGGGGCAGAGAGATAAAGGAAGGGCAAAAGGGAAAAGGTTCAGAGAAAATATGGAGAGAGAGAGAAAGAAATCTGGGTGAAGGGGCGGGATTGCTTTATAAGGGTTATTGAATAACTGGTACCCTGTGGAGAGGGTCAACTTCCCTGACAGACCATAAATGCAGTCCTCTCATAGTCCGAACCTCCTCACGGACTGTCAGTTAGTAGCCATGTAACCTTGAGTGAGTGACTTAGCCCCTCTAAGCATCGCTTTTCTTATCTGTAAAATAAAAATAATAGCAGCACTCTACAGGGTTATTGTAAAAATCAATGAGGGGTGATTCATATAGAGCACTTAATACAGTGCTTAGCGGCCGGGCGCGGTGGCTCACGCCTGTAATCCCCCAGCACTTTGGGAGGCCGAGACGGGCGGATCACGAGGTCAGGATATCGAGACCATCCTGGCTAACACGGTGAAATCTTGTCTCTACTAAAAATACAAAAAAATTAGCCGGGTGTGGTGGCGGGCGCCTGTGGTCCCAGCTACTTGGGAGGCTGACGCAGGAGAATGGCGTGAACCCGGGAGGTGGAGCTTGCAGTGAGCCGAGATTGCGCCACTGAACTCCAGCCTGGGCGACAGAGCAAGACTCCGTCTCAAAAAAAAAAAAAAAAAAAAAAACAGGGCTTAGCACATAGTGAGTGCTCAAAAATGTAGTTATGGTTGTACATGCTTGTGTATCTTTAGTAATGATTTCTGTTATTTCTATATTTTTCCTCTGCTGAATCAATCGCCAGCTCTTCAATAATAATACGTTAATAATACTTCAGAATTTTTTTTCTCAGCTTACTGCAACCTCTGCCTCCTGAGTTCAAGTGATTCTCCTGCCTCAGCCTCCTGAGTAGCTGGGACTACAGGCGTATGCCACCACATTCAACTAATTGTTTATTTTTAGTAGACACAGGGTTTCACCATGTTGGCCAGGCTGGTCTCAAATTCCTGACCTCAGGTAATCCACCCGCCTTGGCCTCCCAAAGTGCTGGGATTACAGGCTTGAGCCACCACGCCCGGCATACTTTAGAATTTTTTAAATCATGTCATCCTTGTGCAGGGACCATGCTAGTCTTCTTTGTATCATTCCAGTTTTAGAATATGTGCTGCCCAAGTGAGCACTACTTCACAATTTCCTTCCTTCCTTCCTTCCTTCCTTCCTTCCTTCCTTCCTTCCTTCCTTCCTTCCTTCCTTCCTTCCTTTCTCTCTCTTTCTTTTTCTCTTTCTCTTTTTTTCTCTCTCTGTCTCCTTCCTTCCTTGTTTTTTTGAGACAGTCTTGCCCTGTCACCCAGGCTAGAGTGCAGTGGTGTAATCTCAGCTTACTGCAACCACTTCTGCCTCCCAGGTTCAAGCGATTCTCCTGCCTCAGCCTGCCAAATAACTGGGATTACCAGCATGTGCCACCACGCCCAGCTAATTTTCACATTTTTAGTAGAAACAGCGTTTCACCATGCTGGCCAGGCTGGTCTTGAACTCCTGACCTCAAGTGATCTACCTGCCTTAGCCTCCCGAAGTGCTGGGATTACAGGCATGAGCCACCACACGCAGCCTCTTTTCTTTTTTCTTTTCTTTTCTTTTCTTTTTTTGAGACGGAGTATTGCTCTGCCCCAGGCTGGAGTGCAGTGGCGCGGATCTCGGCTCACTGCAAGCTCCGCCTCCCGGGTTCACGCCATTCTCCTGCCTCAGCCTCCCAAGTAGCTGGGACTACAGGCACCCGCCACCACACCCGGCCAATTTTTGTGTTTTTAGTAGAGACGGGGTTTCACTGTGTTAGCCAGGATAGTCTCTCGATCTCCTGATCTCGTAATCTGCCCGCCTCGGCCTCCCAAAGTGCTGGGATTACAGGTGTGAACCACCGCGCCCGGCCCTGGCCTCTGGCCTCTTTTCTTTTCTTTTTCTTTTTTTTTTTTTTTTGAGATGACATCTCACTCCGTTGCCCAAGCTGGAGCAGTGGCATGATCTCGGCTCACTGCAACCTCCACCTCCAGGGTTCAAGTGATTCTCCTGCCTTAGCCTCCCGAGTTGCTGGGATTACAGGCACATGCCACCATGCCTGGATAATTTTTATATTTTTAGTAGAGATGGGGTTGGGTTTTACTATGTTGGCCAGGCTGCTCTCGAACTCCTGACCTTGTGATCCTCCTGCCTCGGCCTCCCAAAGTGCTGGGGTTACAGGCAACAGCCACCGCACCTGGCCCCTTTCCTTTTTTAAAGACAGGGTCTCACTCTATCACCCAGGCTGGAGTGCAGTGGCGCTATCATGGTTCACTGCAGCCTTGACCTCCCAGGCTCAGGTGATTCTCCCACCTCAGCCTCCCAAGGGGCTGGGACTACAGAGGCATGCCCCTATGCCTGGCTAATTTTTTGTGCTTTTTGTAGAGACAGGGTTTCCTCCTGTGGCCTAGGCTTACAATTTTCAAGGTGCGGCCGCGTGCAGTGGCTGATGCTTATATTCCCAGCACTTTGGGAGGCTGAGGTGGGTGGATCACCTGAGGTCAAGAGTTTGAGACCAGCCTAGCCAACATGGTGAAACCCCATCTCTACTAAAAAATACAAAAATTAGCCAGGCGTGGTGGTATGGGCCTGTAATCCCAGCTACTCAGGAGGCTGAGGCGGGAGAATCGCTTGAATTAGGGAGGCAGAGGTGGCCGGTTGCCGTAAGCCGAGATCGTGCCACTGCACTCCAGCCCGGGTGACAGAGAATCTGTCTCAAAAAAACAAAAACAAAAACAACAATTTTCAAGGTGCTTTTACACACATTCTCTCATTTGGTCCACTCCAATCCTGAAAAATACAGAAGGGATTACTCACCCCACTTTGCAGATGAAGATAGAAATTCAGAATTTAACCTTGTTCAAAGGCTTGTCTCTGAACTGGTGCTAAATTTTAGGGTTCTATAGAGCCAGGATTCAGTGCCCCATCAACTTATATCCTTTCTCTGTCTCTGTTCCCAGCATGGTACCACAAACAGCACCTCATCATTGTTTGGTGCCAGTCAGCACCTCATTGTTTGGTGGCACTGATTCTGTGGAGCAGACCTCTCAGGGAAGAGCTAATCCTGAAATGTGGGCACTTGGGTTTGACCATAAAGGAAGGAGAAAATGCCTAATTAAATCTATAATTTTTTTTTTTTTTTTGAGACGGAGTCTCGCTGTCACCCAGGCTGGAGTGCAGTGGTGCAGTCTTGGCTCACTACAACCTCTGCTTCCCAGGTTCAAGCAATTCTCCTGCCTCAGCCTCCTGAGTAGCTGGGACTATAGGCGCCTGCCACCACCCTCAGCTAATTTTTTGTGTTTTTAGTAAGAGACAGAGTTTCACCATGTTGGCCAGGCTGGTCTCAAACTCCTGACCTCAAGTGATCTGCCCGCCTCAGCCTCTCAAACTTCTGGGATTACAGGCATGAGCCATTGCGCCTAACCAGGAATATTTTTAATATATGTATTAATAGTTTAATATTAATATATTTTAATTATAGATTTAATAGCCTTTGTGAAAGAGTGAGACTCCGTCTCAAAAGAAAAAAAAATCCCACAGAAGGGGAATGACTGCTAATGGCTAAGCTTTCTTTATGTCCTAAATTTGAAAATGTTCTAAATGTTGTAAATTTGGTTGAGGTGATGGTTGCACAAGTCTGTGAATAACTAAAAATCATTCAATTGTACATTTTTTTCACGCCTCTGAGACAAGTTCAAGAATCGTACATTTTAAATGGGTGATTTGCTTGGCATGTGAATTATGTCTCAATACAGCTGTTATTTTTTCAATTCACACAAATCAAATCCCAGGCCCAGATGTGGCACCAGTGAATTCTACCAAACATTTAAGGAAGAAATAATGCCAACTGGACATAAATGCTTGCAAATAATAGAAATAAACAGCTGGACCCAGTGGCTCATGCCTGTAATACCAGCTCTTTGGGAGGCCAAGGCAGGTGGATCACTTGAGCCCAGGAGTTTGAGACTAGCCTGGGCAACATGGTGAAACCTGATCTCTACAAAAAAATACAAAGAACTAGCCATGCAAGGTGGCATGCACCTGTAGTCCCAGCTACTTGGGAGGCTTGCGGTGGGAGGACTGCCTAAGTAAGGGAGGTTGAGGCTGCAGTGAGCCATGATTGTGCCATTGCACTCCAGCTTGGGTGACAGAGTGAGATTGTCTCAAAAAGAAAAACAAAAACAAAAAGAAAGAAGAAGACAGAAAAGAAAAGAAAGGCTACTCTCCCCAATTCATTTTATTAGACAAACATAACCTTGATATTAAATCCAATAAAGACATTATAAGAAAGAGGGGTGGGCACAATGGCTCACACATGTAATCCCAGCACTTTGGGAGGCTTAGGCAGGAGGATCGCTTGAGGTCAAGAGTTCTCAACCTGGGCAACATAGTGAGACCTCATCTCTACAAAAGATTTTTTTTTTTCTAATTAGCCAATTTAAAAATATTTTTAGGCCAGGCCCAGTGGCTCACTCCTGTAATCCCAGCACTTTGGGAGGCCGAGACAGATGGATCATGAGGTCAGGAGATGGGGACCATCCTGGCTAACACGGTGAAACCCCGTCTCTACTAAAAATACAAAAAAATTAGCTGGGCATGGTGGCAGGCACCTGTAGGCCCAGCTACTTGGGAGGCTGAGGCTGGAGAATGGGGTAAACTTGGGAGGCGGAGCTTGCAGTGAGCTGAGATTGCGCTGACTCCATCTGAGCGAGACTCCATCTCAAAAAAATAAAATAAATAAAACAAAAAATATTTTTAGGTTCAAGTCTATAGTCCTAGCTACTTGGGAGGCTAAAGCGGGAGGATCTCTTGAGCCCAGAAGTTAGATGGTACTGAGCTGTGATCATGCCACTGCACTCCAGCCTGGATGATAGCAAGACCTTATCTCAAAACAGTGAAATAAATAAATAAAAATTTCTGCAAAAACACATTCAGATAGGCAGATTCACTCGCTGGCTTCAATTTCATTTCATTTTATTTTATATTTATTTTATTTATTTTATTTTTGAGACAGAGTCTCTGTCACCCAGGTCGGACTGCAATGGCACCATCTCGGCTCACTGCAACCTCTGTCTCCGGGATTCAAGTGATTCTCCTGTCTTAGGCTCCCTAGTAGCTGGGATTACAGGCACTCGCCACCACACCTGGCTAATGTTTGTATTTTCAGTAGAGACTGGGTTTCACCATGTTGGTCAGGCTGACCAACTTCTGACCTCAGGTGACCTGCCTGCCTCAGCCTCCGAAAGTGCTGGGAATACAGGTGTGAGCCACTGCACCTGGCCAATTTTATTCTCATATGTCAGCAACAAACAGAACTTTGTAAAGATACCATTTACATTCGTATAAAAATATTAAGTACCTTAGAATAATTCTTAGAATAATTCTAACAAAATATGTTTAAGATATCTAGCAGAAAACCTTTACCGGGCAACACCAGCCTGACCAACATGGAGAAACCTCATCTCTACTAAAAATACAAAATTAGCTGGGCGTGGTGGCACATGCCTATAATCTCAGCTACTCGGGAGGCTGAGGCAGGAGAATTGCTTGAACCCGGGAGGCAGAGGTTGCGGTGAGCTGAGATCATGCCATTGCACTCCAGCCTGGGCAACAAGAGTGAAACTCCATCTCATAAAAAAGAAAGGAAGAAAAAAAATAAAGAAAAAACTTTACCATGCTGGGCAGTGACTCACGCCTGTCATCCCAGCAGTTTGGGAGGCCAAGGCGGGCAGATTAGCTGAGGTCAGGAGTTTGAGACCAACCTGGCCAACATGGTGAAACCCCGTCTCTATTAAAAATGCAAAAATTACCCTGGGCGTAGTGGCAGACACCTGTAATCTCAGCTACTTGGGAGGCTGAGGCAGGAGAATCGCCTGAACCCAGGAGGCGGAGGTTGCAGTGAACCGAGACTGCACCATTGCACTCCATTCTGGGTGACAAGAGCAAGACTCTGTCTCAAAAAACAAAAAAACCAAAAAAACAAAAAATTAAAAAGAAAAAGAAAAAGAAAAACTCTAACAGGCTGGGTGCAGTGGCTCATGCTTGTAATACCAGCACTTTGGGAGGCCAAGGTGGGTGGATCACTTGAGATCTGGGGTTTGAGACCAGCCTGGCCAACATGGTGAAACCCCATGTCTACTAAGAATACAAAAATTAGCTGGGCGTGGTAGTGCACGCCTGTAATCCCAGGTACTCGGGAGGCTGAGGCAGGAGAATCGCTTGAACCCAGGAGGTGGAGGTTGCAGTTACCCAAGATCCTGCCACTGCGCTCCAGCCTGGGCAAGAGTGATACTCTCTCTCAAAAAAAAAAAAAAAAAAAAAAAAAAAAAAAAAGCCAGGCACAGTGACTCATGCCTGTAATCCCAGCACTTTGGGAGGCTCAGGTGGGCGGATCATGAGGTCAGGAGTTCAAGACCAGCCTGACCAACATGGTGAAACCCCATTGCTACTAAAAATACAAAATTACCTGGGCGTGGTGGCGTGTGCCTACAGTCCCAGTTACTCAGGAGGCTGAGGCAGGAGAATCTCTTGAACCCAGGAGGCAAAGGTTGCAGTGAGCCAAGATCACACCATTGCATTCTATCCAGAGCAACAGAGCAAGACTCTGTCTCAAAAAAAAAAAAAAAGAAAGAAAAAAGAAAAAAAGTAGGTCAATGGGATAGAATAAAAAATCCAAACACAAACCCACACATAGATGTACACTTGATTTATGACAAAAGGGACGACAGTGCAGAGCAGTGAGGAGGTATCTCTAAGGCATATATAAAATCACAATAACAAAAATCAACCCAGGTGAATTGTATATACAAATGTAAAAGGCAGAACAATAAAGCCTCTAGAAATAAGGTAGAAACCTATCTTCATGACCTTAGGATAGAAAAAAGACATCTGTTTTTTTGAAAGATTTCTTAAACAGTATACAAAAACCAAAGAGTAAGCCTAAAGAAAAAGACTGATATACTTGACTACATTTTAAAATTATTATTATTTTAAATTTTTGTGGGTACATAGTGGGTGTATATATTTATGGGGTACATGACATGTTCTGATACAGTCATGTAATTTACTACATTAAAAGTTTTAAATATTCTATTGGCCCAAACCAAACATTATTAAAAAGGTGAAAAAAAGGTTGAATATTATGGTATGTGAATTAAATTTTTGAAAAAGAAAATAAAGTGAAAAGGTAAGCCATAGACTGGGAAGAGAAATTTGAAACACATATACTGATAAAAGACTTACATCCAGCATACTATATAAAATGAATTCCTATAAATCAGTAAAAGATATACAATCTAACATAAAAATTGGCAAGAAACTTGATTAGATACACTACAAAAGAGGATGTTCAAATGGCAAATAAACATGAGAACGAGCAAATCCGGATTTGTCTTCTCTATACACAATGCTTCTGCCAAAACTACCATCCACGGATTTACAGGATGTTTCATTCACCTTCATGGTGTTCCACACAGCATTGCTTCTGATCAAGGAATTCATTTTACAGCAAATGAAGTGTGGCAATGGGCCCATGCTTATAAATTCACTAGTCTTACCATGTTCCCCACCAACTTGAAGCTGGTTTGACAGAATGATGGAATGGCTTTTTTTTTTTTTTTTTTTTTTGGAGACAGAATTTCACTGTTGTTGCCCAGGCTGGAGTGCAATGGCATCATCTCAGCTTACTGCAACCTCTGCATCCCGGGTTCAAATGATTCTCCTGCCTCAGCCTCGAGAGTAGCTGGGATTACAGGCATGCACCACCACACCCAGCTAATTTTGTATTTTTAGTAGCGACGGGTTTTCTCCATGTTGGTCAGGCTGGTGTCGAACTCCTGACCTCCGGTGATCCACTCACCTCAGCCTCCCAAAGTGCTAGGATTACAGATGTGAGCCACCGCGCCCAGCCTGGAATGACCTTTTGAAGACACATTTATGCTATCAGCTAGGTCACAACACCTTGCAAGGTTGGAGCATGGATCTCTAGAAGACTATCTATGTTCTGAATCAGTGTTCAATACATAGGGCTGTTTCTTCCACAGCCAGGATTCATAGGTCCAGGAATTAAAGGATGGAAATGGGAATGGCACAATGCACAATTACCACTAGAGGCCCACTAGCAACATTTTTGTTTCTTGTTCTTCCAGTCTCATGCTCTGCTGGCCTAGAGGTCTTAGCTCCAAAGGGAAGAATGCTTCCACCAGGAGACACAATGATTCCATTGAAGTGGAATAGACTGAAGTCAGGCCACTTTGGGATTCTCATGGCTCTGAGTCAGCAGGAGAAGAAAGAAGTTACTGTGCTGGCTGGGGTGATTGATCCTAACTAGCAATGAAAAATTGGAGGCTGGGCGTGGTGGCTTATGCCTGTAATCCCAGAACTTTGGAAGGCCGAGGTGGGCAGATCACCTGAGATCAGAAGTTCACGACCAGCCTGGCCAACATGGTGAAACCCCATCTCTACTAAATACAAAAATTAGCTGGGTGTGGTGGTGCGCAGCTGTAATCCCAGCTACTTGGGAGGCTGAGGCAGGAGAATCACTTGAACTGGGAAGGTGGAGTTTGCAGTGAGCCAAGATCACACCACTGCACTCCAGCCTGGGCGACAGAGCAAGACTTCGTCTCAAAAAAGAAACAAACAAACACCAACAACAAAAATAAATAAATAAATATACAAAAATGAGCCAGGCATGGTGGTGCATGCCTGTATTTCTGGTGACTCGGGAAGCTGAAGCAGGAGACCAAGGCTGCAGTGAGCTGAGATTGCACCATTGCACTTCAGCCTGGGTGATAGAGTGAGACTCCGTCAAAAAAAAAAAAAGAGAAAAAGAAAAAAGAAAAAGAAAAATTGGAATATTACTTCACAGTGGAGGTAAGTATGAGTATATCAAGAATACAGGAGATTCCTTAGGTCATCTCAGTATTACTGTGACCTGTGATTAAGGTCAATTGAAAACTAGAACAAACCAATCCAGGACTACTAATGGCCCAGAGCCTTCAGAAATGAAGCTTTGAGTCAGTCCATCAGGTAAAGAAACAGGTAAATACCTGTTAAGGTGCATGCTGAAGGCAAAGGGAATACAGGATAGTAGTAGAAAAAGGTAGCTATTAATACCAGCTTTGACCACGTGACCAGTTACGGAACCTAGGACTATGATTGTCATGAGTATTACAGGCATGTGCCACCACGTCCAGCTAATTTTGTATTTTTAGTAGCGACGGGGTTTCTCAATGTTGGTCAGGCTGGTCTCGAACTCCCGACCTTAGGTGATCTGCCCGCCTCAGCCTCCCAAAGCGCTGGGATTACAGGCGTGAGCCACTGCACCTGGCCAGTTCACTTTTTTAAAGTCTATAATTTGATGACTTTTTTTTTTTTTTGAGACTAGGTTGTTCTGTCACCTAGGCTGGAGTGCAGTGGCATGATCACAGTTCACGGCAACCTCCACCTCCTGGGTTCAGGCGATCCTCATACCTCAGCCACCCAAGTAGCTGGGACTACAGATGTGTGCCACCACACCTGGGGTAATTTTTGTGTTTTTAGTAGAGACAGGGTTTAACCATGTTGGCCAGGTTGGTCTTGAACTCCTGACCTCAAGTGATCCACCCACCTCAGCCTCCCAAAGTGCTGGGATTACAGGCATGAGCCACCACACCCAACCAGGCTTTTTATTTTTATTTTAAATTGTATTTTATTATTATTATTTTTTCGAGACAGAGTTTCGCTCTTGTTGCCCAGGCTGGAGTGCAATGGCACGATATCAGCTCATTGCAACCTCTGCCTTCCAGGTTCAAGTGATTCTCCTGCCTCAGGTTCCCGAGTAGCTGAGATTACAGGCATGCGACACCATGCCCAGCTAATTTTGTATTTTTAGTAGAGATAGGGTTTCTCCACGTTGGTCAGGCTGGTCTTGAACTCCTGACCTCAGGTGATCCACCCACCTTGGCCTCTCAAAGTGCTGGGATTACAGGTGTGAGCCACCATGCCCACGCCTGGCTACAGGGTTTCACCATGTTGGCCAGGCTGGTGATCCACCCACCTTAACCTCCCAAAGAGCTTAGATTACAGGTGTGAGCCACCATGCCCAGACTATTTTTATTTTTTACAAACAAGTTCTCGCTATGTTTCCCAGGCTGATCTTGAACTTCTGGGCTCAAGTGATCCTCCTTCCTTGGCCTCCCAAATTGCCAGGACTACAGGGGTGAGCCATGGCATCTGGCTCAATGACTTTTCAAACCAAATTCATCAACTTGTTTAATATAAATACATTTTCGAGCATTTTCAACATCGCAGTATGATCTCTCAAGCACATTTACTATATATATTTATACACATTTACTATTATACTATCTTCCTCTCCCCGCCCACAGATAATAGAAAATTGTCTTAGTTCAGGCTGCCATAACATAATACCATATACTAGGTGGCTTAAACAACAAATGTTTATTTCTCACAGCTCTGGAGCCTGGGTAGTCCAAGATCAAGGTGCTGGCAGATCTGGTGTCTGGTGAGGGCACTCTTCCTGGTTTGCACATGGCTGTCTTTCCCCAATATCCTCACAAAGCCGAGAGACAATGCTAGTCTCTTTCTCTTCTTCTAAGGACACTAATCCCATAATGGGAGCTCCACTCTCATGACCTGTCTAAACCTAAATACCTCCCAAAGGCCCCACCTAATATCATTCCATTGGGGGTTAGGATTTTCCACTGGGGGTTAGGGGGTTAGAAAGAAGGTAATCTGGCTGGGTGCGGTGGCTCACACCTGTAACCCTAGCACTTTGGGAGGCCAAGGTATATCACTTGAGGCCAGGAGTTTGAGACTAGCCTGGCCAACATGGTGAAACCCCATCTCTACTAAAAATACAAAAAATTAGCCGGGCGTGGTAGCGGGTGCCTGTAATCCCAGCTACTTGGGAAGCTGAGCTGAGGCAGCTTCACTTGAACCTGGGAGGTGCAGGTTGCAGTGAGCCGAGACTGTGTCACTGCACTTCAGCCTGGGCAACTGAGCAAGACTCAGCCAAAAAAAGAAAGAGAGAGAGAGAGAGCGAGAGAGAAAGAAAGAAGGAGAGAAAATTAAAAAAAAGAAAGAAGATAATCTACTTTCTGTCTTTATAGCTTGGCCTTTTCCAGATATTTCATATAAATGGAACCATACAATATGTAATCACTTGTGTCTGGCTTATTTCACTGAGCATAGGGTTTTCTTGGCTGGGCATGGTGGCTCACAACTGTAATCCCAGCACTTTGGGAGGCCGAGGTGGGTGGATCATGTGAGATCAGGAGTTTGAGACCAACCTGGCCAACATGGTGAAACCCCATCTCTACTAAAAATACAAAAATTAGGCAGCCTTGGTGGTGCACACCTGTAGTCCCAGCTACTCGGGAGGCTGAGGCAGGATAATTTATTGAACCCGGGAGGTGGAGGTTGAAGTGAGCTAAGATCATGCACTGCTCCAGCCTAGGTGACAGAGTGAGACTCCAGTCTAAAAAAAAAAAAAGGCCGGGCGCGGTGGCTCAAGCCTGTAATCCCAGCACTTTGGGAGGCCGAGACGGGCGGA